>NC_135435.1:15742847-16103194 GCF_051991255.1 Vanacampus margaritifer | reverse complement strand
TAACAAGGGAAAGCTAAATTCAGTAGGAGAATGATGACCACATCAGCAACTATTTTACATTAGCTCATTAATGCAAAGGGATACCACCAGATTGATACACACTTCTGAAATAATTTGCTTGAATGTCCTTCAATAATAGTGTTATTATGTTATTATTAATCAATGATATTAATTAGTGAAGACACTACTCTTGTTAATGGTCTCTCACAGTAATTATTAGGAAACTGTAAAATATCAATACGCAACACTATTTCTATAAATTTAATAAATTGTCATCGTTTACGTTTTCAAATTATCACTTCTCCAACATTCCTAGGAAACATGTGGTTCTTGGGGGCTCCTAGGTGCCTGTGGGCACCACGTTGGAACTAGTTATGTTAATAATAACACAGTTCAGTGCATTAGTCCAGTATATTGATTTTGGAGCGGTAGTGTGAAGGAAAACTATCCAAAGATTTCATAATTTGGTACCACAACAACACAATTATGGAATGTTAAAATGTTGTTCTTCTTTTAAAGAAGCTCCACCCACCTGAAGTGCTTTTTATGTCATTAGCTACTTTGTCATTTTATTATCACTTAGCTTTGCTGCATTTCTCTGGTGAAAAAAATGGATGTTCTACTAGTACATCCTAGTCATTCTACTAGTTTGCTGAATTGACTTACTAGCAGGGGCTGACTTAACTCTTTTAGCTTGATGAGAGAGACAACAAAATAGGACTTGGAGAATTAAACTAATATTTCTGTGTGTTACTTGCCAAACAATCGGCAGTTAGAAAACTGCAGTTGCTTGTTTATGCATGCTATTATCGTGACTTCTACAATCCCGATGTCCTTAAACCGGTCAATGGAGACCTCAATTTTGCTCTTTAACGCTTGTATGCAAAGTGCCAATGTGCAGAGCTCTATGGTGTATTTCATTGGAGAAGATTTTGTTTGGTTAACTTAGATTATTATTATTATTAGTGTTTTGTGTTCAGCACTTTGCTACATCTGCGGCTGTTGTGAAAGCGCTACATAAATCAAGCAAACACAGGCAATTGATTATATATTTCAAATCTTTGCAATGCATGAAAGTCAGATATCAAGGATATTGAATATATATTCAAACACCTTTGCCTTATATAAATACATAAGGGAGACTACTACCCATCCAGAGTTGCTGGATTTTTCTTTATTTATTTTTTACATTCATTTGTACCGATTGTTTCTCTGACGAACACCACGATGGGATGGAACAGCTACATAATTTACCACTAGATGACGCTCTACTCCACCACACACCCAGTGCAATAACATTACACCGAAGTCGTCATCAGTGAATGCCACGAGTAAAAGGACCGCAACACCACATGGACTAGAAAACAGATATTCTTCCGCCGGGGAGGAAGGAGGGGGGGGCTTAAACAGAAAGTAATCCACATCAAGAAAACTGATATCATGGAAATGTGACATTCTTGTCCGAATGAGAAGCGACACGCGCATCCACCGCACAGCGAAAGGCTTAGGGCCGTTCTTCTTTTTCTCGGTTCGCAAATAACAGCAACAAATTAACGTTAGCGAGCTTGCTAACAACAGGCTAGCTCTTTAGAATGATGCATGAGAACAGGCGACAGACAACACCGCGCACATTCTAACCAATGCGGACACACAGTACTGTAATAATCAGTGCTTCTTTACCCATGTTATCCAGCGATCATCGGCGTATGAGGCGTGCGTCTTGGAACAGAACAATGCCACGATTTAAACAAATCCTCGGATGAAAGCTAACGCTACTGTACGCTGCTAAACTTGAGCAAACCTTCTTGCTCCAAAACCTTTTGGGACATGTTAGTGTAACCCTCCGCCTGCGGTAGATGTGCTGAGGCTGGAGTAGCCACCATTTTGCATGTCGAGTGTGTTCCTCCCTCCATTGCTAATAGAGACGATTCCACTTACTTTCTGGCGTCACCACGGCTGGTAAGTGCATCGCCAGTGAACTCCTGTCAACAGACGTGCGGAAATGGTAGAATTAGATAGAAATAGTTAGTCGTTTTGTTGGTATTTACGTTGACAACTCAGTGTGGCGCTGCATAGGAAGTGTTCCTCAGTGCACCGGGGTTGTGCCTGTCAGAAGCTAAGTTAGGTACACACAACCATTCATACTACGCGACTCCGAAGCATAATCGCCGTGACAGCACTGTATATCAAATTCACTTTTACCCGGCTAACGTGATCAACACTCCATTTAAGTGTACATGCCGATGGTATTCATTGAAAGAAAACGGAAATGTAAACGAGTGACCAGGTAGCAAGCTAACAACGCCTTAAAAAAAGGCCTAAAACCGCATCACATCTTGTGGACAGGTTCAGGTGTAATTCCCAACCACGGTCGTATATCCGTTTAATTCGGGAAATGTTTTGGGATCCAACCTTCGTGTAATCGTTTCATGCCAGTCAAGGGCAGGGCAACTTATTCCACCGGTGGTAACTTTCGATGCTACTCCCGTTAGCTCGTTGCTAGCCGAAATGTGTAGGTGTCATTTGTGTCACCGAAGGCAACGTTGCAGTTTTGGATAGCCGGTTTATTATTCTAAGCCTTACGATGGAATCTCAAACTTTTTGGACAGTTTATTACCTAAAAAATACTTAGCTCTTTAAGTAACACCATAATAGCCGACATTAAAATAGAATAACATGGTAAGCCCAAGTGTAAGTAAAATGTTATTTTTCCAAATGTATTTATTATTTTTGCAACTCACTGTAACCTGATACACAGAACAATTAACACTTCCCCTAAATAAAGAATTCAAAAAAATGGTAATGTAGCACCAGAGGAAGCCTTCCTACTAGTGTCAAGTAGGGCTGGGCAATAAATCGAATTAATTCGATACATTGTCATTTTAAATATCAATTCGTTGAAAATTTGCTAAATCGAGTTTTGTCTTCTAGATGATTAAAAGCTGCTGTTCTTATGTTCTGTTACATCCAAATGTTTTTGTGAGTTGTAATTTTGCCTAATGCTGGAATGGGTGGTTTACAAGACATGTTTACAGTAGCTACCAACTACTTAATTGTGTCATTTAAGTACAAACTATGAAGGTTAAATTTATGTTAAAACTAATTTAGAGTCACTATACATTATTGCTGTTTAAACATTTTGCACAGGAATTATTTTTAAATTAATGAAACCTTTAAATAAATGTTTCATGGGTTTATTAGATTCAAATTGATTGCCGGTTTTAAACCAATTTTTGCCTTATAATGTCAGTCGAAGTGAAGGCAACTTATTCGACACCTTGAAAGGAAACCCCTCTCTTGGTAATGCTACTCCTGTTAGCTTGTTGTTGGCTGAAATTGTGCCAGAAATGTTTCACTCTAAGCTATACAAATACTGTATTTGTGGAAAAAAAGACTGAGGTTAAAGTAGACCTTTGTATCAATTCAATTCCTGTAAATGAATAAAAGTTCTTAAAAAATATATATATATCTAGACACTGAAATGTATTTAAATACAAAAGTTTAAAAAAAGAATTGTCATAGCAGTGCTAGCAATACTTAGCATTAGCACCGTAAACAAGCTGGCATGAGCAACGGCTGACGTGACGGGATTCGGAACATGAATCATGGAGTTCTACTATAACACTAAATGTCATTTGTTTCAAGTTATATTTTTTGGAATGTACAGTCTAAATATATATATATTTTTAAGCGATGATAGATGTACGAAATGAGCAGAAATGTTAATCCCGCGTCTTTTTTTAATCCTTTGAGTTGCCTCAGGTCCCTTTGCTCTGCTTCTATTTGCTTGTCTTATGCCCAGCGTTTGAAAACAAATGAAGCATGGTCATTTTTTTAATTTAATTTTGGGAAAATGATGCGTATCATAGCAAATCAGTAATGGTAAGTAAGTACCATCTCTGCGTTTCAACCCTAGTGGACAATTGGACATACACATACGATAACCCAGAAATGCAAAATAAAGTGAGTAAGAATAAATGCAGGGCTTCTTCTCTAGAATGCCCATAGTACTAAAATAAATCTGTGGCATGACAGCTGTAGCGATACTTCATCACAACATCGCTTACTTCTACCTTTGTCACCTCTTTGTGTAAGGAGCATGGCTGGTTCGGGTGTAGTGCGTGCGAGCGACGGGGGTCGCTGAATTCAGCGCTTGCCCGATGGCGCCCTCCTCAGTCGCCGGCCAAGCGGAGTTAATCATCCATTTTGTAGAGCGTAATTTGCACTCAGTTATGTATTGTCAGCAGTGTTTACCTTTTAAGTATCTCTGCATGACTGACATGGTTTCTACCCGGAAGATGTATGTCAAGATGGTGAAGTGGTATTGGTGTGTAGTATCGGTGCATTTTCACGAGTAAAATACAGCAGTATAGTATCGACAACCTCGGGGTCATTGAGACTTTAGTGTCTGCTATCTGAGATTTCAACTAAGGTAGATGACTTTTTTTTTTCCCCTCTGTGTGCTCCCCGAATAATGAATAATTTACCGCAACTTTCAAGAATGTGATTACTAAAGCCTGTTTAATCTGTTGTTGATGCTTGTATTACAGTACGTGGCAGTTTGACTTCTCCCAGTGGTAAACGGAAGCTTTGGCAAGCTTGTTGTTTCTTGGTGTCAGCTCCCTGAAAGAAAATCTAGTGCAGCAAATCTCACGAGGGGAAAAGCTTGTTAGGAACATTTCGCAGTACATACATACTATCCCCATGTGAGCAACATATCTACGCGGCTGGCGCTTTGCCCTATTAGGTTGCCTGTTCCATAGGTTTTGCATGATTTATTATTAGATGTTGCTAGAATAGTTTATTTGACTACTGCTTTCAATTGGGATCGGTGAGATTGTTTCAGAAAGCAGGTGAGCCGTGATTGGTCGTTACCTGAGCCCTGAGCAAATGTGATGTCATTTTCAGTCAACAGCAAGTGGCAAATGTTCTGAGATGGATACAAACAGGTGGATTTTGCTGCTTAACTCATATTCCGTAAATGCAATCTTAATTAGAATGGCGTAGTCAGACTAGTGGAGCTGCATAGAACATATTGTAAAGAAAATGTTGGGGTTGACTTCCCCTTTAACAACCGTGACATTAAGGAGTAGGTCTAGGCGTATTGGATATCAAAAGAATGCAAGGTATAAGAATGCCGCCTTGTTCTACATTCAGGAGGAATTTTTAATTAAACAGGTCTTGGTAGGGGCTGGATTTAGTGTTTCTAACCACAGCAGGAAACTCGAAGGCCCCTTTTGTAAAGACCAGGTTTTATGAATGGTGTTGGATCACTCTGCACAGTTTGCTTTGGTGCAAAAGTTGTTCCTCCCTGTCTTGGCTTTGACATTTTATCGCAGCCTATTCTTAGGTTGTTTATAAACTGACAACTTATGACATGTTGAGAGAGAGAATTGTTTTATCTACAGTATTATTTTATATCTAAACATGCATGTTGTGTTACTTGTGCTATTTGGCTAGCTTCCAGTGATGTCCTTATCATTTTTTCACAGCTGTGGCTTTAACACTTAAGCATCAAAAGCTTTGTAACATTTTGTTTAAAAAAACAATAGCAGTCTATACGTGCCCGCTTCTGTTTCAACTCGTAACGGTTATATTAACATAGCCTCTTCTGTTAGCTAACTCCAATTTGTTACTTTGTGTCATTGTGGGAATGCTTAAATTGTGTTTGGCAATCTACCAGTTGAAAGGCATCATGGGAGTAAGACAAAGTGTACTAATTGATGGTCATTATCTGTATTTATAGTTTCTTGGGTCATAGTTCATTTGCTAACAAACTGTGTTTGATTTTGTAGGTCAAGTTATTCCACACTGATTTTTTTATTTGGCTTTGTATTTGACATGTACTACGAGGGGTGTTAGAATTAACCATTTGGGCAATATATCGCAATATTACAGCGCGTAATTCTCTAATCAATTCCAATTGATTTTTAAACATCAATTTTTTATGGGAATATTCAACAAAACGTCTTACTTAGGGTTAGGATTTACACATTAAGCATGGAAGAAAGTTATATTAATGGAACATTAAGAATTAATATTTGATTTCAGTGCTGTTCAAACATGAAACAGACTGCAACCTGAATTTTCAGATAAATAAATACATTTTCATACAAATCTTACAGTGTACATGTACAAGTTTACTGATTAGTATTTTCTAAATTTGAGTTTATAAAAATCGCAATAATCAATTTATAGATTCGTATCGGGATTAATCGGTATCGAATCCACTTGTGACATATGAATCGAATCGCCAGGTACTCTGCAATTCACACCCCTATGTACTACATAGACATATAAACCTTTTATGAGGGTATGAAGCCTGTTTGCTGTCATAAATGGTTCATATTTTCCTCTGTGAAATGATGCTGCCAAAAAAAATGCATCAATTGGCAGCTCATGAGTCAGTTAATTGTCATACCATCGGCAGGTGTAGTTGGATGTTCTATTCTGTAGCTGCGGTTTTGGTTTGCCAATTTTTTTTAAAAAAAATTTTTGCCATCTCTGTTCCAGAGAATGCCAGCTCCGATCAGATTGCGGGAGCTGATCCGGACTATCCGGACAGCGCGGACCCAGGCAGAGGAGCGCGAAATGATCCAGAAAGAGTGTGCTGCTATCCGCTCATCTTTTCGAGAGGAGGACAATACATATCGTTGCAGAAATGTAGCAAAGCTCCTTTATATGCACATGTTGGGCTACCCGGCACACTTTGGGCAGGTAAGTTAGCACATTGTCTGCGGAGTATGATACTGATAGACACTCAGTAATATCCTATCCTTGTGTTGTTGTTTTCTCCCAGCTTGAGTGCCTGAAGCTGATTGCATCCCAGAAGTTTACTGACAAGCGAATAGGTTATTTAGGAGCTATGCTGCTGTTGGACGAGAGGCAGGACGTGCATCTATTAATGACAAATTGCATTAAGAAGTAAGCTGCAGCCTGAGCCTCAACGTGTCCATTAGATATTCTGCTGGGAAATCTGTTGTTGTTCTTCATAGAACCTGCCTGTAGTGTCGTTAATCTTTCGGACCTGTTCGCTGTGTTTAATGGCGCTCAATGCAATTGTTCTCGGTTGTTCCCAGTGACTTGAATCACAGCACACAGTACGTCCAGGGGCTGGCCTTGTGCACTTTGGGCTGCATGGGCTCCTCCGAAATGTGCCGTGACCTGGCGGGAGAGGTTGAGAAGTTACTCAAAACGTCCAACTCCTATTTGAGGAAAAAGGTGAGCTGCAGGTTGGCGCACGCAGGTACATCTCTTTCAAATCTCGAGCAGTAAATATGCAATTGCATCTCATTTCCTCTATCCTATATTGTCTTGTGTTATGCAGAGGTTTATGTGCTTCATTCTTGCATTGTGTTGACATAAATTACATAGTTGAACCATCAAATGTGCTGTAAAATGCAGCTTTACAAATCACTAGAATTGAATTACCAATTTAAGAGAACAGCTTGTACAACACCTCGCACTTTCATGAGTAATTTATTGATGAACTGGAGTTTTGGACTGCATTGAGGTTAGCTGACCCCAGTGACTGTATGCACCAGAAAATAATTTCAACAAAAGAAAAATACAACTTGGAGCACAGCATGTTGACTTATTTGGACTGGATATGCTGAAGAGATATTTAACGCCCTCAAAGTCGAATATTGTTTTTGGTTCAACTCTGTTTTCCCCCCCTCTGTCTTATGTCTAAATGTTTGTTTTGCTGACAGGCGGCGCTGTGTGCAGTTCACGTCATCAGAAAGGTTCCCGAACTTATGGAAATGTTCCTTCCAGCCACAAAAAACCTGCTGAGCGAGAAGAACCACGGTGAGTGCAAACGGTTTGTCAGGATGCGTTTAGTGCCCGCCCTTCACCACTGCACCACTCATCCTTTTCCCTGCCACTCACTGCGCTGAGCTCTTTCCTGTTTGATGCGTGTCCTTCACAGGGCGGAGTAGAATTAATTTAAAAAAAATACTGATAGCCAAGACATTTAACTGATCATTCTTGCAGACTTTGTGTAAGTAGTTTACGCCTCTGAATATTTTCGGCACTGTCTGAAAGTTTTATTTTTCAGGAGCATTTAAAAGATAATTGTTTTACACTAGCATCTTTTATAAATCCATTGGACAATATGTTACTATTTCCACATCTATGTACTAATGACTAGAACAAATGGCTATTATTAAAAAAAAATATATATATTACTTTGCATTTACATTGAAACAAGTGTATTTCATGGCCATAGTAATCCAATTTTTGGCCATACAATTTTGACCTGCATTGATTAATTGGTGTCAGATGAGTTTAACTGTTTCTTCATCAATCATTTGTTACATTTATAATATGAGGTTAAATTGACACTCAGTTCATTTGAACAATGATTGTCTTTTTCTTCAGCACGTTTACGCTCATCTCTAATGCAAAGTGAATGGGGGAAGTGTGGTCTAAAGCGGAAGTCTAGTTCTGGTAGTGAGTGGAGACACTCGTTTTAAACATGGCCTGGTAACACGATTTGTTATTGGTTTAGCAACATACTGTTAACCAAACATAGAATCTAATCAGAATAACTAAGTGGAGATTCACCTCATTGGACAGCTGCAAATATGATTGTTAGAATGTTCTTCTATTCTCTTGCTCACTCACTCACTCGCACTGCTTAATTTGCATTCCTGTTTGTAAATGATCAGTCGAATTTGAAACGGTTAGCGTGTAATTCTCCAGCTCCTGTGTAGAATATTGCACACCGCTGCCATGATTTGATCATTTGTTAGCGCCGCGTCATGCTTTCATAATCGCTGTGCAGTGTTGTGGCTGTTGGCCATGATAAACCTTCAAACTCGTGTCTATTCAGAAGTTGTATTACCTTCATTTACAGCTGCATAAAACACCAATGCACTCCCACACAACTCTTCTGCTCATCTCCCTTGTCAGCATAATGACCTCTAGTTTGTTTATCCCCCAGGTGTTCTCCATACATCTGTTGTCCTCCTTACTGAGATGTGTGAGAGAAGTCCTGACATGCTGTCTCACTTCAGAAAGGTACAAACGCAGTCTGCTTAGGTCATGATATTTACTTGAACTGTGATCCTGCCTGTATGATGTTTTTTATTATTATTGTTATTATAATTGCAATAGGGCAAAGCTGGGGTAATGGCACCCCAGCATTTGATAGTTGGGCTGCAAATTTGATTACGAAATAGCTTGAAAGAAAATACCTGTTTTGAAGCTTTACAAGGATCATTTTTCCACACTTAATGTTACTGCATTCTCACACATCACCCCGTGTAGAAATAAGTTGATGCAACGGCGGCAGGCCAGGAGAAAAGACTCCGTAAGAGACAGCATTTTAACACTTGGGAATAATTTCACATTTAAATGTGCACGATTACGATTGCAAACACAAGGCAACGTATCTGTATTGGGTATTTTATTAAAATCGACCTTTGCTAAAAGAGACTTCAATTCAGATTGCATTTGGTTATGGACACTTCTAATGGAATTATCTGCACTGTCATTCGCTAAAGTCAATGTCACAGGTCGGGTTCTGCCTTTCAAGCCATATACAATCAAAATCACAGATATTACAGTAGAACGTGAGAATGGCAATCCCAATTGTACAAAATAATACCTGTGCATCACATGCACTTTGTGTTTAAAAATGCTAAATACGCTATTTTTTCCCCAGCAAATTAATAAATGTGATAGTCAACACAATTCTCTATATTAAAAATGCTTAATAGCCGCATCCCTAAAAGAAAGCTGCTAGTGTGCCCCTGTCCTACTTTTCACAAACATTAAGTTGGTTGTGTGACTACCCTTCCTAATAGCAGTATTTAGTGCCTACATTTGTACTCTGCACTTTTATTATGGATTCAGGCGCGTAAATAAGCTCATGTCATACTTAAAATGTCAGACTCAATGCCTCCCTGGTGCTCCCATTTTCATGTCTGTTTAAGATTAAGTGGCCACTCATGAGAGAAAGTTAATGGCAAAAGCTCAGTGCTACCAAAACATGCACATCCAGCTATTTTTAGGTCACGTGCAGGATAAAAAAATATGTGTGTGGCAGTAGAAGAAAACTTGATGTCTGCACACTGGATTAACAGCTCCCAGCACAAAAATGACAGAGGCAATGATTCACCAGGCAAGCCATTAAAGCAAAGAGAGATATTAATGTGCCGATGCCCACTTCTCCACTACACCAAATAAAACTGGCCACGTGGATTTTTGGCCCTTTAGTCCCACACTGTAAGACAACGATAACACTTTGGGATTTTAACTGAATTGTGCGTCAAGAGTTTTATCATTCTTTTGCTGTCTTTCTTGCTTGTACTCTATTCCACTTGCTGCTGTCGGCTCTTGATGCAGCAAAAAACGATGCCTGAAGCGCCACCCCTCATGTTCATGATCTACTTATTTTGAGCTCTCTGAAAGTGATTTTCCACTCCCTAACATCTACCTCATATTTTTTCTGTCATTTGTCCTTGTTACAATTCCTGCATTGTGTTAGAATGAGAAGGTAAGAGTGCATTCTGATCTCATAGCTGGTGCATGCTGTAATTAGTATTCACTTTTCACAGTCACCTGAGATGTAACCAATCTGTCCTGTAATTCATGGTGCTCCCCCACCCCCCACCCACCCTCAAAAATTGTTTTAATTTGGATTTATCTTGTACGGTGATCATTGCAATGTCAGTGTTATCGATAGTGGCCAAAGCGGTGATTCATTTGTCAGCTATACTCCTCATCCGATTCTTTTTATCTGATTTGCCAAATATGCAACTCATTCGGTCACTGTTGAGTGGGTCTATTCTCACATGATTACCACAGGTGTTGTCACCAGGAACTGATGGTATTCACAATGTTTGTCACCAAGGTGGTTTCCATATATCGCTATATACAAAGATAACTTTAGGTGTGTAGTTATGGAGTAAAATAAGTTAACAATGATCATGTTAAGTTATTGCAGAATATTTGTTTTTCTTTTGGGTTGTTTGTCGCCATCCCCACAATTTCTGTAAAATGTGTGTATCCGCTCAATTTTGCTTAGACCAGAAACCGTTACACAAAATGTAGTCCTAAAAAATAGAGCACTTGAAGATTCATTTTCTTATGGTTTCTAACAGATTCTAATCCTAAAATAACATTTATTTTCACTGAATTCTCATAGAGTAGTGATCCTGTTAGCTAAAATGTCTAACCAAATATTTCCCTACAAAAGATTTGATTTGCTATTAAGAGATTTTCATTTTGATTGTTGTTTTTCTTTTTAACTGCTAACCCCTCCATTTTCTTCTTGATAGTTGTTAATGATAATAATGGCCGCATTTGAAATTGTATTTTTCCTCTAAGTATTGGAATATTTTAACAAAATATTCTGACACCGCCTCTTTTCTCTTTTGGTCTTGGTCTTTTTTTTGTAGCTGGTTCCACAATTGGTGAGAATCCTGAAGAACCTAATAATGTCTGGATACTCGCCTGAGCATGATGTGTCGGGCATAAGCGATCCTTTTCTGCAGGTAAATCTTCTCAGCTTTGCTTTTTTTTTTTTTATCCACAGGTCCATATGAAATCAGAAAAAGGGTTTCAAATGAGTATCGGAAGCGGAATGGTCATCTCGTCGTAGTTTTTGTCAAGTTTGGCCACGTTCAGTGTGCAGCAGGCCATGACGAAGTGAATTGCTTGTCATGTACATTGACAGACTTGTTTTCCTTTTCCTAGGTGCGGATATTGAGACTACTGCGAATTTTAGGCAGGAGCGACGATGACTCCAGTGAAGCAATGAATGACATTCTTGCACAGGTTAGAATTGGTCATCTCCTTAGATGTGACATTTTCTGTTGATTTATTTTTGTTATTTTAAACTCAGCTGTGACATTTCCTTATCAAACAACACATTTCCCTTTTCTTCTGTGCGTCAGGCGTCTTTGTATCGGAAGACACGCATTCATACTTGCACCTTACAACTGTTTTCATTCATTCTCCTATAATGAGAAATAATAACATAATCGTCACAGAATTACACAAGAGGGGGACAGATCCCACTGAAAATAATGTTGTATGATGATAAAGTGATCCATGGTCTGAAAGACTGTTGATACTTTATATTGTCTGACAGCATTTATCATCTAGCGTTGTAGTGCCCTTGAAAATGGCCTTAAAGTGAGATGTTAGAGCGCCACCTGTTTTCAGAAAAAATTAATACCTGAAAAGGACTAGGACTCAGGATCTGCTTGATTTTAATAACTATGTATGTACTGTATTATTCTTGGCTGCAGGTTGCAACAAATACCGAGACAAGTAAAAATGTGGGCAATGCAATCCTGTACGAGACTGTGTTGACCATCATGGACATCAAGTCCGAAAGTGGACTGAGAGTGAGCTAATTGAATTGATGCAATCTAAAAAAAAAAAAAAAACGGCATTTTCGTTTTTGTTTTTTAAAAACTATTTTGACTTGCAACTTTTTTGTGTGTTACAGGTTTTGGCAATTAATATATTAGGTCGATTCCTCCTTAATAATGACAAAAATATAAGGTAATTCATATACATGTATTTTCTGATGATTGTCACATACAAAAAGTCGTACTGTGAAAATGCAACTTAATGTAGATATTATATTCACCTGACACATTAAGACAAAACTGAAAAGCGAACATCACAATTAAAAACATAGCACGTGTCTTATTTTTAAATTCACCATTGCAGATATGTGGCATTGACATCCCTACTAAAGACGGTACAGACGGACCACAATGCGGTGCAAAGGCATCGGAGTACCATTGTGGATTGTTTAAAAGACCTTGATGTATCCATCAAGAGGTAAGGGGGTGATTTTTTTTTCCCCCAGTATTTTAACATGGAGGACATTCACCTTTTTTACATAACTGCTTTGTTTCTGTCCTTGATCTCCTTGTTGTTGCTGTAGACGTGCAATGGAACTGAGCTTTGCCCTGGTGAACGGCAACAACATAAGAGGCATGATGAAAGAGCTGCTCTACTTCCTCGACTCGTGCGACCCAGAATTTAAAGCCGACTGTGCATCGGGAGTCTTTCTAGCAGCAGAAAAGTATGACATTGACACACATTGTCCACATGACTTGCTGTTTTGCTCTAGTTTGTATTACAATGACAAATAATGCACCCAAGGACTTTCTTTTTTCTTTTTTTTTTCTCAAAAGAATGAAATGCTGTGTGATGATAACAAGAGTGATCCATCGTCTGAAAGACTGATGATTCTTTATATTATCTGACAGCATACATCACATCACCTTGTTGTATTGGGTGTAGAAAACTCAACATTGCTTGAAATAATTGAATGTGTCCTTTGTGTTGCAGGTATGCTCCTTCAAAAAGATGGCACATAGACACTATAATGAGAGTTCTGACTACAGTACGTATCATATTTTACACCCAAGGCGTAAAACTGCTTCTTTGTTCCTCAAAATGAGTACTTGGCGCTATTTCTACCTGAATAACCTTCTTGTATGTATTGTAATCATCATGTCCGCTCATCTTTTCAGGCAGGTAGTTACGTGCGCGATGACTCCGTGCCCAACCTTATCCAGCTCATCACAAACAGTGTTGAGATGCACGCATACACAGTGCAGAGACTTTACAAAGCTCTTCTGGATGACATCTCACAGGTCAGAAACGGGTCCTGGCTTTATGATTCATGTCTGACATATACTGACTCCTACTCTTGTTTTCTGTCTGAGTAGCAACCTCTTGTCCAAGTCGCATCCTGGTGCATAGGAGAGTATGGCGACCTACTGGTTTCTGGACAATGTGAAGAAGAGGAGCCCATTCAGGTAACAAAACAATGCTCACAATATTCTTTATCCTCTGCAAAGAATTGCTGTATTTATAAAGTAAAATATTATACTATATATATATATATATATATATATATATATATATATATTATGCTCTCCATGCTGAGGTGATGTGTGTACATTCCTTCCTTTTCTAAACAAGGTGACTGAAGATGAAGTTCTGGATGTACTGGAAGGGCTTCTAGTATCCAATCTGTCCACGCCTGTGACTCGAGGCTATTCACTTACTGCCATCATGAAGCTGTCGACTCGCTTCAGTGGTGTCAAGTGAGTGGCTGGATTTAACACTACATAATGAGGCTTTGCAGTCATGAACTCATTTGGAACAACATGCACCCCTGCAATTTCCTCCCAACATTCCGTTTTCTCGTAGCCGGATCAAGAAGGTGGTTTCGATATACGGCAGCAGCATTGACGTGGAGCTGCAACAGAGAGCAGTGGAGTACAACGCACTTTTCAAGAAATACGACCACATGAGGTGAAGTGGAAGCTAAAACCGAAACCTAATACAAATAAAATGGACCATTTAGTGGGATTGGTCTTTTGTGTAGTGGTTCAGTATGGTTCACCCTCCACTGCTCGTCTCCCCCCTCAGGCCAGCTCTCCTCGAGCGAATGCCCATAATGGAGAAAACAGCCTCTAATGGCCCCACAGAAATCGTGCAGACCAATGGAGAGACAGAACCCTCTGTTGGAGAGGCTAAACATCTACCCCCTGTCACTCAGCCGGCCAACCAGGTGAGCAGCTTGGAATACTTCATTTTGTAGTGAAACCTGAATTGAGCACACGTAAGTGTTGACGAGAGACACGTATTTGACTCTCATCCCCAGGCAAATGATTTATTAGACCTGCTGGGTGGTAATGATGTGGTGCCAGTAATTCATAACACGGTGCCCCCCAAGCCGACGTCGTCTGGAGGAGAGCTGCTGGACCTGCTGGGAGACATCTCACTAAGTGGTAAGATACTCCACATCCTACTAGTTCAACACGTGGGAATTTCTGTCTGGGTTTTATTTCCAACCAAAATTAGGTAACATGTTACGCAACATCAAGTTTGATTAATCTTCTGCAAAAATGAGGCTGAGCTTGAAATACTTCCTGTTTTCACTCGTCTTTTAAATGTATGCAATGTTGAACAGTTTGCTGCCACTGTTGTCGTTGTTGGTAAAACTCCAGGTTATTATATTGCATAATGTAATTGTTGATGATTAAAAATGTTTTCAGTGGAACTCGCATAGACTTTTTGAGTAGAATAGAAATAATTTATGATACAGTGTAAATAACACCAAAACTACACTCCATCGTTGGTTCTGGGTTCATGGTCCCTCTAGTTCTTTTTTCTTCTTTTTGGTCCAGTTATAATTACATTTTGTTAGTTTGTGTGTTATTTCACTTTCGGCCACTAGATGGCAGAACACTACGGTTTGTCACTGTAAATTTGAAAGAAGAAATAAAACGGGAAGTATTTCAAGATTAGCCTCATTTTTGCTGACGAGATTAGAACTGTTTCATGCCTCCAGAATGCAACGGCTATAGGTTTTTTGTATTTTATATATATATTTTTTTAAAGCTACTAAACAGAATATTAAATTTTGAATTGCTTTTGCCACCTGCTGATGAAAAATTAAACTACACACACCCTTCTTCACATACACAACCACGCACATCACGTCACATCCGCAGACGGGGCGCGGGAAATTCGAACCCGAATCCATTGGCCAGAGGCTTGCAGGAGTACCCATTGTGAACAGCTAAGGTGTTCATCTACTAATTAAAAGACATTTTAGTCATAAATGGTCAAATAAAAAAAGCTACTGTAAAGATATTTTTGGGGAAAAAATTCCACATTGCAGCGAATATGTGCTATAAATGCTATAAAACATGCTAATGAGTATTTAAAGAAAGTGTTTCTATATCCCGGATTTCGCTTATTGTTGACGTTTCTGGAACATAACCACCGTGATGGAGGGCGGTTGACTGATAGCATGTCTTTCCTAATTGGTGCGTCAAACTCTGCGATGTGACCTCCCCCCTCCCAAGGCGGTCCAGCCCCTGCTCCTGTTCCCTCTGTACCCACCTCCCAACCCCCTTTTCTCCTGGATGGCCTCTCCTCACAGCCCCTCTTTAATGACATTGCAGCTGCAGGTGAGACTCCTGTTCTCCCTTTACCCTCCACGCCGCATTGCAGTCGCACTCCAGTCTAAAATCCACCTGCCTTGCAGGTATTCCTCCTATGACGGCCTACAACAAGAACGGCCTGAAAATAGACTTCACGTTTGAGAGAGCAAACCCGAACCCCAACGTCGCCGTCATCACCATCCACGCTTCGAACAACACGGAGGCGGACATGACAGACTTTGTTTTTCAGGCTGCAGTACCAAAGGTAAACGGGGCGGAGTCAACGAATCTGTGGTGTTTTTACATATCCAATAGTCCTGTTGTTCACAAGGTGTTTTTTGTTTTTGTGTGCGTCAGACATTCCAGCTGCAGCTCTTGTCCCCCAGCAGTAATGTCGTTCAAGCACTCAACCAGGGAACCGTCACACAGGTCATCAGAGTCCTCAACCCACAGAAAGTTAGTATGCTCGAGTCTTGAGTGCCTTTAGTGTATGGTGGATTGAAAAAGTCTACACAGGTTGGTTTTTTTTTGGTATACAAAAAAAAAAAATTGTTTACATTACCCTTTTATCCGGAGATGTTTATGTGTTCAAAATTAACCAGTCACATTCAAACTCATGTTAAATGGGAGTCAGCACACACCTGCCACCATTTTAAGTGGCTCTGATTGACACCAAATGAAGGCCTTCCCTGACCTTTTATTTTGCTTTCAAACAAGCTGAACAGGGTTGTGTAGACTTTTTATATCCAGTGTATTTTCAGTCCTCATGAAAGAGCAACGTTCCATTTTCAGCAACAGCTGCGAATGAGGATCAAGCTGACGTACAACCACAAAGGCTCGCCTGTGCAGGACCTGGCCGAGGTCAATAACTTCCCCCCGCAGTCATGGCAGTGATGAGTTGCTTCATTTGCTCCTAAAAGCCCCTCTGACGCGGACTATGATTTTTTTTTTTTTTCGCTTTACTCTTCCCTCCCTCCTCTTCTTCCAACGACTCCCCCTCAGTGACGTCACTAAACGCGCAGCAGAGCGCCTTTAACGAAGGAAAAACCCGTACAGATGAAGAGGCGTTCGGTTATCTTCACTGAACTTTCTCTTTTCTTTCTTTACTGGTGTCATCGTCTCTTTTGTTAGTCATGCTATTTTCTTTTCTTTTGTTTTTGTTTTTTCACTCACATGAACACTGTAGTAAATATAACATGAACTCACTTTGATAAAATGAATATTTATGATCGCTCTGAGCCTTTTAAAGCCCTAATAATGCAATCCTCAGATAATTCACTTTTGTGACCTTCCTCAAGTCATACCTGAAAATCCATCTCGGAGGTTTGCATCATCACTGTCGGGTGGAGTCCTTGCATCTTCAAAATCACTACTTTAAAAAATATATATATTTCTTTAAAAAAAAAAATCACAAATTTATTCCTGTCATTGTCTAAAATGGTACGTCATAACCACAAACAAGTTTATACGTCATGGTCTAAAAAATATTTTTCAAAGGTCTTAGAGCCATGAATAATAAAACGGTGAGCTGGCAAAGCAAATTAATCTGCACTCAAATGTTCCTTCTGCACTGACGCATTACAGCGATCCATTTTTCGCAAAAAGTTTTTTCCCCCCGAATGTATCCATTTTCACTCGTTATGATTTAAAAACCCATCCAGACTTTTGAATCTTGAGGCGACACAACACTGCACAGCTCCTGTGGAGTTAGGAGGCTCAGACTGTTAACGTGTGCAAAATTCATCTTTTTTTGTTGTTTTTTTTTTTTATCTCCACACTTAAATAGAGACCATTTCTAATATGAAATTGACCATATTTGGACGTATGAGGTTTCCGCCCGACAGCGACCATAACGTCTACATGCATCTTTCCTTACAAGGTAGCCTATCGGGGCAATGTGAAAACTATTACTTTTTAAAATACAGAAGGTCATAATTGTGACATGTAAATCACAATTCCTAATGATCCCCCACCCCACCCCTTGTGTGGCTCTAATGCAGTAAGCTGGTCTGTGAGACGCGTTGGTTGAGCTTCTCACCTCGCACAAAGTTCTGTAAATGAAGCCTGTTCTGAATGTAGTTACATGCACTGAATGCTGTTCTCCCCGCATCCTCATTTCTTCTCCATCGATGAGACGGACATCACTTGGTCACTATTTCTGTGAAAATATGTTTGATTTCTGCAGTAAATCGACTTGATTATTTATGCCTGATATCAAAGTGACGTGCCTTTCTGACTTGACGAGAGAAAAGTTGGCCATGAGCTGTTATGTTAGCATGGTGGAGAGAGAGAGAGAGAGAGAGAGAAGCGATCGTGCTGGATTTGGAATGGTCTGTTCATCTTTCAACTTATTTCAAGCGCGTTTGTTTTTCACTCGATGGTGGGCTTTGCCGGAGCCCCACGATAACGCAGATTCTCGCAACGTGATCCTGATGATAGTGTTGCTGAGCTACTTTTTTTTTTTGTCTCGTCTGCAAGGCCACAAATGAAGCAAATCGTAAAAAAAGAAAAAGAAAAGGCAGCTAATGGAAGTCACAAAATCTCATTCTGACCCACCGTCCCATCCCCCGTCTTCAGATGGGGATTGACCGATTAATCGAGTGAGGACTTTTTAGCCGTGCGATTATCGGGGGAGGCTACCGTTGATACCTCACAATGTTCTCTCTTTCTACTAACTTGTTTGGAGTGGCTGGCCTGCTTTTCGCCCCCGGTCGCAAGCGAGGGGCTGCATGAAAGAAGCTGACGGCCGTTTGTACACGTGCGCCATTATCACTTAGCGATGAACATCCTTAGCGGCCCCACGATGCTTTGATATTCAATCACGATGCTTCACTATCTAACTCCTGTGACCAAAATCAGAGAGACTATTAGCTTTGGAAATATTTTTCAGCTATGATATATGTATATGGAGGAAAATAATTTCACTTTTTTCTGTTGTTGACAAATGCTATATTAGCTTTTTCTGTACATATTGAGGGCTTTTACAAATTTTTTGTCTCTTGTACTATCTTTCATCCTTTTTTTAGATGCCATTTTCTAAACCAGTTCTTCACGATGTATATTGTCTAAATAGTCGCGCGTAGTCACCATCAGGCTTCCCTGTATCATCACTCATCCATTGTAAAAGGTATAATATGATCTGCTACCTGTACATTGTATATAATTGTAAAACAAACAAAGGCTGATCCACTTAAATAAAAACCCACAATGAAGATTTTAAACGATTAGCTAGGACATCTAATTGTATGCATATATGTACAAAAGATTCTTAAACGGATGCATTTGATGGACTGGGAGTCATTCTTGGCTCAAGGGTGCGGATGTGTCGGCTTTTTACAGGTAGATGCTGAAGCTTGTCGTTAGGGTTCGGTTTTAGTGAGTGAATGGTGAACTGTACTACTGAGAAACCGCAACGCTGCACTAGTAGCTTCCACACTGCGCCCCTCTTTTGCTCGGTCTCCTTTTTTGTTGGCCTTGTGTGCGCCGAAATCTACCCCAACACAAGAATTCATATGCCCCCAAAATGATTATAACATTTTTAGCCTCTTAATCCCATTTAAAAGGAAAGCCATTTAAGCATTTAATATCCAGCTTAAAGTTCCGTGTACTAGTGCACACTTTGTCCTCACTAGTAAGATAACTCTGCACAATAGTAGAACAAATGTTTTCCTACTGATATTTAGCCACTACATGTGCAAACTCAAACCTCACAGCAACTCCTGTGCTGCACTAGTAGGCTTGGAACGCACTAGTAGCCTGTAGGGCTGTACTAGTACGATGCCACTGTATAGAATCGCTTCCTAGCCTCAACTCTTGCTGGGAGGCAAAAAAAAAGTCTGTTATTTCCACTACTGTTTTTAACATTTCTGCACACTAACACAAATTTGGCATACTAGTAGGGCAACTACATGTTACAAGTGAGGGATAACTGTCCTACTAGTGACATTGTCAAATCAACTAGTGCAATCATTGGACAACTAGTGAGAACAAAGCTTACTAATACACGGATTTCAGGCTGGATATGAAATAAAAGCTCGAACGGCTTTCCATTCATCTCGACTGAGTAAACGCCGCTGTGCATTTTCGAGTGCTTTACATGTTGACAGCCACAAGGGGGCGCTGTGCAAAACCACAATGAGGGTGGCAAGGAAAAAGCTCAGCACAGCTTTGTCGACATTTTTGGGGGGGTTTCGTCTTGTTTGTTTTTCCCCTCCCCCAACTAGTGTGTCCTTTTTGTCCGCTTATTTTATTGTTGCTAATCCATACAAGGTCACGTGTACAAATGTTGAAATGAACCCAACACAAGTGCTTTGGACACACTTGAAGGAAGAAGAAGATTATCAGTGTGTGATCTGACTTTGAAAATGTGTGTTTGAGAAAATGTTTGTGTATGTGTGTGATTATTTACCTGATTTTATTTGACTGCATTTTTTCAGCTTGTGAGCTGCATGTGAAGCCGATGTAAATAATGTCATTTCTACTCAAGCCACTCGACTTTTTGTTTTGGTTTGTCTTTTGGAAATGCAAGGAATTTCATTGATGAATCTGTCCCACCCTGTCATGGGGTACTCGTGTGTACAATAGGACTTTGTTCGGGATTAAAGATGGTGGTGAATGAAGCGCACCCGAACCCCCCCCCAGGCTCGCCCTGACTGTAAAACAAAATCGGATTTGTTGTAGCGGAATGAGTACCTCTACTTTTTTGTTGTTGCCCCACCCCCACCCCCCAAGTTTGACGCATTGAACTGAACCCTAAAAAATCGGCGGCTCGGAAGGTGAGTGACTGTCAGACTGGAAGTATGATATATGATTAAAGATGACAAGTTGTAAACTATTAAATGGGATATTTTCAATGGATGCTGTGTATTCTTGTCATTTGGGTTGCAGAAAACGGTCAAGCCAATAAAAAGTGCAAATACTGCAAGTCCAGCTAAGTTTGTTTTTCTTGGCGTAGATGTAAGGTGGAGCTCGGGAGAATGAATGAAGCTCCTCAACTCACTTCAAAATAGTTCCTTGACCCCAAGATGCAAACTCTGGAGGAGGCGGGACTTCCGGGTTTTCACCCATCAACTTTTTTTTTCTCGTTTCCGGTTTGCGACGTGTGGGCTGCGCTTCCGCCTTTGTGCCCCTCGGTTGCACGTTCCCGTCGACGGGTGCGAGGCTGCAAGTGTGTAGTGTCTGTCTCGGTGTCCGAAGCTTTTCAGATAGCTGACACGCCCTCCCGCCGATGAGCGGGGGTGCGAGTGTTGGAACGCGCTGGCCGGAAACGGCGCTGATGTGTAAAAGTCGGAAGTCCGCGGCATCTACCCCATTGAACAGTTATTAACTTTTGAGCCTACTGCTCCAGTCGCCGATAGCAAAGCAAAGTATACTTTTGCATTCAGTACAGCATCACTCTACGTTTCCTTCCCAGAGAGGTTTTCACTTTCTAGGAACTACGCCAGACTTTTTGACAGCAGTGAAAACACGAGGGATGCCTTCATTTCCATTGGCTTGGACTCGCTCCCCTGAACTACCGCTGACAGCCGCCTCGTTGGCCAGCTCGCAGCACAGGATGACATCGCAACAATGCGGATGGAAGTGGAGTCGGTGCTGATGATCTTCCCGCTATGCTATGACATCACTGCTTTTCCCACCCAGACGCTCACACACAAACTGTCCGGCAAAACCGACTTTAGCTTCTGATGTCATTCACTTGGCCACGCCTTTGAAAGGCACACGGCGATGGATCCAGAGGCTTTAAAATTGTAAATGCCGTTGATGTTTACAATTGCTCTGAGTTTGCAAAGAAAAATGTACTGTACCTGTCACCCATGTCCAACATTAAACACTAATGCCACATAGTGGCAGAAAAATTACATCAACACAAATCTATGACTCATGTTTCACACCTGTTGTAATTTTTTGGCATATCTTTTTAACTTCAAATAACTTGAATGAATTCCTATCAAGTTGCTGAATCAATGAACTGAAAGATGCAACCACATTTGTATTTGGTAACCATATTTGATGTTAACAAGAGTATGAGAAATTTGAAAACTATATTTTATGGTATATTTGGAACAGATATGACGTGTGATTAATCAGGATGTGTGCAGGATGGACATTCTACTAGTGCACTGAATTATGCACTGAAACTAGTAGGAGAGCTACATGTTACGAGTGAAGGAAAACTGTTATTCAACATATGTGCGCTACTAGTACACTAGTAGTGAAGTGCTAGAAAAACAAGTAGAATGTTGTCACTAGTGCACATTGTTGCCTCACTAGCAACGTAGTTGTCCTACTAGTGCCTTTTGCGATGCAGCGTCCATGTAGTTCGCTATTTGTCCTACTAGTAAAGCAGTTGTACTAGTAGAACCACATGACATTTCTGGAGACTAGTAGGACAACTTTGGCAGACAGTACAGTACAACTACACCTTACCAGCTGAGGAAAAACTACTAATTAGTGTTTTGGTGCTCTACTTGTAGGGACCAGAAGGCTTCTAGAGTTTGCTACTAGTTGATTTTAGAGTTTAGTGTAGGGTGGGTTTAATTATGTCTCTGTTTAAAAAAACAAAAACAAACATAGTAATTACAGTTCCTACAGTATGCTGAATTTCTAATTTACATTTATATACAGTGATGATAAAGCGCACTGGCTGGCTACTAGTGCATGTCCCGCTAGATATCCAGGATATGACTACATGCTCAGAGGCTTTCCATATGTTTGTGGGGGCGTGTTTTCCCTTCGAAAGGGGCAGCGGCTTCTGAATAATGAGCAGTCAGACCCCGCCCACATCATGTTTATTGATACGCCAGCGGAGGCCCTCCCGCAAGGCAGCCAGGCAGAAGTCGACTCCTGGGGGCTCGCTATATACTATGGCGCTCCGGCTCCTTAATTGTGCGCCTCCCCGTGGGAATCAGCCGCCTACCGCCATCATCACCATCATCATCATCAGCAGCAGCACCACCACCACCACCACCACCACGCCACTCGAACTCCGCGGATAGCGAGCACCCATGGCGATGGAGGACCAGCCTGACAACAGCGGGGCTTGCATCGACAGGCAGCCGGACACGGTGCTCCACCGAGCCGGGCTCAGCCACGTCGGGAGTCGCGGTTGCCGCACCGGAGCTTCCGCCGCCCCAGCCGGGATACGAGTGCTAAAGGCAGGTGATATTCGCAACTATGTCCCCCCCACACCCCCCCCCCTCTCTCCTCCTTTGCTTGTGCACTTGGTGACTGCTGAAACATGCCATTCGTTGCAAGGCTCCTTTTTAGATGACAGGGCAAAGTGCATGGGATACTCGAGTCGTAAGATTACGTAACGCGCTCTCATCTGTAGACCCACCATGAAGGGGATAGTGATGATTGTGATGATTTATCCGTGCTTCGTTCACATCCAGCCCGGCGGGAATTGCGGGCATCGTGCACAAGCATCTCACGCTCATTTCAAGGCGGGATAGACACGCGCAGGCCACTTTATTAGGAACACCTTTTTCATTGTGGGGCCACAAAAAAAAAATAACGCTCAGCGGTATTGAGGTTGTGAAATTAGCATTCTTCTAACAGCGTTTTCCGAATTGTGACTGTTTGTAAGGTAACCAAAATAATAGGGACACCTTATATTGTGAGGCAGTGCAATGCACACAACAATAATAAACATATTATACTATATTATTAAAGAGTGTCAATCAGAACTGAGCATTATTTTATTGATTGTTCAGGCAAACATTTTTTATGCCGCTGTATTGATGAGGTATACCTAATGTTGTGGCCAGTGACATCATCCAGTGAATGACATCACTTTGGAAGCTCAAAAGGAAAAATTGAGGATATTTGACGCTTTATGGTGGCAGTGAACTCAGCTCACTTTTAGTGCTGTCAAAGTTAAAGCGTGAACTGATTAATTAATGACCAAAAATGATCGCATTAATCATAAATTAATGCAGATTAATCGCACTATTAATTTTGACCATAGATTATCCTTTAGCGTGACAGCGGATGGCTATGTTTAAGGTAGCACAGGTTGTGTTTGAGCAATAAACATAATTACTTGCATTAAAGTAAAGCATTTAATAAATGTTTGCGTATCACATTGAGAATATTTGTCAAAATATTGGGGTCATTTTTTTCCATTTTAAATTATGCAAGTAATTAACTGATTAGAAAAAGAGGATGATCATGTGCAGTGGATCAAAAATGTTGTAGACGTCCTCATAACATTAAATGTCAAAAGAATGAACACGCAACCAGTGCTCTTCAAATTGGGGGGATAAAAAAATGGCTTTTTTATTAAGTGATTAATCAAAATTCTAAGATGTGATTAATCTGATTAAAAAAAATATCGTTTGACAGCTCTACTAACTTTACAACAAGCGGCAATTTGGCAGATTGTGAAAAATTATTCAAGAATTTAAAAAAAAATTCAAGGTGTTTATTGCCAATCCCAGTTGAAGTCAAACATAAACATAAAATGAATATTTGAACACAAAGGGTGTAACAACACATATAGACAGACAACATAACAAGACTCACAGGCATATATTCTTTATCCTTTGTGAAAAATGACTATTACTGCATCTTACTGAGTTGGTTGTGAACCTATTATACTGCCCTCAGATGGCCAAGGCGCGCACACCAAAAGAAGCAACATAATCAATCAATCAAGGACCTAAAATTGAACCTTGAGGCACACCACGTTACGTCATAAACGTTCAAGAATGTATCTAAACATCCAATAAAACTTAACCATACCATTAAAAAAACATGACCACATACACATACTCACCCACATACAAAAAAAAAAAATATATATATATGTATAAAAAAATAATAATAATTAAAAAAAAATAATAATAATAAAAAAAGGAGAGCAATGATGACATGTCAAATCGAAAGAACAATACTGAGCTCTCCAGGAAAGAAAGAAGAAGGAAAAAAATAAATAAAAAACATGACCAGTAACGTTTATAGAAAGTCATTGTTTGTCTGGCTCGTTATCACACAAGAACGAGGTCCAACAGAACAAATGCCATCCGTGTAGGTCGGCACACCAATCATGTGACTTGAACCTTGACTGCCTTGCCCATGAATATTGTGACGAGGAGCGGTCAAGGCGCATCCTTGACAAACGCCAATAGCAGCGCGTTGGTTTTTGTGTTTACGAGTGCACAGTCATGGTGCAGCCCGACGACACGAATGCTGACATTTTAGAGCTGAGGTGTAATTAAGTTCTCGCAGGAATGAATGCAGGTCAAGGCAGTGTCGTTTTGTGATAGAAATGACACCTTGCAGCAATTATAATGTCTACTTAAGTAACAGTTTGTCAACTTTGCTCTATTTCCGACCCATTTATTAGTGCGTGGTCATGGTGGGACTCTTAAAACTGTCCTTGTGGTTTTTTTTTTGTAAGATTGTGGTAACAGTGCTCACGATATGGTTTGAAATAGTCTCTGTCTGAGAACTGTCTGCGTTTCCACCCCATTTGCACTGAAAAATGCACTTGTTGCTCATATGTATCTTCAAACAGAGTCCAAGTGATGCATTTTTGTATTTTTTTCCCCATGAAACATTGTATGGTATGATGTTAACCTAAAAGGGATGCCAGAATTTCCCTCTTCTTTTTTCATGCTATAATGATAAATTATTCGTACAATATTTCAATTATTTGTGTCAAGTGGTTGCCTCAAATGGTTCAACATTTCTGCTATGTTTGCGCATGAAATTAACCCAGTTTAACTTTATGGAAATATGGGTTATAAAATAGTTATGCAGTGTTTGCGTTGCAAAATTGATTAGTCATGGCTTTTTGACAATTTTGGATAAATAAACAAGCCTCGAGAGAAATTGACTCAAGAACATTAGTTTTGTTCCCCAGAAGCAAACAAGAAAGTTAAGTAACTGACAAAAGAGAAAATCAACTTGAATGTAGTCAGAATTCAATATTTTTACTAGTTGTGTAAATGCTTTAAATTAACAATAATAATACGCACTTCATTTCTGAATACAAACCTGAATGTATAGTAAAAAATTCAATATTTGGAATAAAACCAATGACCACCGAATGCAGTCAATTTTCGTTGCAGTGGAGATAAGAGTGATACGAGCCTTTGCTTAGCCGATTTTATTTTTTTTACTTTGATCTGGTGTCAGTGAACTCAAAACAGCTCACTTAATAATAAGCAGCACTCTGGAAAATAGTGAAAAATACTTAAAAAAAAAAAAAAGAAGAAGCTTCAAGCTGTTTATTTAACTTCTAGTTAAGGTTTACTGTCAAACTAAATATAAAACAAATAAAATTACGGTACACATTGCGTATTTTTTAAAAAAAAGCACATACGTTAGCTTAATGCTAACACATACTAGGAAATGCCCCCGACGGGCTAATTAATAGTTTTAATGATACGGTGTTACATGTAGCCCTTTGGGCAACACATATTTGGACACAAATACAAAACAGTTGGATTCCTTTAGATTCTATTTAATTATGTCGTTACATGAGTTGCAACATGTTTGCGTGTGTGTCCGTAGCGCAACATGAAGCGAGTCGGGAGTCGCGGCTGCATGACGAGAAAAAGCAGATTCGGATCCCGGGAACGCGACTGGCTCAAGAGCGACACCCAGCGGGGCTGCGTGTGTCTGTACGGTGGCACGGCGGACCCTCAGTTAGCTGCCTCCGGACCCCAGACCTCCTCCACTCCTCAGCCCGACCTGCAGCTGGTGTTGTGCTCCACCAGCACCACCGTGGAGGAGATGTGCGCCCAGAGGGACGGACACGGCCTCTTTGTTCAACTGCACGGAGATCTGCTCAGGTAAATACATATTTATCTTTGAGACGTCAGAGCGTGTTTAAGATGGCGGATTGGCCGAGTGGCTCCACTTTATAGTCCTGCGCTGGTGCGCTTAAATTGCCTGTCTGCCTGCTAGTAAGACCTGATCCATTTAAAATTAAGAATAGAAATCTCCAAGATTTACAACCAGGATATTACTGAAATTGGATTTCAGTTGTATCAGACTTCACGGTTGATTTTGACCTGAAGGGTTCTCTTGGTGCTTTCTCTGGAGAGCAGGTTTTAAAGTGATCAAAAAGTAATAAACTAAAATTATTATTGTTATTTTTCCCAAAAAGCTTTTAGCCCTCATAAAAAAAATCCGAAAACATCAACTGCTTGCAAAATATTGCATTTAGGGCAAAATATAGCATTTTTCTTATAGCAAAAAATATTTAAAAAAACAACAACTATAGATATTTATGGCAAAATATATCCCCCCCCACCCCACTCCACTCGACTGTATGATTGAACCTGCATACTTGTGGTTCAGTTCCTGTGGATTTGCAGTTTTTTTTTTTCCAAATTAAAAAAATATATATATTTTGCTGATTTTTTCCCCCCAAAAAAATCTCTTTTTTTTTTTTTAAATTGTTATTATGAAAATTGCTTATTGGTGATTTATCCCCCCTTATTTAAAACATACCCCAAAAATAGTAAAAAAAACAAAAAACATATACCAGCCTTATTTTAAGACATCGTTACTCGTGACGGAACTCGAAATGACAAATTCCAAGAATAGAAAATTGCCATTAATTCCATGCATGCTTAAGGAAAAATTCTGGGATACATTGGCATTTCTTTAAAATGACTCATCATTGTTTTTTCTGGGGAAATTTTATGTATCAAAAGTACTAGTGGTATCGGTACTTGGTATCGCTACTCATATGGGCATTGTTCTAAAAAAGTGGTACTGAACATCCTCACACTAAGCAACAAGTTTAATTTGGCAGCTTGGTGATGAAGTTCTGCCATCGCAAGTGAAATTGCCTTTCTTAATGGAGGTTAGCTTTTCTCTTCAGATTCGGGGCTTTTTGCAAACAAGTAGCGGCTGGCAGAGTCCGACCCTGATCGTCATGGTAACGGAAGCCTATTGGCCCTGTACAACAAGGGGGCGGGGTGAGCCGCCACTCATTTGCATGAAATCCACAAGAGGATTTTAAAGTAAATCTTCATCTTTTTGTTGTGTATATTAACCGAAAAATCTCAGAGACCTTCATCAAGACACTTGGTAACTGTTTTAAAATGAGAAAAAAAATACACAATGTATCTCCGTTAACAGAGGACATCCACCCATCCTGGTCATTGTTCTATTTCTGGGGCTTCTCGAAGTGTGTTGCGGGCAGACATGACAGGCGACGCCAACCGGCCTGTCCCGGGCCAGTCTCCGGTTTCCTCCCACTCGGTCATGCCCAAAACCGTTTCCAAAAGGGAGACTCCCAGAATTTCTCCATCGCTTCCTCCCAGAGAGAGACAGAGAGGGCACACTAGGACAAGTGGCCTATTAAGGCAGCCTGAGTAATACATTGAGGTCAGGAGCCTCATCCATCTTCACTTTTGTGTGGAAGAGCAGGACCTCGTGTCACTTGTTTTGAGCGCTATAAAATGTTCAACCGGATTTAATATGCATGTCCTACTCGAATAAATCATACGCTCACCAGGATCTTTCTTGTAGGGCAATGGAAATGTCCATTTCTAGTTGCACCCCACCCATTAAGCTTGTTTAGCATCACTGGACACAACATTAGGTACCCTTGCTTCATCATTCAACTCTACTTTTAACAACATAATATAGTGTATTGTTTTGATAGGCACTGTAAAAGAGGTGTATATTTTAGCCATATGTTTATTGTGATTGATTGTGTTTAGCATATTTATTATTTTAAAAAATGTGGTTGGATAAAAAATGTCTTCACACCAAAAATAAATATATATAAAAATATTTTTCCAACATTAATATGACTTAAAATACAATAGATTGAAAAACAAATCTATTTGAAAGGGGAAGTATGTATAATAATAATCATAATAATAAACAACTGCAATGATGTGCTTGCACAAGTGTGCACACTCTCTTATCCCCATCACCGGTAATAAGAGGGTGTGCACACTTGTGCAACCATATTATTTCAGTTGTTCATTTTTATTTACAGTACTTTCTAAAAACAAAAAAATCTAACAGGTTATAGGGCACATATTTTGGAGAAGACCTGGCATTTGAATAGGGGTGTGTAGACTTTTCATATCCATTGGATACATGATTTTTTATTTTTTATTTCTTGCATTTGATGGCATCAATCTTTAAAAATAAAAATAAAAAAATCTGACAATTTATTATGCATTTTTGTCAATCATATAGATGTACCAGTTTGGAGAGAAGTTGAAAATATATTCGTATTAAGGATGGGAATCTTTGAATGTCTCGCAATTCGATTCAATTCCAATTTTTGGGTCTGCGATTCGATTCAGAATCGATTTTCGGTTAAGAATGATTTTTGATTCAAAATGATTTGATTGATTTTTGCTTCAATATATAGATGTACAAAGAATTGTAATGATCTATTCCAGTCTGACTCGCTAATGCTAATTTGCGCGCTACTCGCTGCACTTTTATCACTCGAAAGAACGTCTCCACGCTGCAAAAAAAAAAAACTTTTATTGGAATAACTTGATCGTGACTTTTTTCCTTCTACTTTCTAATGTGGCTACAACTCAACAGTGTATCAGACCGCATGGAACCACAGTGCCCCTAAGTGGCCAAATCGGGTACGACATGAACAGCGCTTCCAATAAAGGCACACACAAACAAAGGGAAGACAGTATAGAATAATTTAAATAAAAATCTTTTTTGGGACATTTAAAATCGATTTTATATTAATGTCAACAGAAATGTGTATTTCATTATTAAACATAAAGTGTCATCTAAATTTCCATTGCATGTTTTTGTCAATCCCTAGCCGGGCCTTCGCTGGGTGGGGTGGATGTTTAATGTTTAAAAAAATAATAAAAAATATGCAGCAGCTTTCCACTTGTGCAAATATTGCTTTATTTCTAATGAAAAGCATGACACAATGAAAATAAACTCCTTTTCCTCTCTTATGAAACAACAACATGCTGCTGTGAGATAATAAGCTCACCCACTGTCTTAATAATACTCCCCCAAAAAATCATCCATGCACTTTTATTGTATTTACGTTTCCTGTTGTCGTGGTGGTTGTGTGTTGCCGCAGGAGGCTGGAGCCGACCGAGCGTCCTCTCCAGATGCTTTACGACTATCTGGCCGTCATGGGCTACGCCGACCCGGTGCGAGTGCAGCAAGAGGCTGCCAATTCAGATCTCAGCTGCTTGATCCGCTTCTACAGCGGTGAGTACCGACCCACGGGGCCCGTCATCATCATCATCATCATCCATCTTCATTGTCCGCTCATGATAGAGGTCCCGTTTCCTCTGATGCAGGGGACGAGGCCAGCCAAGTAAAGGTTGAGTGGAGTCACATCCTTGCTTTGGCATTGTTATCGTTAGAAAGGCATACGTGATTGTTTTTTCGTATTGGATCTTGTTCAAATGTGCAGGTGTGCCTCATGGTGTGGCCGGTGTAGTCTTGACGTTTAGTGAACTAGTCGTTCCTCATCTTGTGCGTTTTAGGCCTTTTGTCGGCTGCTTATTTACTGTAGATTTTTTTTATTTTGTCCATTTTGGGCCACCATATGTTCCCTTCTGTCAGGGTTTTTTGCCTTGTAGCTGAAATTAGCTGATCAAGTTTGGTTTCTATATTCTTATGATGCTGCCGTGCATCCTGTGAAGTCCACTGTTAAACTGTATTATATTTATGAAATAAATTACAGTAGTTACTTTTTTAACATTTCAACCTCGGTGGAACTCTTAAAAGCTTTGTTTGCTTACATAATAATCCTAAAATATTTCATTTTCTACTTCCAGTGCATTTTTTTGTATGAAAGCCCACTGAATACCTTGACATTTTATATGCACATATATTTAGAGGAGGTGCTGTTGCTGCTGAGTTTTTTATTTTATTTTTTATATTAAACATAATACACAAGTACATTTATTGCTCCAGCGTTAGACTCAACATTCACACTTACCTCCGTGCATTTCAATGAAGAGCCGTTATTAAAATGTATTCAACTTCCTGTTTGAGGTTGTTTTTTGTGTGTGTAAATGAATGGAACAGAATATGCCTTGTGTTAATGTATTTTAAAAAATAATAATTTTTAACTTGCAAATCAAAATTGTTCAAGCAGCCGTGGGTTGAGTCTGTGGTGCCATTGTAGTATTTTCCATCCATTCTTTTTTTTTTAATAACACTAACACTAAATGTATAGCCCTGTTGAAATGAATGAAAATGCTATTCTGTTCTAGCCTTATCAAAAGAACAATTAAAAAAACTAACATGTTTTTAAGAAGGAAATTAGCACTTTCTAATATTGTACTAACAGAACTGAAAAGTTTGCCCATCATTATTAATTCAATGAGTTGACGTGTGCGACTTCGCCACCGTGTGGCAGTATATTAGTCATGTAGACACAAATGAAGAAGACTTTCACAACTACTGACTCCGTAAGCTGGGGTAGGATTGCAATTTGTTTCCATCGCAGAGGATGGAGAATAAAGGAATGCCTTTGAGTATTGTGTAATTGACTGTCTACTGTTTGTGTTGAAATAGCCGTTGCTTGATCCATGCTATTTTTTTAGCCCATCTATGGCGTTTTCCATTGTGTGTTAGCATTAAGCTAATAGTAAGCAAAATTGTGTGGTTGTTTTAGGCACACAAGATGTAATTCTCTTTGTTGTATGTTGAGTTTGACAGTAAGTTCAAGTGGGAAGGGCAATAAACACCTCAAAACCTTTATTTGAAAGGAAAAAATGTTCACTATCTGCTTGTTGTGAAGTGAATTGTGTACACTGCCACTTATCTTTAATCAATGAGCATGGTTAAAAAAAATCTCCTTCCTTCCTTCCCTCATGCTCATCTTATTTGATGAAGAACATCATGTTGAGCCTCCCCGCGCGCTTCCGCTGGGGTGCTTGGATGAGATAAAAACAAACAGTAATGATGGCTTAATGCTGACTTCATCAAAATCTGGCGAGAGAAAACAAAGGCAGGGGACCCGTGGGCCAGTGGTTGTGTGGGTCAGCCGCGTCCACGCAGCTGCAGGGAGCTGGGACGCGGCCTGCTGTCATCTCTGGCGCCCGTCCGCTTGGCCTGTGTTCCCGCTGGGCCCGCATGGTCGAGACCCGCCGCCGCTGTCCCACATTGAGTCATGTGGGAGAGGTGAGCTAACAGCACATAATGTTATTGATCTGGCTCCCAATCAAAGCCTCAGTGTTTAATAAGTTGCATTGTGGACGGGTTTGTGACACCCCAGAGCGTACTTATTTGTTCTTATTACACTCACTGACCCACTTGTACATGGACGGACTAGAACTTGTCCATTTCCCTTCAACACTCTTTAATCACAGTTAAACTTAACAAAAAAACAGTCTCTTGCTCATATGCTTGATTCAAGCTATTTGTTTGTAATGCTAAGTTAAAGTTGACTTCAAAACTGACACACAAAACAAAATAATTAAATGTATATTCAAACCCCAAACCATATAATTTCGTCTAACTAAACTCCATTAGCTTAATGCTAACATATAATGCAAAATGCCATAGATGGGGCTAAAACATTAGCATATCATTGATATTACAGTAATTATGAACCTTTAAACATTTGCTACTTAAACACATACAAAGCAGCAACCGTTTACCTCGCACAGGTCCCGCATTGTAACATTTGAAATATTGTCGCCAGAAAAGATCATCAGGATTAGGCTAGTAGGACTACATTTGCCATGATTCTTCGACACGGAAGCAGGAAGTCAGTATGAGGAAAACACGCCTGTTAGCGATAAGCTGTAGTGATTGACATACACATGGCCTAAAAAACTGACTTGCTGACATAACTAAAAAAACAACAACAGCAACAACAAAAACCGGACACTGGGATGGGATCTGTGTAAAAGCAAGACAAAGGGGCTAGGGACACAAGGCTTAAACCATGAACGATTCCATAATGAAATCTCCTAGCTAAATGCTAACACATGCTTAACGTCATAAACTAACTAAATTATCATTATTGTTATAACTTAAAAATCGGCAATATCGCATCATATGTGATTTACAATGCAACTAAATACCAAGCAGAAGGCGGATGTACATTTTCAGCTTCATATTGAATTGAATTGGATTTACAGTGAATAGAAGAATGCAAGTTGGTGTAAAAGTGAGGCACAAAGCGAATGGCACCAAGCATGAGAGCAGAATCCCCATTATTTCCTGACAGCTCCTCCTAATGTGATGTGTCTGTGATGGAACTTTTCTTTGGCCTCAATATGTTCGCTCTCTTGGTTGAAACATTCAGATTTCCCATCTTAATACCGTTGAAAGTGAGAGCGACTTTTCGGGTACTGATTAATGCAAAGTGTCATCCTGTCATTCCAAAGTCCAACCGCATGTGATTATCAAGTAGGGGTGTGCCAAAAAAATCTATTCTCATAAGAATCGCGAATCTCATTTAGTATGATTCAGAATTTTAAATGTCCCAAAATCGATTTTATTTAAATTATTTTATACACACACACACACACGCACGCACACACACACATACAAAAAAAAAAAAAGAGAGCAATGATGATGACATGTCAAATTGGTAAAATTACCGAATGAACAATACTGAGCTCTCCAAAGAAAAAGAAAAAAATATATATATATTTTTTATATTGTCTTGCCGTTGTCTGTGTGTGCCTTTGGAGCGCTGTTCATCTTGTACCCGGTTTGGCCACTGAGGGGCAGTGTGGTTCCACACGATCTAATACACTGCAAAGTTGTAGAGAGTAGAAGGAAAAAGTCACGATTAAGTTATTCCAATAAATGTTGGGGGGTTTTCAGCGTGGAGCCATTCTTTTGAGTGATAAAAGTGCCACGAGTAGCGCGCTAATTAGCATTAGCAAGTCAGACTGGAGTAGATCATTACAATTCCTTGCACATCTATAGACTGAAGCAAAAATCATTGTCAATCAAATCATTTTGAATCAAAAATCGATCTAATCGAAAAAAATAGATTCTGAATCGAACCGCAGACCCAAAAAACGTAATCGAATCGAATCGTTAGACATTCGAAGATTCTCACCCCTACTATCAAGCCTGACTTTTTCTGTGCCAGTAGAGGCGCTTGCTATTCTGAGTCTGACTTTTAAGTGCTTGTCAGTTGCCTTGAAGTAATCCATTGTGAGATTTAAAAAAAGATTGAACGGTATAAATATCATGCAGATGGAGAGCACGGGTTCCAGGAGATGAGACCAAAACAAGATTTATTACGGTGATTGCACTGACTTTTTGCAAAGTGATGCTGAATTTGCGATGTCCTTCACAAGGTTTTCAATTGTACTTTTTGTTACGCCATGTGGATAAAAGTCTTGGGATTCAAAATATCCACACTCCACTTCTTGTATGAAGCAGAAGTTTTCCTGTTATGTCAACATCAAGTTTAATGGCGTCGTAGCCCTCCGCCCTGTTGTGGTTAATGCATCCACTTCCCCTCGTCATAATTGGACATCACACTTTAACCTTGCCCGAGCCTCGCCTGCTCGCCGCGTGAAGTCACATGTCAACGACTCTCCCGCCGAGCGAAGGCCGCGGTCGCCTCCGATGTGTCACTTTTCCTCACTCTTCCCCCGCCGTCGGGAGGGCGTTTCGCACAGGGTGACAATTAGTCTGCCGGGCCCCGTCTGTCATCGCGCTCTCTCCTCCGACGCGGCATACGCTTTGAAAACAGCGTTGCGCAACATCCACCGACGTTTAACCCACTTTAACCCCCATGGAGTCAACTTTTATATGCAGGGGGTGGAGGTTTAGTTTACTAGCTCGGACTGGACTTTGATTTGGACAACAAGCCCATTTCCATAGCAACTAATAACAGCACAGACCTCGGGGGACAACACTTGGCTCTTCGTGGTTCGGACACATTGTGAAAGGCAACTAATGATTTTCAGATGTGTTGTCACGCAAGAAGCAAGCACGGTGTGAATATTGTGTACAGTATATGCGGACAATTACAGATGATGGCTTTTGGATGAAAGCTGTTTTGGAATATGGCCCTGTATCAGTTTTTAAAGGCTCAGATGGTGACGGTGAGAGAAGAGGGCCTCACTCAGAGGAGTTTAGGGCTCTCTGGAGAGTTGTTGCCGTGCGTGTGAGGCTGAACAGTTGGTGCGGCGCGCCCTAATGTTGTTTGTTCATACACGCTCTTCACTGAGCCCCGCGAATAAAGTGAGGTGAAGGTGGCTGGTGGATTGATGGTTTCACAATAGTCTATTCAATTGCCAATACTAATATATATATTTATGTTATTGGTGTGCATTGCTCTAATTAAAGATGATTTGATACGTGGGCCGCGATGGGATTCAAGAACGGTTCATTTTTAGGTACAACAATTTGATTTGGTTCAATTCAATTCAACATGGAATGGCTGGAGCTTTTGTCATACAGTATTTGTTAAATCCAAACAGATTTTCGGATTCAAATCAGTTTTTGCTACAACACTAATATGAATTATTTTTGAAAATTATTCAGCTGATGAAATAAACCGTACATTTTTTTGAATAAATAAAAAAAGTGTAAAAAAATGTACTTTATTAAATAATTTGTTAATTATGTAGAATCATATTAGTAATAAATAAAAATATCAGAAATTAGAATTTGTTTTTTAAAATTAAAATGTACTCTTATTCATATTTTAACAATTGTTTATTTTTACCTCGTGTGTGAATAACAAATCACATCTGTACGTTTAAAAAAAAAAATCTAATGCAGCCCTTGAGCACTGACTTTTTTTGTTCATTTAAATGTGTAATATTTAAAAAAAAATCTATTTTACACAACTGTACTATTTATATACAGTGGTGCATTGAGATAGGAATTCAATCCATTCCATGACCACACTCATAACTCAAAACATTATTTCTGGTGTATGTGTCTTCACCACCGGAGGCAGTATAATACAATAATGTAAACAACTGAAGAAGATTTTCACGACTACATCAGTGACCCAATAAGCTGCAGTAATAACAGTCTTTTTTCGCACCGGATAAAGAATATACTGTATGTCTGAGTATTGCTATATTGGTTGTCTACATGTGTTGCTGCACTGCGTGTTCAAATATCTGTTGCTGAATGGGTTATAGAACACCGCTACATAGGTGCTATTCACTAGCATTTCTATGGTGTTTTTCATTTGGTGTTAGCATTAAGCTAACAGACTATAAGGTAAAGTTATGTTGTTGTTTTTGTCTAAAATGTCAAACCATCAAATCTAAGAGCAACAATTTTCATCCTGTCGGCAACAATATGTTTTTAGTTGAATTTCCCTGTGAGGTGTTATCATCAATATGATAAATAAAATAAAATAAACAATAACCCCCCCTCCAAAATATCTATCATTTATCCTTTGTGGATGACTCTATTGTGACTGGAAGGAAGAAACGCTGCTGTAGACGTGCCTGGCAGACAGTTTGGTTGTCATAAGCTGTTTTGTTCAGTCATAATCACTTTTGCTGGCGAAGGAAAGAAGACAGGCTTTCCTTACAGTTGGACGTCCTTGACGAGGGAAAGTGAAGGTGGACGGAAAGAAGGAGGTTTGCCGCTCAATCACTGCCACGGCGTGGGAAGCACAGCACAAGAATGTAGAGAAACATTATGGAAAGCCGTTGGAGCATTTATTTCGTATCTTTGACATCCGTCATGTACGACAATGCTCGCTTTTTATGAAAATAAAGGACAAAGCGTCGAGAAATGAACAAATATATAAATATTTCGTGTCATTGGCAAAGCAAAAAATGGCTTTCTTCTACCCAAATTTAACATTATGAGTCCCCCCGCTGACGTCAACGTTGGTGGTATAGTGGTTAGCATAGCCGCCTTAGCAGTTGAGGCGGGTTCGATTCCAACGCATATGTTTATTTGATTTTTTTCTTCCCGGGCCCCAGCTACATAGTTCTCACTTGCCTTATTGTGCTGTGTGTTGTTTTTAACCCGTGCACTTGCTCTCAATGGACACAACATTAGGTACAGCTGCACAATCTACATCACTTGTCTTAGAGAGTTTCTCAAGCTTTTTATTTTTACACCAAATACCACTTAGAAGACGTTTTTGGGTACATTGAAATATACTGTCTGCATATTAAAGTTAAATAAATATAAATTTAACTTAAAACATCCATCCAACTTCACTAGGTTTTAAAAAATAATAATAAAAAAAACATCTTATGCAAGTGTAATGTGTGTGGGGTTCTAAGCAAGCCAGGTGGATGCTCGGGGCCCAAATGCCCAGTTTTGATTGACTTGTTTAAAGTTTTTTTTTTTTTTAAGTGTTTGCATTTTGCCAAATCGCCCCTGTTGTTAGGCACATCACTAAGCGCCCCCACCCCTCCCCATCCAGAATACATGTGCATTGTAGGTTGTTTTAACACTCTAATGAATAAATGAATTAATTAATAAATAAATACATACATAAATAAACACATAAATAAATACGTATCAGATAACCATTACACTTCAGTGTTATACTGTTACTTCATTGCATAGGAGTATATGCCCCATATCCATACAGTGTGTGAGGTAAATTGGGCCGCGTCCATTGTAAATGGTGTTGTTGTAGAGTGCACTTGATGGAAATAGGAATCCCAAAGAGTGGACTAATCTGTAGGTGATATCACCTCACCAACCCTCACTGGACTGAATCAACTACACTTACCTCAGTGCACTCATGGACTATGCTATTTGCACTACTGCGCGTTCGCGCCGCAATTCTGTATATGTTGTAAATAATCCCATTGCACTACTGTACTGTACAGGATAATTGCTTTTTTCTCCTCTGATAAGTTTTTGGTTTAATTTGCATTGCACGCTGGATATACTGGATATTGTGTACAACGATAACCGCCGGTATATTAGAATACTGTACATAAACATTTAATGGTTAGATACAATCCGCATTTTGTTGCTTTGTACTCGTGAGATGTGCAGTGACTAGGATTGCAAATTTTGGTTCACAATACAAAGAAAAAATGACCATGCAAAGACTTGTTGCTCAAAAAACGTATTGTCAGGATTATTAGTAAACTTTTGTTTTCTAGGGACAACAAATTGATCAGCTGGACGACTTATTTGGCCAATATTAGCTATTTTAAAATTGGCAATACATTAAAAAAATATATATATTTTTAATTATGTATGTTTAAAATTATTCGGCCAATTAATCTTTTGTTACATTTTTTTTCAGACAAATATTGGAATTGGCGTCACGCTAAAAAAAAGTCATATTGGTTGGGCCCTAATATTGAATCAGCTATATTTAAATTCCAATTTATGAGCCAACATTTTGTAAATTCATTTTTTTATTCCTGTTCGTAGGATTCCCATTCAAATTTTCCAATCTTGAAAGAATATTATAACCCTATTAATGTCAATAAAGCTAACACAAAATCTAAATATGTGATTTCATTCTGTTTCTGCGAATTAGCTGATGCTATTTTACCACACCAGATGAAGACGGAAAGAGATGTTTGTGGTTCTGTACTAACCCCGTCGGTGTGTATAATCTCTCTCCCTCTCTGTCTCTGTCTTTCCTTAGAGCGACCCGTGAACGTGGACCAGCAGGAGCGCACCCTTTTGAAGGGCGTGTTCAACGTCCGGAAGGGCAAAACGCAGCTGCACAAGTGGGCCGAACGGCAGGTCATTCTCTGCGGGACGTGTCTCATTGTGGCCTCCGTCAAAGACAGCCTGACCGGCAAGATGCACATCCTGCCCCTGGTTGGAGGGAAGGTGAGAGCTCTGAGTTCAACAAACTGCTGGCAGAATTCTCATACTACAGTACTTACACTGAAAAATGATTCACGGTGGCTGGAACATATTCCACCTGGTTAATGAGACAATAAGGCGCTCTAAAGTGGCCACGCCGGAGCAAGGCACTAACATTCTAGCTGTCAAATTGGACTTTGAAAACCACCTCGCCACTCTTTGTACGCGCACTCAGGGCTGACAACGAGGCGCTCTAAAGTAGCCATATCAGTGGATGTGCAATGCGTCACGCTAAGAGTTGCTTCTAATATTTTCGTCTGATGTGTGTTTGTGTTCAGGTGGAGGAGGTGAAAAGGAGACAACACTGTCTGATGTTCAGCTCCGCCGGATCACAGGCTCAGAATTACTTTGTCAACTATGACACACTGGCCGACTACCAGAGGTGGCATCGACAGGCATCCAAAGTAAGAAGGCAAAGTCAATTATCAAGCATTTTGTATGTCATCGTTACGTTATTAGTATGAGAAGCATTTTTGCTCTGTCTGTTTGTTTCCCCTTTCGAATTATTAGTTATTTAATGGTAGAAGTGATTTATTTTTTTCTCTTTTTTTATATGACAAAATCCTGGCATTTCATGGGTGTGTAGACTTTTTATATCCACTGTAGTATGCCTTGTTCACCATTATTAGTCTTATCTTTTCTTGTGTCCATTCAGCAGCTCTTTAGTGCGGTATTGAGAATGTGTGTGCGTGTGTCTTTGCTTTGTCTCACGGAATTATTTTGCGCCTTAGCTCCTTCCTGCCAGCCAAGCAGTCGTCGTGAGCGCGGCCTCTGAGGTACGGGCAGCTTATGATGGTCGCCATGAGATGTGAAAGCAAACGGAACAAAAAAGGAATCCAATTAGTTGCAGATTCACTCTCAGTGCGCTGTCTTTCTTTTTTTTGCCATGGCCTCATGGATTACTGTACGAGCTGAGAGTGCTCGGGAGTTACACAGACATAGATGAGAGGTTGTTTCCAGGGTTTGGAGGGTTACTTTTAAAATGTAATCCATTACAGTTACAAGTTAGCTGCTAAAAAATGTAGTTAGTAACGTAATCCAAGCACCATAATATTAATGTAATGTAACTGGATTACTTTTGGATTACTCCAATATTGAGTATGCTCATGAAGACAAGATAAAAATAAAAATCACCACAATACATATTCTATACAATGTGCCCGTGATATTTGCGGGTGATAGGGACCTGGGCAGCCTACAAATAGCAATAATTCTTGTGTAATTAAAAAGCATGTAGGCTATAGATAGATAGATAGATAGATAGATAGATAGATAGATACTGTAGCTAGCTAGCTAGCTATAGCTAGCCTGCCACTATAGATAGGTAGGTAAGTAGCCTGCTCGCTAGCTTGCTCGCTAGCTTTTTCGCTAGCTTTTTCGCTAGCTTTTTCGCTAGATAGATAGATAGATAGATAGATAAATAGATAGATAGATAGATAGATAGATAGATAGATAGATAGATAGATAGATAGATAGATAGATCCAATGAGGATGACGATGCGAGGAAGATTTGTTTGGAAGGTGTAACTCACATTAGGGTTGTAGGCTAGCGGGCTAGCTAGCAAGAAGCTACATCGATCGACATGAATCCACCTGACATACTGCACTGCATCCTAACAGGTGTCTTGAATACTTTGACTTCTCAGATGGCTAAATAAAGTGAACAAAATGTTAGACACCTTTAGTGTCAATCTAGAATGAGCCAATTATTTTTTTTATTATTATAATTCATAAAACAGTTTAATACTGCAATACTGTTCCATGTTAGTGTGGTGTTTAAATGAATGCACTTATTGATGATGGTATTTATTATGTAGTTTATCTTTGAGATAGCGGAGAGAAGAAATGTGTGACTCGTTCCGACACATTCGTATGGTCTGATAAGAGCACAAATATTTGTTATCTGTGGAAAGCTGTTCACGCTTGTCCATTATTGTTTTAATTGAAATATAATTGATTGAACGCATATTTCGCTTAATCAGCATTTGGGAACGCAAGATAAAAGGAATTTCTTTCATTCAAAGTGATATTTTTATCTCACCAAGATGCTTTGGATTCATAATCTTTTTTTTTTTTTAAATTAAGAGCATGTTAACAATTTTGTGACTTTCTATTGCCTTATGTAGCAGATACAGTGGAAGAGCACGTTCGGGGCTACACTTACCGGTAGACTTTGAAGAAGAAGAAATGAATCCGATCAAAACAATTTATTTAGAATACTGTGCTTGCTAGGACTGAACGCAATTTGCAGGCCTATCATTAAAGAAAGGGGGTGTACCTATTGTGCTCTAGATCAGCAATCTCCCCTTTTTTTTTTTAATTTGTGTCACGGGCAGATTTCACATATAAATATTTTGATGCACTGGCATATAAACAAATAAATATAAATGATTAAATATATAGTACAAGTCATCATTATGTCATCATTACAATAAATGTTGTGGATCCCTGAGCTTGTTTTTCATCATTGAGCTGTGCTATATTTAAAAACAAAACTCCAAAAGCTTGTTTTTTAAGCCGACTGGAATCATTCTGAAGCAGAATAGCACAATCATAAATAAACTTAAAAAATAGGGGAAGTGGCAATATATTCCGCCAATAAATATCATGGCTAACACTATATTTCATCTTCTCAGGATGCTAGACTTACAGCCTCTGATGTGCGTAAGTGTAAACATTAAACATGAAATCATATTTAATGATGATGACAATGATGATTTAACATAATAATTGTACATTAACTCATTCGCTGCCATTGACGCCTATAGACGTCAAAAATTAATTTGAACTATTTCTATTAATTTATTTTTTTAGAATTGTTTTTGTACATTTAGAACAGATCTAAAATTTGTGATTAATTAAAGTCATGCGATTAATTACGATTACAAATTTTAATTGCCTGATGCCCCTAATTATTAATAATCTTTTTTTTTTTAAACAAAAAAATATTTGTTTAATTTTTAATAATCTTTTCTTTTCTTTTTGGGAATGAATTATAAAAAAAGGAAAGAAAAGATTATTAAAAATTAGGGCGCCAGGCGATTATAATTTTTTATCGTAATTAATCGCATGACTTTTTATATCTGTTCTCATCCAATAAAACATTCTAGGTTTTCATACTCTTGTTAACAAAAGTGGGAAAAAATGCTAAACTAATAGAAATAGTTCAAATTAATTTTTGACGTCTATAGCCGTCAATGGCAGTAAATGAGTTAAATTGCAATCTCAATACTGAAGAAGAAGAAAAAAGCAGGCACTAAGATACAAACATCTGTGTATTGTGTACTGTTTTGTTCGTTCTACTCAGATCTTCCATAAATGTCATTGGCAAGTGACTCTGGCATGCAGGTCGAAATCAGCTGGCGAAATTAAAGCCATTAAACTATGAATTATGCAGCAACATTAGCCACCAAATTATTGTCAGACTTGAGTAAATAGCCCCCTCTGGCCCAATGGGACAGACACACTGCGATTGTCTATGACCATGCGTAACTAGTGGCTCTGTGGCATAGCTTTCATTGAACCTGCTGTGCAATGTCTCGTCTATCACAGTGCTTCAATTATTTAGAATCACAATGCATTCTTTCTTTCTCCCCTCAGTCAAACCATTGCTCCACTCTCACATCACCTAATTAGTCTCATTTATCTTGAAAGCAGTCGCACTTCAAGAGAAAGCGCCGGAGCGTTTGTGTGGGAGATGAGCAGTTTTGTCTTTGTCATTTCCCCAAATCAAGTTATGTGATGTCATGCTCCTGCAAGCAGCCGGCCCATTTTCTGGCCCGCTGCTCAGCGTGCAGCCTCGCGCTTAATGCGGGATGTTGTCCTGATACTCGTGAAAGGGAGCCTGTAACCACACGCAGGTCTGGAGAGCTGCTACCTTTGTGCAAAAAATTTTTTGCATGACTGTCAATCCTTCGTGACATCTGCACTGAAAAAAATAAAAATAAAATTCTAAAGTTCAACTTAAAAAAAATACTTTTTAATTCTTTCTAGGTTGTTTCAAATTATATTTTTTAACTTAATTCAATGATTGCTCAATTTGGGTGTTAATTTTGTTACATAGCTTGACTTACAAGTTTTTCGAGATACAAACCATTGCTTGGCCGATTAGATTGATTATTTTTTGCCTTGACTTGCTAGCAAAAATTTTAGCTCGGAGTGCTAAATGGTGAACTATACAACAATCATTTAAAAAAAGAGAACAGGTGCTTGAGTGAACATTTTTATGCCATTCCTAGTTAAAATTTAAACACAAAATAAAGAGAATGACGTGTAAATAATAAAACCATAAAACTTACAACAAAAGTCCGCTAACTTAATGCGAACAGACAATGCCAAGCGCCATTGCTAACGAAACTAGCATCCGTGTTGGAATAGTTACAGCCCTCAAGCAATGGATATTTGAACACAAATGACGCAGATAATATTTTTTATTTGTAATGCACTTTATATTTCTGCAGTCTCGAAGTGCTATCGCTATATTTAAAAACATACACAGTCATTCTGCTTTAGCTACCTGTGTTAATGTGATTGTTGTCTGTGTTTATAAGGTGGTGTCGCAGACAGTCAGCCTTGTGGACCTGTCATGCTACAGTCTTGAGGCGGTGCCCGAGTATCTGTTCTACAGCCAAGACGTCACCCACCTTAACCTGCGGCACAACTTCATGAGCCTGCTGGGGCCTGGAGGGCTGCTCCACCTCCCCAGGTAAGAACTTCACCCAAATATCATCGACATAATCATTTAGCTCAGGGCTTAACAAATCATCATTATCATATGTCCATATTTTATGTATTTAATTTAGTGTTTAGGTAAGTATGGTGCTTAAGAAGTGCAGTCTACATGTTTACCAAGTTAAAGTGATAAAGCCCCAGAACCCCCCCCCCCCCCCATCCTATTCACTATACATATACTTATGACTTATGAATTTGTCGTAATTTAACAAAACTAATTGAAATAGAAAAATAAAGCTTCTCTTGGCTCATGTAACCTATTAGACAAAACATTTATGTATAGTAAATTTTATATTGTTTACTGCCATACAGATTAATTTATTGCTTGATTTTGTTTAAAAAAAAATGCATGGGAAGAGGACCCTGTAAAAATGATCGCATAGTCAATCACAACATTGAGGGGCGGACAAAAAAAAAATCACTTATTTTTCAAAATCGTTCTGCCCTAATTTAGCTATAAAATTACAATAACACAAGGGCTTCAAGCTACCTTTTGCTGACATTAGACATTATTTTGCTTAAAGTACAAATAAACGCTACTAAGAATTCATTTCTTCAGTTCAATAAGATTTCAAGTCTTTTATGAAAAATTGGATTTGAACAGACTATCAGTATATAAATCATGTAAAAAGTGTCTCAATTTGCTCCCAGAAAGCTTATTAAAATGTACATGATATCATGCCGGGCTTCCTTACACTCTAATTGCCACTTTTGATTCTTGGAACTGATGCACAATACAGAAACACTCACTGGACACTGGGGGGGAAAAAAGTCTCAATTGCACTTTCAGCCGTTTGTTGAACGACACAAACAGTCAAAACGCACAAATATAGAAGGAGAACTGTGATGTAACGGGGTTAATTCTGCTCTCTTGGTCTTTAGGTTCTCTCAGTTGAAGAGCTTGAACTTATCTCACAACCGTCTGGGTGTTTTTCCTGAATGCGTGTGTGAGATCCTCACCCTGGCGGAGCTTTGCCTCTCCTGCAACAATCTCCACACCGTACCCGTGCAGATCGGCAACCTGCAAAGGTGACACAAACACATGTACACAGCACAAAATTGGAGGCAGATGATGATTTGCTCATGAGTCAAATGGCTGCAGTATAACGCCAACAACTGGCTAGAAGGAATTACTCAATGTCATATTATTTATTTATTTTTGCTCTAAGTATCGGTGGCTGGTGTTGGCAGCCTTCACAAATATGTAATACCTTGAAATAAGGCCTTCCTGTCTTCCAGCCTCCAAACACTGTCCTTGGATGGAAACCATCTGATCTCCCTGCCCGCCGAGCTGGGTGAACTGTCCCAGCTCAGCAGTCTCGGCCTCTCCTTCAACGACTTCAATCACATCCCCGCAGTGCTGGAGCGACTGAGTGCCGTGGACAAGTTGTGCATGGCTGGGAACCAAGTGGTGTGTTTGGAGGTGTGTGCTCTGCTCAGCATGGGCCACCTGAAACACATCGACCTCAGGTAATAACCTCTTTGCATCTCTTCAGAACCAATACTAATCAGTCGGCTGATTTTTGTGGGCAAAAATTTTGATTCAAGAGCTCTGTTGTGGCTCGCTTCATAACGAATAGCGCTCACAGGAATATATTTTACTTAGTTTACTTCCGTACATTTTACTTGAAGAGACCGTGTGTTTGACAGTTAGTGCCACCTAGTGCTGAACTAATAGAATGCAATGATTTTTGAAGCACATGCTCTGTCAGGAGCTAGCCGGAGCGGCTAACAAGAGTGGCTGGCAAGAACGAGCTGGAGCGGCTAGCGAGAGAAGCTAGCAAAAGCTAGCGAGAGCAAAGCAGAGGCAGATAAGCAGTGGGAGCGACAACCACATGCAGGTCCCAGCTGTGGAAGTCCGGCTAAGCTCAACTGTTTTCTGCAGCTGAGATGTGATTGATTGTTACCTGAAACCTGAGCAACTGTGATGTCATTTTCACTAGACAACAAGTAGCAAAATGGCCGCCTTCTGATACTGATAAAAACTGCTGGATTTTGTTGCTTAACTCATATTCCACTAACACAATATTAACCAGAATACCGTATTTGGACTAGTGGGGCTGCATAGAACATATTATTGACAATATTTTTTGGGGAGGTTGACTTCCCCTTATAATCACTATGTTTTTATAAAGCACACTATTATAAATTGTTTTCGCCTTAAAAAACACATTAGAATTTTTGGGGGGAACAGATCGTTGTCATTTCCATTCATTTTAATGAGGAAATGTCAGAAAGATATACATCCTTATTCCTAACCCTCAGCAATATATTCATTCCAGTTTAAATTGATTGCCCTTTCTAATGATAGACTGACAGTTTGTTGAGAGTTATCAGATGTTTTATTCCCTCCTCACACCTCAGATCTCCTCTAACTGCCTGTTGAAAAATGGCCGTTCATTGATTTTTCTCTTCTTGCCCATATTTCCTCCTAACACCCGACCTGTGCCCCACCCTCGGCCGGCCGATAACTCAACCAGAGCGCTCGGATGGGATGTGTGTAAAATAATGAGCGAGTGTATTTACAAGGACAAAGTGCATCTGTGGTGAATTAGTGAGCAGGCAGCGCTCGGGAAAGAGCAGTTGTTTATTAACTGCTCACATGACATTTAGGAGAGAACCTCCCAAACGTCACTGGAGGTAATGTGAATAAAAACAAGCAGCAAAATAATGCTGTTGAGTTAGTCGGTAGGTCAATAAGCAATACATGGAACATCAACATCAGTAGTTGCAATGATTTTCCACTTCCAATTTAACCTGTAAATGCCTTTGCTGTGTCATGTAGGCTAAATGGACTACGCTGTGTGAAAAGCGAGAGTCCGGAGTCTGTGACCCAGTTGACCCACCTGGACCTGAGGGACAACTGTTTAGACTCACTGGACCTCACTTCCGTCTGCAGCCTGGAGACGCTCAACTGTCAGCGCAACCAGCTGAGGACGCTGACGGTCGGCGGCTTGGCGTTGCGCATGCTTCACGCCGGCAGCAACCGTGAGTCAGCGTGAAGATGGCTGCAGACTTGCTTTGCTAGCTTTGAAATTTGGCTAGCTCTATTAGTGGACAGTGACATCATCATTACTCATATAAATTAGTTGGACAGGGCAACGCATAAAGGCTGATTTTATTTTTTTTTTTAAATAAATAAAATAAATAAATAAAGAGAGAGCAATGATGATGACATGTCAAATCGGTAAAATTACCGAATGAACAATACTGAGCTCTAAAAAAAAAAAACAATAATAACAAAAAGGCTGAAATGCTACAAAATTAAAATAATAGACTGTTTGGACATTTGGAGCTCTGTAGGTGTACCTAATGTAGCGTCCAGTCAGTATATGTCTACTCTTGTTGAGCAAAAATCCGTGTGACTAAGTGCTGACTACTGCCTGCATCTGCCCACAGGCCTTAGCGCGGTCAGCGTTTACCAAGTCCCAAACCAACTGACACACTTGGATTTATCACAGTGAGTTGGACTGGCAGAAATGCGACCCATTGGTTATTTATTATATTTAACGTACTATACCAAGGTGAGCGTTTGTGTGTCTGTGTGTTGAGACAGGAACCTTCTGGAGCACCTACCTGATTGGGTGTGTGACTGCAGAAAAATGGAGATGCTGGATGTCACGCACAATCTCCTCGCTGAGCTTCCGTCCAGGTTAGATTAGCACGCAAGCAGGCGGAGAATATAAAAACACAGAACAGTCTGAGGGATTGGCACTTCCAACCTCCTGCGACTGTGAGGCAGTTGTGCTAACCGCGTCCGTCCTGGTGCTGCCCTCATTCACAAGTACAGTCGTCATCTTCTATGTAAAGCCAAGTTTCTATTTCCCAAGTGTGTTGGCATTAGTTACGTTAGCTATGTAAATAGTGTGACACCTTAGGAACATGACGCAATCTAAACAAAAGGGAGCAATGGAGGACATCCAAAATGTTTAATTTTTTTCATCTTGGCATGTGATTGTTGGCGACAACCATTTTATGCACTAATGAGCATAGTTTTGGTTTGAGTCTCTCTCTCTCTCTCTCTCTCTCTCTCTCTATATATATATATGCATTAACTCACAAAAAAAACGATGATTAAAAATTACGGGCAAAAGGCAGTTATTTAAAAACATTTTTTAATTAATCGCATGACTTCACTAGTTAACTCACGATTAATCACAAATTTTATATCTGTTCTAAATGTACAATAAAAAAATTCTAGGTTTTCATACTCTTGTTAACAAAAGTGGGAAAAAAATGTTAAACTAATAGAAATAGTTAGCATTTATTTTTGACGTTTATAGCCGTCAACGGCAGTGAATGAATTATTTTTTTTTAAAAAAAGGAAAGAAAAAATATATTTTTAATTTGGCGATTAAAGTTTTTAATCGTAATTAATCTCATGACTTCACTAGTTAACTCGCGATTAATCACAAGTGTCATATCTGTTCTAAATGTACAATAAAAAAAGTCTAGGTTTTCATACTCGTTAACAAAAGTGGAAAAAATGTGAAACTAATAGAAATAGTTCAAATTAATTTTTGACGTTTATAGCCGTCATTGGCAGTAAATGAGTTAACAAAGCAAAAATAGTATCGTTTTAGCACCATATTATGACATCTTCATGCCGAGGCATTACTGTATGAGGGAGTGAGTTGAGGAGCTCCATTTAAACAAAAGTAGCGTGCCGCTGCCATCTTGTGGAATCTTGGTACCAGATTGGTGCCAAGGCACTTTGTTGGAGCGAGTTGAGGAGCTTCATTTTGACAAAAACAGTGCTTTGCTGCCATCTAGTGCCATTTTCTTTCCAAGGCGCTACGTTTAAGGGATTAATTTAGACAAAAGTAGTGCTTTTCTGCCAAATTGTGGCATCTCGGTACCATTTTGGTGCTAAGGAGTTGAGGAGCTTCATTTAGACATAAGTAATACTTTTCTGCCACATGGCATTTTGGTGCCATGGCATTATGTTGAAGTGAGTTGAGGAGTTTCCTTTAGACAAAAGTAGTGCTTTGCTGCCATCTTGTGGCATCGTGGTGCCAAGACACAATGTAAGTGGAGGAACTTTAAGTAGTGCTTTCCAGTCATCTTGGTGTTAACTGCTTGGTTATGACTTTCCATTCTTATATATTGAAAATGAACAGTCTTTAATTAAGCTGCTAACTTTGCTGTCCAAACTGACTGGTAATTATTTTTTTGTCGTTGTAATCCACTGTTGCATGTGTTGTTTCAGGTTGCTCAACAGCCTGAGTTTGAGGAAGCTTCTAGCGGGGAACAATCGCTTGCAGAGATTGCCAGACCTGCTGGACCACATCCCACTGGAAGTTTTGGACCTCCAGCACAACAAGCTAGCGGAACTCCCAGAGAGTCTCTTCTTCAAGGCCTTAAAGTGAGTTCCACTAATCCGTCATCTTTTCATTTCATTTGTACCATATTTTTGGTTTGGTCTTCTTGGTTTGTTCCCAGCTTGGTGTACTCCGAGGTGACAACTAAAGTATTTATTTCTCATTGTTTGGCTCTTGTGTATGGAAGTGTCGCGGTGTAGATCGATGTACTGAACTGCAACGTGAGCTAGATTTAAACGGCTGTTTCCTGTGAGCTAAATCACTTAACACCCATTAGAGCTCTAATGGACTTTCGTGTTTCAAATGCTGAGACAGAATCATGGCGGATTCACTATGCATGACACGTTAGGAGTCGGACTAGTTCAGGGGCCAGCAACCTTTACTGTCAAAAGAGCCAGTTTGGGGCAAATACATAACAAAATATCTGTCTGGAGCCGCAAAACATTTGAAATTTGTGATGAGCAAAACAGTGTTTTTGTGTTAGTTTAATTTATTGAGGGACCAAGAGCTAATTGGAGCTACATCATAACAGAAAAATATGCAGCATCCAATACTTTGAGAATTTTTTTCTACCTCTTCGTCTTCCGTTTTTTTTTCATACATTTTTTTCTGCCTTTCTGGTAAATTTCTAACATTTTGGGAAAGTTTATGGACATATTATGGTAATTGTATGCCTCTCTCCTTCCTAATTTGGATATCGTATGACTATTTTTTTTTGCTATCAATTTTCTAACATTTTTGGCAATTTTGTGGACATTTTATGGTAAATTTTGAGATTTCTTCTTTTGTTTTTAGACATTTTATGGTTCATTTTTTAAAACATTTTCTTTCCAGCCTTTTTTAAATCAATTTTCTGACTTTTTTGTTGTTGCAATCTTGTAGACATGGTATGCTTGTTTTTGGACTTTTTTTTTTTCTTTTCGGGGGGGGGGGGGGGGGCGTTTTATAGTTACCGTACTTTTCACATTTTCATATTTTCTTTTCTGCCCTTTTTGTTCAATTCTCTGACATTTTTGGCAATTTCATGGACATTTTATAGTAATTTTCTGATTTTCCTCTTCCTTTTTGGACATTTTATGGTCACTTTGACATTTTAATTTTAAAAAACTTTTTCCATCTACTTTTTTGTCTCACTTTTTCTGACAACTCAAAAATTTGGACTCTGACAATTTTTGAATATTTAATTATTCATTAACAAAAAACTAAATCATTAATTCATTTAAAGAATATTTGATCTAAAAAATAAATATGTAAAACAATATTAATTACAAATTTTTTTTGGGGGGGGAGCCCCAGGTTACAGACCCCTGGACTAGTTTAAGCGAGAATATATATTTGTATTGTACAATTATACCTGGTGCCCAGAAAACTAATGAGCGCTGCATTTATTTCTTCCCCCCTTTCACAGTCTAAAACATTTAAACGTGTCAGCCAATAACCTGGAAAGTATTCCACCTAGTGGCCAATCAGATGACAGCCTAAGCACGCTGCAGGAACTCTACCTGACCAGGAACAACCTGAATGAAAACTGCGGTGCTCTGCTGGTAGGACACCACAACCTGAGGGTCCTGCACATGGCCTACAATCAGCTGCTCTCGTTCCCTGCCAGGTTTGTTTAATTTTAGACCTTATTTGTTGGTCACGTTGAACATTTAATTCAGCGATTCTTTCATGTACCACAAGAGGGAGCTAGCGTACCACATTTTGAGAATCACTGATCTAATGTGACCTGTTACTCATGTTCTGTTCTATTCTATTCCAAGTGTCTTAAATGAATCAACATCCATTGTCTGGACTTGTTTCACAAGTGATATTAAACAAAATAATAGGCTATTTACGCTACAGTATTTACTATAAGATGAAAATCAAAGAACAAACATCAGTCTATCTCAGACATTTTCATAGAAGCATCTTCTTAGGAAAGGAGTTGGCCCATGTTTGTAGTCTGCACTTTTACTTGTTTAGCTCAAGTTGGCCATGTTTGTTTGTCTTTAGTAAGCTAAGTAAGCTGGAGCTGCTGGAGGAGCTCAACCTAAGTGGCAACAAGCTGAAGAGCATCCCCTCCACGGTTTCCAGCTGCAAGAGACTGCATACCCTCATAGCGCACTCCAATCACATTAACGTCTTCCCGGAGATCCTCAACCTTCCTGAAATCAAGGTCAAACAGCTCGGAGTTTGCTTTTGTTTCTTTCTAGTGCGGCGTCGCGTGACAAGCAGGTCGTGTCGTGTATTTGCAGCTTGTGGATCTGAGCTGTAACGAGCTGACTGAGATCCAACTGCCTGAATCGCTGCCGCCCAGCCTCCAGGACTTGGATTTGACGGGCAACAGCAGCCTGATGCTGGAACACAAAACTCTTAATCTCTTCAGGTGAGTCTCCCACTGATGCACCTTGCCTGGGTTGGTTGAACATTTTCAAATAAATTTCCGAGGGAAAAAATAGATAATAATAATAAAAAAATGTAGTAAAGACTATTGCCTTAATTAATGAAGCTCCTCCCCCTCACTTCAACATAGTTGTTGGCACTAATATACCACAAGATGGCACCAAATTAATAATTTTCTATTAGACATGGCTTTGGCTAGAGTAAAAACAGAATTTTCCAGCAATTTTCTTTCACTTCTCTTGAGCGCCGTCATATCCAAAGCTTGTGTTGTCTTGGTGGTGAAATGATTACTAGACCCTTCTGTATTTTATCTCCTGTTTTAAGTCACATCACCACATTGAAGTTGGACCAAAAATCCACCGCAACGGGGGACTCGCAAAACGCCTCTGCTCCCTGGAGCCACGGGTACTCCGAAATGAGCGGTCAAAGGAATAAGTGAGCTTTTCAACTCATTACTTTTTTTTGTATGTCCGAAAATTATACTCTCCTGTACATAACAGCAGCAAATGAGTTCTGGTTTAATTTGAAGCTTAAGCTTATAACTACACAAAAGGTTTTTGTTCTTTGATTAAAAAAGCTTGCATTAAGAGAATCCTGTGTTGCATTGTGGTCAAAAGGTAGAATCCTGGTTGGTTTTTGTGCCTTTTGGTGCTGTAAACACATCATTAAATCAGTATCCTTGTTGTGGTGGATGTCACATGCTAATTAATGCAACACCGGATTGTAGTTAAGGTAAGCCATTTTAAACTCAAAATATTTTTTTTTCCATAGGTAATTTTTTTTTTTTAGAACCCCCAAAATATACTTTTTATCCAGAGTGACTTATATATGTTTTTTCTTCTTGATGATTGTAATCATTTGCAAATGATCTCTAACTTCTGGACCCTTTGGACAATAAAATCATTTTATTTTGCGTACACGTTTGAATTTACAACAGGTTGTGTGTGTCCATGCTGGCTATCGACCGCCTTGGAGACAGCGTAGAAGCGTGCTATGGTATTTTCGACGGCGACCGCAATGAGGAAGTGCCTCGGCTGCTGCAGTGCACCATGGGTGACGTCCTGTGCGAGGAAGTGCAACATTCCAGTATTGACAGTGTGTATATGAGCAATACATTCCTAACTTCACACAGGTTTGTGCCATTATACCAAAGTATTATCACTTTTTCTGAAGAGTTCATGTATCGGTGACCGTGGTTGTGTGTTTGACATCGGAACAGGAAACTAGGTACTGTTGGCCAGAAATTGGGTGCCTCTGCCTTGCTGTGTTATATCCACCATGAGTCTTCAGAGCCAGGAGGCTACCTCAGTGTGACAGTGGCCAACGTAGGGACCTGCCATGCGGTGTTGTGTCGGGATGGCCGACCTGTTCCACTCTCGAAGGTGTACAGCCTGGAGAACTGTACTGAGGAGATGGAGAGAGTTAAACTCAGCAAAGCCATCATTACTGAGGTAATTTTCCGATTATAGTGGGTAGGGTAATCAGTGGTGACTGCATTAGGCTGCTTACGGAGACTTCCGGTTTGGTTTGCCATTCAAACGGCCTAATTGGTGTATCTGGCATATTACAGAGTCCAAGGAAGAATATTTGAGTATTTATTTTATATCCTGCTTATATGTAGGAGCAAAAATGCCAAAATAAAACATATATAAATAAATAGAAACGAAAATAAAAACTGATTAAAAATATAATTCAAAAATTAAATACAAAAAAATATATACATGGAAATAAAAACAAAAATATATAGAAATGAATAAATAAAATAAATAAATAATGAGATTAAAAAATAAATACATTTTTTTTTATGGAAATAAATACAAAAATAAATGTGTAAATAGAATAAAATTTCAATCAATAAATAAAAATGCTGTGCTCTCATATTCCTTTCATGCTTATTTCATATTTATTTTTTAGTTCCATTTATATTATTTTTTTTGTATTTAATATTTGAATTATGTTTTTATATCCTGTTTATGTGGAGGACCAAAAATGCCATAATAAAACATAAAAAAATGAAAATAAAAACGGATAAAAAATATAAAAAAAACGAGATTAAAAAATAAACACAAAAGTAAATATGAAAATAAATGCAAAAAATAAATGTATAAATAGAATTAAATATCAATCAATAAATAAAAACGCTGTGCTCCCGTAAGTATTTATGTCATGCTTATTTCATATTTATTTATTTTTCATTTATATAATTTTTTTAATTAATTTTTTTATTATATTTTTATATCCTTTTTTATTTTCACTTTTATTTATAAATGTATTTTTATTTTGGCATTTTTGGTCCTCCAAACGTTTCATCTACCATTCATATCTGCCTTACCCCGAGGAATTTTCTGTTTTCTAGGATAACAAAGTGAGCGGTGTGACATGCTGCTCCCGTCTGCTGGGCTGCTCTTATCTGTCTCCCTGGGTGCTTCCGAAGCCCTGGGTGCACACCGAGCCGCTCTCATCCCACGATGACTTCTTAATCCTGGGGAATCGTGCGCTGTTTGAGCGCGTATCCTACCAGGAAGCTGTGTGCACAGTTCAGGCCGTGCGGGATCCGCGGGCCGCCGCCAAGAAGCTTTGCACGCTGGCCCAGAGCTACGGCTGCAAAGACAACATTGGGGCTGTGGTCGTGGCCTTGAACATTGCCGAAGACAGCTGTACCTGCGAGCCAGCCGTCTACACCACAGAACCCCGGGGTCTCCCTCCCGTCCCCTTGGCTGTATCTATGACGCCAGCCCCAAGTGACACGGCAACATTGTCATCCACTAGCGGGGTGGTCTCCGAGTTCAACAGCGAGACGTCGGCATCGGAAGTGGGCAGCGAGGCGGGCTCCACCGCCTCCGATGAGCATCCAACCTCAGGAGCCGCGCCGCGCCCTGAGAGACGTTGTAGCCTGCACCCCGGTACGACTCTGTGTGGTATCATGGTCCCAAGTTCGGTGGGGTTAGGGAGCCATGTGGGCCTGTTCCAGCGGCAACCTTCCTGCGCTACATTCTCCAGCAACCACTCTGACAACGGTTTGGACAGCGACGATGAGACCCCGCTGGAGGGCGTCATCTCAAACGGCAGCAAGTTAGAAGTGGAGGTGGACATTCACTGCTGCGCTTTTCAACTGCGGTCAGGGGCCCCTGAGAGTCTGAAGGACACAGACTTTGAAAAGCGAGGGTCTCATTACCCAAATGGCAAGATGCGCAGACAGAACAGCGTGGTGGTCTCGGCGACAAACGGCTGCCTGCTAGCTGTTTGCGGAAGAGAGATCTCGGACCTGAAGAAATCACCTTCGACTTCGTGCCTGTTTGGGAAGAAGCTGTCCAACGGCTCTGTGGTGGCCCCCGAGGACAGTCATAATCTCATCGAGGTGGCACTGGAGGCACCAAAAAAGAAGTCTGGGTATTTCACTGCCCCGGCACAGCAGGACCCCGAAGACCAACTGATTGTGCCTCCTTGTCTGGAGCACGAAGTGAGGGAGCAGCTAAAAGGCCAGAGCCCTCTTGTCTCAGCCCCTCCCACATCCTCCACACCCCCTTCCTTAAAAGACGCGTGTTGCGATCAATCACAACCTCCCGCTTCCTTTACCCCGAGCCAGGTGCCAGGTCCTGGAGCGACCCCAATCGTAAAGCCTGAGGTCTATGATACTGCCCTGTAAAAGGGGGAACATAGCACAACTTGGCTGCCATGCTGTTATTGTGCCATCACAATACACAGCAAAATCAGCAGTGTCAATTTAACGGCTACAGAGTTAAATTGAAACACTTCCAAAGTGTCTATATTGGTCCACACTACATATACAGTAGTTAAAATAGCATGTTTGAAAAATGTAAAAAAAAAAATATTACACTACACTAGTGTTAAAACATTGCTTTCATTAACACTAGAAATGTTAATATTAACTAAATATTTAACTCTGGTAAACAGAGGTGGCAAATCCAGGTCCAGAAAGTAAAAACCATGCCACAGTTTGGCTTTAGCCCCTGAGGCTAGCTAGCTCCCGAGCAGGTAAACAATCACCATGGGAGCTAGCTAGGGAGCTAGCTAGAGAGCACCTGGGGATAAAACCAAACTGTGGCATGGTTTTACTTTCTGGACTTGGATTTGCCACCTTTGCTGGTAAAGAGTAAAAAAAAAAAATTGCAACAATGTCAAATTAAACTCTTTCCCCCACAATGTAGAGTGTAAAGTCAACACTGACCAATGTTAACGAGTGATACATTTCAACTACCATCAGAGTTGTTTTAAGTATCTCAATTATCTCAATATAAAAAAAAAAAACATTTTCAAGTGTTGTTTTAACTATATTTAGTGTGGGCCAATATAGGGACTTTTGAAGCGTTCAATGTAACTCTGTAGGTGTTGAATTAACATAGCCGACTTTGCTGTTTAGAGGCGATGTGTCCACTGAGGAATTATTGTGAGATTCAACGGCAATTTCTCTTTGCAACATGCAAACAAAACTCTTTGTGACTCGAGCCGGAAACTGCAAAGTTTATCCAATTCTTGGAAAATCTCACTTTGGAACTACGCAGGACTTTGCTCAGTGCGCGTCATATTCTTCTAGTAAAAGTGCCTACTGCAAACGACTCAGCCTCAGAGTCCCCAGGCTACACGGCTGTTTTAGAGTAGAGCTTCTTACTTACACCGGAAGGAAGGACAATATGGCTGACAGCTATTCCTCTTCCGACTGTAGCTTATAAAAGGAAACATACATTATTCAGTCTCACATAGCCCTTCAAACTTCAGTTCACCGCCATCCGGTTTTGGAACGGGAGACGCTGATCTGGTTTGTGTTTCCATTGTGGGATTATGATGGCTGATCGTGTGGTTTGCCAAAGCTCAAGATGAGTCCTGATTGCACCTTCTCAACCCAGGGCTGTCTACACTTTTTACACCTTGGACCACATACTGAAAAAGTGAAATATGAGGGGGCCGCTTTGATATTCTCCACCTTTTGTTTTTTAAACATTTTAAAATCAATCCAATGTAGGTTAACTCGTTCACTGCCATTGACGCCTATAAACGTCAAAAATTCATTTGAACTATTTCTATTAGTTTAACATTTTTTCCACTTTTGTTAACAAGAGTATGAAAACCTATATATTTTTTGAAATAATCTGTATTTTTTTGAAAATATTATTAAAAATTAAGAGCATCAGGCAATATTTTGTTATTGTAATTAATCGCATGACTTCAATAGTTAACTCACGATTAACCACAAATTTTATATCTGTTCTAAATGTACAATCATTTTTTTCTAGGTTTTCATACTCTTTATAACAAAAGTGGATTTTTTTTAAAAATAGAAATACAGTAGTTCAAATGATTTTTGACGTCTATAGCCGTCAATGGCAGTGAATGATCAGTTAAGCCTCAAACATGTTTCAGCATTGTGTTATAGGTGACAGCAAATATTATTAGGCTTACTTTAATTATTATTAACAGTGTGGTAATTTTGGCTGCTCTAACCTATGGACTTGGATTCCCGAATCCAGCATTGAGCATTTTTACCCTTTACTAGGGCCGTAGTATTTCTTGCTTGTGAGCCAGAGTTTGTGTCACTCTTCACTGAAATACAAACATTTAGCCTCAGAATGAATGACAAGAGAGTCACGGAAACCGTCAAGCATCTGACAATATCACTTATTTTAAATTACGTAGCTATTCTTGACTTATTTTCAAATTTAGCAACTTCTTCAATGTTATGTCCAAGACAAATTCCTACCCACTTATAATGTGAGCACATCATGCCAAAAATTGCTGCACGTTGTGATATATATAAACATATAGTATTTGTTAATAGATTTTAACCTTTAAAAAAAGAGGGAATGGATTTTCAAAAAATAATTATTTTTTAAAAAAGTCTGAAATAAGTGAATTCTATATAATATAATAATGATAACTAGTGTATGTGCTGATATCAAGATTGAAATGTTAATATTCCGAGCAATGCACTGTGAATAGATGTGATGAAGTCAAGCTGACAAGCCATCACATTCTATGATGTTATGTGATCCAATCTCGATTTAGAGTATGAAAAGACTAAACAGAAAAAGGATAAATAAAGTCAATTATTGTTGTTTGACATAAATTTCAGTCAAAAATGTTTTCAATTTTGAAGCACATTTCCAGTGCTTTATTTGCTGTGTGCTTTGCAGCATCTCAGCTAATGAGAAATGGTAAATAAGACAAAAAGTCAGTGTCTGATAATGCCAATACTTCCTTTTTTTTTTTTTCCCACAGCTACATTATTTTAATTGCGAGGTGTTATAATGGAGGCCAACGACTCTTGGCTCCTCGTGCCAATAGAGAAAGCGTACGTTCAGAAGACCAAAGTCAGGTAATTGCACATGCCAATTAGACGTATTATTTTGGCATCGTGTTGCAGTTGTGACATTCCATAGTTTGACTTTCCACATTCCCTGTCAGCCTTAAAGCATTGCCGCTCACTAGTTGTTAAGGAAGAAGAGCCATCGGTTGAATCCCGCTCATGTCGAGTTTATTGTCTCTGAAGCCTTAATTGTCTTTCTCTTGTTACTTGTCATCTTCATGGATTCAACACCAATTACTAAAGCACTTTGTACTGAGTTTAGTATGTGAGATTGTGACCTACTTTGTGTGCTTGCGTTATTGTGAGATCATGTACCCTATACAGAAAAGTGCTGAGAGCCCTTTATTTCCTTACAGTTTGCCTCCAGTAATCATTTTTAGCATACGATTCATAAGCTAGCATGAATTGCAAAGCGACATCTTTCAATATAAGGAAATATACTTAAAAGCACTGCACATGAAAATGATGAATAAAATGTGAAATAAAATGAAGAGGCACCGTTTGTATTATGTGAACTAAAAAGACAATTGCTGGAATTATTGAAGGACAACATGCAACATCCTGATTATAAATATTGAGACATTGTGCAAATAATAAATGAATGACAACTCATAAGCTTTGAGGACAGATGTGTGGCCTCTAGAGAGCGTTGTTTGTGGCTGCTGAACAGCAAGCATAAAGTCAGCTCTGTAAAAAAAAAAAAAAAAAACCTTCTTTTTTTTTTTTTTTTTAGCTGATGACGATCAGCGGAAAAATACGCAATCAGATTGGGACAACTCGAACAACAACATATTTGTGGCACATTTTCAGACAGCCGCAGTCAACATAAAGACAATAAGCAGCTTCTCATTGTTTACATGGGTCAAAAATAACCCAACTATGGATCAAAAATTGACCAATCCATTTTATGGGTCAATTTGAGTCAACTTTCTCGGTTGTTTTATATAAAATGATCACATTTTTTGACCCAAGTAAAGGATCTGACCAATATTAATGAGTTGTTTTACACTAAAAGACACATTTCTTGACTCAAAGTTGGGTCAAATTCACCCAAGTATAGGATTGGTCCATTTTTTTTTTACCCAAAATGGGTTATTTTTGACCCAACTGTTTTTTTTAGAGTGTAGTGTAGTGGGTATAAAAAGTCTACACACCCCTCTTCAAATGCCAGGGCTGTGTAGACTTTTTATGTCCACTATATAATCATTTTTGCAGCACCTAAACTTACTTTAATTATTCTGTGAGTCTGACTAATAAATTGAACTAGATGAATGCGGTTGCTGTTTGTTCCTCATTCAATTCCTGGTCAGCATTGTACAACCACAAATTTTCTGCTCATAAAAAAAAATAAAAAAATCACATTCTTGTTCAACATTGTGACTATAAAAATTCTCTCTGTCCGCTACATGTTCATCCAACGTATTTGTACAATATAAAATGCCAAGTGCATGTGTAGTTACAGAATGAGGAGGCACAGGGTAGTGGGGTACAGTCCAGTGCATTACTGACAATATTCCCTTTAATTCTTTAGCGGAGCGGGTCCAGTAGTGTTCTTATTATGCCCATGTTGCATTATAAAAGAAACCCATGCATTGACTTCATTCTGCTGTTGCAAAGTGTATGTTTGTGTGTAAAATGAAAGCACATACAGTCGATGTGCAGTAAGCGTATGCATGTTGTTGTGAATATTGTGAATGGAAATGATCCAAGACGCTGCAGTTGTTGATCATGTGACCAAAGTAGCCATTGCTCAGTCTCCAGATTTCTTTATGTGCATTATTTTCTAGAAAGGCCTGAATATTATTTTTATTTTTGTACTTTGTTGCAAATGAATATTGCCCTCTACACTCTGGAATTTCAAACGATAGGGTCTCATTCTAGTACTGGATGACACTCAATATAACTAATGTTGACAGCATGCCCCCAGTATCAACATAAAATATATGGATATGTATAAACAAGTAGATCATATCTAAAAAATTTATGTTTGTATTCTGCTGCTGTTTGTTCATTTTAGGAAAGTGATAATGAGAGACATGAGAGGTCGTCGATTTATTTAAAAATACTGCTAAGAAGCAATAAAAATGTTTACTTTTTTGGGGGGGTGTGGGGGTCTGGCTTTCCAAACATTTAATGATCATTTTACACTAACATGTTTTTTTTCTTTCATTTTGACATTTGTATTACATTCCTAAATGTAATTGGCTATTGTCAGCATTTGTGAAGAAGGGTCCATTTCAAGTTGTCCACATAACTGTGCAGAAAATAAACCCTTTACAAAATAAAAAAGGATGCTCGTTCCATGTTTAGGTTAAAAGTTGAATACAGTACATCTGCCATCTGTTGGTGGAACACAGAATGACAGCCTGAACCAATAGGATTATTATAAGGGGCAATATGTGTAGTAAAGCAAATTCTTACCTTCTCAAAAAGAGTATGGTTATTTTATGAAGGTGATATTTGTCATCTCATTAGTTAGTAACAGATAATGCGAAATGTAGTCAACCATTGATTACTTTGACTACTTGAGACACTAAATGTCTCCCCACAAGAAATTAATTTACATTTATAGGTTCATAGCAGTTTAATATATAAACAGTAGTACACAATATACATGTACTGTATGTAAATAGAAACCAAATATACTAAGATAACTAAAAAGGCCCACAACAAAATAACAGACTATGGTGTTCCCCTGCATTTTTGCTACTCTGCTCAAGCCACAGCTAATGTAAAAGTATTGATTTGGCGCCAATTTGTGACATATTGGTGCCAAGAAACTACAGTGATGCATTGAGACACAAAATTCAGGTCAAGTCGGCAACATTGTATTTGTGGCGGGGCTTTGTCACTATCTAACGTAAATAGTTGTGGAACACTGTAAATAGTAGTTTAAAGTGTATAAAAAGTTCACATATTCAGTAAAAGCTAATGTAGATTCCAATACAGTCTGACATTTTCTCCTCAAAAGTGATCATCCGGATTGGCCTTTTGCTTCTTCATCTCCCGCACGGTGCGGAAAGCTCTGACGGCCAACACGGCGCCGATGATGAACACGAAGACGGCCAGCACGCCAAAGAGACCCCCGGCGATGTCCGCGCCGTGAAACTGACACTCGAAGCCCTTGTGACCTTTGCTCTTGTACATGCGCTCCCTCTCCTGGCAGATGGGGTTGTTGTAGTTTTCCTGCACTTTAATGAAGAAGGCGGCCAGTGCTGCGATGTAGCCCAAACCGATGAGAAGGTTGATCAGAGCTTCTGCCAGTAGCACGGGCGGGTAGCGGTAAGGCACTCGGAAAATACCCAAAGCCAGCATGGCCAGGGCGTAGATCATGACTATCCCGCCGAACGCCATGGCGAGGGCGTACGGAGGCCTCTTGAGCTCATTGAACAGCTGGTCCAGCTCCTTCACGCGTTCCGCTTCGGCGCCTTGGAAGGCACCGGCTCCGCCGAAATGATAGTGGTAGATGCCGCCCAGGCTGGCCAGGTCGCGGTAGCCGCCGTTGTTGCTGTGTGGCACGCCGGTGCAGATGATGAGCAGAAGATTTACAAACACCTCCATCAGCTGGCAAAGGCCTGGAACAGACATGAGAAGCAAAACTGCGCTTGGCAAGGCAAAAAAAAAAAAAAAAAGGAATAAAATTACGTGAAATTAGGTCGCTAACCTGAGCTCACAAGAGCTAACACTACACTCTCATTTGCCGACTCCCACATCACTCACCAGGTCAAGGCCCAACTTTTAAAGCTGTAAACGCTCAAATTCACACTTTTTTTAATTTTATTTCAATATTTATGGAATATTCTAGTGTGGAAGAAGAGGAGACGGACGACAATAATACCAGCACCCAACAGGCACATTTTATTGTTTAGTAACGCAACATCAATTTTTATCGGACTACTCAATAATCAGAATAATTGATTCTGGCATGCCATCTCCCGCCAACAAAAAAACAGAAGTATGAAGCCTTCTATTGTAATACGCTTTGTGAGCAGGAAACAGAAATTGGATTTGTTAAAGCAAGGGAAAAAGCTGAGAGGGAAAAATGTCTATCTTGATGATCATCTGACAAAGAAAAATGCTGACATCGCCAGACAAGCGAGAATCATAAAAAAAAAACAAGGTTTGCTAGAGTCAATATGGACATACACAACTGTAAAGTATTCATCAAGTTGAATGGACCGCCAGAGGAGGCCAAAATACTGTCCATAAAAGAGATCACAGAGCTGGAAAAGTATCAAAGAAACCAAAACAGCGATTAGTAGGAAAATATGACTAGTGACTGTAAGGATCAGCATTACAACAAGGACTAACTCACAGTATTATGGACACATATTATAAACTGTCAAATCTACGACATGGAAACCGATTTTGTACGTAACATATTTGCAGAAGGCGAATGTAATTATTACTCAACAAACCAGTTTATTACAATGATAGAGGATATGGCATCTGACAATGCATTCTCCATCTACACTTCAATTGTCCAAGTCGAAACCATAAAACATCTATAATCAAAGAGTTTCTAAGTGAACTAGCACAAAAATCTAAAGTGATTGCTATGACGGCAAACATGGTTAACTCTTTTATTGCCAAACGTTATCCAAAAAAAACAACACCAACAGTGCCAGCCAATTTTGAGCATTTTCACTCATCTTTCAAGGCAAACAGAATATTGTGTGCTATGGCTACATAAACATGGATACCCTATGAAAGATTGGATTCCATTCTTTCATTAGAAAAAAAAGTATATTTCTAACTTTTTCCGTTCTTTAGTAATCACCATTTGAAAATAGGTAATTTGAGTGACATAAGCGAAAAAATAAAAAATAAAGAGAAAACAACCTTTTTGTAAAAAGATACATTTTGAGCGCAACAGAGACTTTGACACTAATATTTTTTGTTTAGTGACACTCTGAATTAGATTTAATGTAACAAAGGCTTTAAACATCTTTGAAAACATTCAATTTAATCAGATTCGTCATGTTCCATTGTAATTTGATACACCGGGAGCCCATTGAAAAGAGATACTATGCTGCCATCTTCTGGCCATAGTTAGTGGGTGTTTCGTATAAATAAACGGCTTAAATAATGCCTATAATTCTTTCATGACCACACTCATACATTCATATAATAAATATTGTAAAAAGATTACAATCCTACTCATAATCCTTGGATGACAAATGGGTTGAAAAATGCTTGTAAGAAAAATGATCTTCTATATTTCTCAAACATAGAAGCAGAATCTATGTTAAAAAAAATATAAAAACAAACTTGTAACAGGGTTAATAACAGGAATTTTTCCAGAGCAAATGAAAATAGCTAAAGTAGTCCCACTCTTCAAAAAAGGAAATAAGAATGATTTTTTAAATTACAGACACATATCTCTACTCACACAGCTTTCTAAAATATTGGAAAAATTGTATGCGATAAGATTAAATAAATCCATAGACAAGCATACAATTTTAAGTAATAGCCAATATGGGGTTCGTTCCAATCACTCAATTACCAGGGCATTAATGGAGTTAACTGAAGAAATTTGCACAGCCATGGATAAAAAAACATGTTTTAGTAAGCGTTTTTGTAGATTTACAAAAAGCATTTGCCACCTTAGTTTATGAAATATTATTGCATAAGTTGTTTAAATATGGTATAAGGGGTGTCGCACATCAATGGGTTGCCAGTTATTTAAAAAACTGAAAACAATATGTTGAATTCAATAGTAGGCAATCAAAACACGTATGTTATGTAACTCGTAGGGTGCCCCAGGGATCAATTCTGGGGCCAGTACTTTTTCTTCTTTTTGTGAATGATATGACAACCACTTCGAAATTGGTCAAATGTATTTTGTTTGCAGATGACACCACTTTATTTTATGCTGGGAAATATATATATATAATGTATTACAAGTAATCGAGAAAGAGTTTAAGAATATTATGAAGTGGTTCAATGCTAACAGACGATCTATAAATATTAGTCAAACCAGATTTATGATTTTCAGTTGTAGAAATATAGATGTCGAAGCAACACTGACTGTGCAAGGCATTGAAATAGAAAGGACTAATGAATTTAAGTTTCTAGATATCATTATTGATGAACATTTAACATGGAAAGCGCATGTAGAATAGGTCAAATCTAAGGTGCCACAAACCGTAGCCGTGTTACACAAGGTTAAAGAATCATTGAACAAGAATGCTTTGTTATTGTTATATAATTCCTTGATTGTTCCATACCTGACCTATTGCATTGAAGTGTGGGGGTGTGCAGCCAAAACCAACACTGAATCCATCTTTCTTTTACAGAAACGTGCTATTCGTGTTGTTTGCGGTTGTGGATACAGAGACCACACTAATCCATTATTTATACCACCAAAAACTTTAAAATTGAGTGAATTGATGGCGTTTAACCGCCTTAATATATTGTACAAAGCCCATCATGACTGCGATTGGCTGGCAACCAGTTCAGGGTGTACCCCGCCTACTGCCCGAAGCCAGCTGGGATAGGCTCCAGCAGCCCCCGCGACCCTTGTGAGGACAAGCGGTTAAGAAAATGGATGGATGGAAGCCCATCATGAAATTTATAAAAAGGGAAAGTGAGTACAAATTAAGAGGAACAAAACAAAAAGGACGATGTATTTCAACTCAAGGTGTCTGTGGAACAATCTGGATTGTAAAACTAAATCTTCCCAGTCTATTTGTATTTTTCGTATATTGCAAAATATAGCACAAGGACACGCAGTTGAATTATTTTGTAGAATTGTTATACTGAAAGCGTCTTGACCGCTCGCTGTCATTCAGTTTGTGTTTTTTTCTTTTTTTTGTGTTGATCAGGGGCAGACAAAACAAGTTTGACTTCTTTCTGTCCCCTTTTATTTCTTGTACTCAACTTTGAATTTCAATATTGCTTTATATAGTTTTTTTTCTTTTACAAATGAATGAAATAAATTGATTTGAATTATAAAAAAATATTTGATAGCTGCAGCCATACTTCCCATAGAACATATGGAATCCATTGTGTTATATTACAACCTTTTTGATTGATTACAGTATATTAAATTGTTTCTATCAAAATTGTAAACACAACATTCCTTAATGTCAGCATGAAAAAAAAAGTTTATTAGGTTTGTTACAATTTTTTAAATAAATAAATCACATGATCATAACTTGAATGATTTCCTCACTAAATGTGGATTTTTTTTTCATTAAAAAAAAAAGTTTTGGAATTGCATATCGTTGAATTTTATTCCAATCTTATTTCCAATATTTGTAATTTTTAGCTTGAACGCATTTGAATGGTACAAAACTTGTACACAGATTTTTTATATTTTTTTATGTGAATAGCGGAAGTCCATTGTCTTCCATTTTGGAATACGTGTGTAACATAAAATGTATAAAGGAAAACTTTCCAGTTAAAGTGCAAGCCAAGCCCATGCTACAAAACCAAGAAAGCATGCGGCGACATTGTTTTCCGTCACACAACACAACCTACCTCGGCTGGTGAGGATGTACCGGAGATTGTAAAGAGCTTCTCTGGGTTGTCGCTCATGATATTCATCCTCAGAGTAATACACTGAAGGCTGTCCATACCTGTAAAGGATAAACAAGGATTACATTTAGCCACACATTTGGGTTATGTGCGCAACATGACGACGGGCAATACAACTTTTTTCATTGTTTTATAATTAGCATAGAGTTTTGTGTCTAAAATTCTCACATTCTTCCACTATGCAGTTATATTCACTATCTAGATTGTTGTAGAATTGACCTTTTTTCATTTAAATTATTCGATTGGGCTTTTCAGGCCTAGTGCAAAGGGTACGAATCATTTTCCAACTTTACTGTATTTACTGAGTTATGATGGGCCATTTGCTTGACAGGCCGTGTGCTACTGTATATGGTTGCTTACGGTGCTGAAGGTCCTTGGTCTCTGAAAGCAGGTTGAGAGATACTTGTCATGTCTCTCTGTCTGGGTCTTCTATCACCAGGAGAGCCTCTCTCGCCAGAGCCTCTGGACTTTTCTTTGTGATCTCTGTTGCCATACTTATGAGGGGAATCTTTGTCCCTGCTCTTGTAATGATCTGCGTACGCATCACTCCTCGAGTGGTGTCCACCCCTTTCTGGCATCTCCAACTGAGGACATATAGCACGTTCTAATGCAGAAATTATTAAGCAAAGTATCTGTTTGAATAGTTGAAACAAGACATTTAATGAAGATGAATAGCTGGTTGACTGCTTGTGATGAAATGTCATACAGTGGAGGGGAAAACTTTATTACAAGTTCTATTAATGACATTATAAAATTCTACCAGTTAACATCTAATGCTTCACTAGAAATACGAGTAGTGTGCACATGTCAGCTAGTGCACAGATTTGTCCTACTAGCACTACTTACTACAAGTACGCTTAATTGTCTTACTAGTTACGACAAACAGCGTACGGATATGAACCAAGATGGAATCAAAACTCATTCAGCTTTCCAACATAACGAATCTTATTGCGTTTGTGAATAAAGTACTGCAATTCGCTCTCCTATTTGATCCCTTATATTGTGCATGTGTACACGAATTAATGAGTTAGAATTGTGTATAAAATAAATAAATATACAAATGAACACAAGTAGCATGAGCCTATTAGACTCTTACTCAGTCATTTCAGGTGAACATTTAGTCATGTTGTTCATGACTTTCCATAAAGCTCAACGAGTCAGATTAGTGCCCAGTGTCCCCTTAAGTAACATAAAGCTCAGTGTAAACGTCCCCTACCTTTGTTTGTGTACAAAGTAAGTTTTAGGCGGTGTCCCTTTTCGCCTACACGCAACAAAAACAACACGCTTAAGAGGTGTCACTTACTTCCGGATTCGACGGCTCACCTGTGGTGCGCCACGCCCACTGCTCCTCTATCTCCAATGTACGTACAAATTAAATTACACGTAAATGTTTCTCAGTTTGTGTTGTACTTAAGTATTAAAGAGGCTTTGTGGATACTAAAAAAAAACAGAAATACTTCAAATTACTTCGCTCATATGATGGAGCCAAAAGCAGCTGTCTTCCGGTCTCGAAACAGTTATGTTGTAAAATTGTCCAAATAAATCTAATATATACATTTATTTATTAATAGCACGTTCGCAGTCATTAATGATAAGTGTTTAACGTTGCTAAACCATTTCAAGTACGGTGCACATGGTCAAGACATTGTGTAAAGTTCGCGGTTACATGATACTACAGTTACTTTAGTGCTTCCGCTTCCGACTCTCAAATGCCTTTGAAGTAATAATCAATTAAAAAAATAAAAATAAAATCGTTGCAGATTTGGATGATTACGGAGCCCAATTTAGGCACTGTTTCTTCTTTGTTAAACTTATATATATGGATTCTTTTTTTCATTTAAAAAAAGAAGTTCGGGATTTGCATATCCTTGGATTTTTATTCCAATCTTATTTTCAATATATATATATATATACATTGTGTTTGTGTTCAAATATTTGTTGCTTAAAGGGATTTTAACGCCACAACACTGATATTTGTCCAGAAACAATGCAAATCTATGGCGATTTGCATTGTTCCCTCACAATCACATTAAGCAAAATTGACTCCTAAAATATTGTATTTACTATGCAGCGTGTAATTATCTCTGTTATAGTTTAGTGACTGTAAAGTTCAACTGGGAGTGGCCAAAAGCAGCTTGAAACTCAACTATTAATGTGAAGTTTACTGCCACCTATATCCCAAGTTTTTGTTTGTAAGTCAAAGCAACACTGACTAAATGGCAGCTTGTATCTTGAATGACTTGTAAGTTAAATCACTCGTATCTCGAGGCACCACTGGAAATCAGCTTTGTATGCAATTAAACAGGCCCAGAATTTGTGAGAAATTTAAGACATCACAAGAAACACACTCCAGTTATTTCGCAACTTTTTTCTGTTGTTTGTAGCTGTGTTTTGTTCTGTTTTCTGTTGATTTTGGGTGTAATTGCTATGTCGGCCACTAAATGGCGGCCCACTGTTTTATTTGACATGGTGTAAATTTGAAAGAAGAATAAAAGATTATTGAATGTCAAATCTTTATCAGTCCTGATTTTTATGCCTTCGGAAAGATAAGTAGTAGTGGTAAATGAGATAAAAAAAAAGCCTAGTGGGTATTTAATTAAAAAACAATTAAATTAGTTCTTCATCGCGAATTTCACTTGAGTGGGTGTTCCGGAATGTTAACTTCATGGTGTAATATAACAGTATCCTTAATTTTTGTATAAAAAAATAAATTTAAAAAATCGTGTTTCTAATTACATTGTGTTAGTTGGCTCAATCAGTCAAAACAGATTTAAGGGTTAAGTAGTTGAGCTTTTATTGTGAAAGGCCAAGCCGCCACCGGAACTATGTGCAGTTATTCCTTGAGCTCCCGCTGGCTGGCCAAACCTCCCTTTAGCCGCCTAGCAAGCGAAGAAGACGTTAGATAGAAATGGCGGTGACGGCGAGTCCCACGGCATGAGGTTGCTAAACGGCTTTTACATGGATCGGACACATCTGACTTCTGGGGAAATGACATCGACGTCCAAGTAGGACAACCGTCAAGGCGGCCACCGCTGAGCTACAACGTCTCCCCGGGAGAGTTTTCGCCTTGTCCGACGAGGAGAGTAAATCTCACCGGGAGCATGGCTTCTTACGGCAACCAGGTAGTTAGCCAGCTAATGTTCGTTTTAGACCACACAGCCGCGTAAACGGTTGACAAACACGTTTATTTCCACTTGAGTCGTGTTAAAGCAACAAGTCAGAGGCACGGATGTGTGCATGTATGTTACATTTTGGCTCCTGTTGTCATTGAAGGTGCGAGTGTCGAAAAGTGCTTGCTAATGCCCCCACTAAGCCTCATTGAAACGGCACCAGCAAGCATGGTGAGCTAACAGGCCCCACGCTTCTTTCGTCGAAGGGGGTTGGACGGATTTCTTAACGCCACAGGGAATGACTTTAATTTAATAACTTTTGACCCACTCACTGTGACACTTTGGTCGGCGAGTGTACACGAGTGGCTGCTGTTTATTCCGAAGAGTCAAGTGACACCAAAAAGTGCTGCGTGTTTGTATGGCCCACCTGCTCTGGCTAGCTAGGGGCCTTCCCCGAGTGCATGTTATCTTATCGACCACTGCTTTCTAGAACACAACCACCGTTCACTATTTCGCATAAGGAAGCGTTTTGTATAATGTTTGGTAGTTTATCACATTTAAATAACGCATTCTTTTATGAACGTACTTTCCGTTGACTTTAATGGTAGCCAGCTAGTAGCTTTGCACAGGTGGTGTGGTTGAACGTTTTAGAAAAGTATTTAAAAAAAATACTTGAATTGTGACAGTTGATCTGTTTACATGTGCTAAACATTCTGTTTTATATTTAAGGAAAGGGCCACACGCGATGGGTGTCATCGCTGTGGCAGTTGAGGGGAGGGGCGATTTGGTAAAAGCCGACGCATCGCATCGCTGAACTTTATTCGGGTTACTCGAGGCAACCGTTAACCCGAAACAAGGTCCACTCTCAGTTTACGTTCATACTAACACCGCGTTCCTGATTGCGAGAGAGTTAACGACCATGGGTGGGATGAGTTCACGTACAGGCTGGTTTTCCACTGAGCATCTTTGGCCCCCGAGTGTGGAAGTTGAACTACAAAGTTGTCTAAATGTGAACACACAACTGACATCAAATGACAAAAAACAACACTCAAAAGCTCTGTTGAGAAATTAATTAGCAAATGTGACAAGACTTTCCAAAATGAGTTCTTGTACAACACACCAAGAATTTTGAAAGTCAGATGGCTTCTGGAGAAAATCTTTTGTGTGTTGGTGGAAAACGGTCTTCACGGCAATGTATTTGTGACATCACATTCAACAAAATCTGGTTAAAAGTGCCTTCAAATTAGGGTCAAACAGTGTAACTTTACTTTTATTTTCAACATATGCCCTCAACACTTTTGTTTTGTTTTCTACAGATACTCAGGGAAACCCCTTTCCAGATTGGCTGACAGTTTTCAGCTAAAATTATCCACTAATAAGCTCTTATGGGCCGAAATTTTCATGGGTTCTCCAACTCAACATGTTAAAATAACTGCAAAGTTTCATGCTTGCCTGAAAAATGCAAATAGGGCATTGAGAGCACAAAGCAAGCAGGTATGCTTAATAAAATGAATAATATGAAACTCGTCAAGCAACAAGTACGTTTTTTAAATACAGCTGAAATTTATTTAAAAAGCACTTTAAAACACCCAATACTGCATACGAAGTGCTGTGCATGGAATAAAAAGCCACCACATACAACACAACACAAAATAAATTAATATAAATAGGTACGTACATAAAATAAATAATAATTAATGCCACAAGATGTGGTTAAGTGAATACGTAAATAATATAAGTATCAATAAATTAATAACAAAATACAGCAGACACCATAAAAAACTGAAACAATACAAAAAAAGAGTCATATGGAGTCAAGAGCCAAATAAGAGACGTGTTGTAAAAGTGTTTATAGATAGGTTATAATTCCAGTCCATTCTGAAGGTGTCGGGTGATCAGTTTGCAAAATGTTGACACTAGAATTTCCCTCACAGGGTGGAATTAAAAAGCCGCATGGCATGGGGAGGAAGGGTGGAGCAAGGCTGTGACAGCAGCATGCTACCGAATCTGCATTCTGCCCGGAGACGGTGCGGTGCGATGCAGTGGATGCTGTCGTATGCCCATGATAGACAGAAGATTCTGCATCCATTTTTATGCCACAGATGTCTGGATGCCCAACTCTGTGCCCACAGCAGAGCCTGGCTGAATTTATTCAGTCAAGACGCATCCATTTTCTTAATGCTAGCATATAGCTGTACACATGAAGGCGCGCTCCAATGTTAATTCCTAGTCTTAAATTAATTTAAAAACTAAGCAAATTAAATAGTTCTCTAAAATTTTCTACTTTAGTTGCCCAAAATTTCAACATAATTTTTTAATTTTATTTATATATTTTTTTTATTTTTAAAAACAAAATGTGTAGGAAGTTCCCAGTGTCAGCAAGCATCATCTTTTAAAAGTTCCCTGTATTTCACTAAGTGACAAAAGTATGCAAAATAGCTAATTTAGGGTATGCAAAATTGCAAATTTAGCTTTTTTTTTTTTCAGGGTTTGTAAAAGGTTTCAAAAGATCTTCGCAGACAGTGAAAAATTGTCAATATATTTGAAAGGTCCTTATGACAAGTACTATCTGTGAACATCTTGCAACACAAATCCTGCTGAAAACCCTAAATTCGCTACGTTCACAAGCATTCACCGCTCGGTGAGATACCAGCTTTATCGGCCTTCAAAGTTGTTAAAAGGCTGATGCAGGTATTTGTCAACGTGCCATATATCGGTACCTATAATCGTCCCAGCTGATAATCGGTCTGTCCTTATTATTTACACATTCAGTATGAAATTGAGAACTGGCACCCTTGAAAGAATACGTAGCCATTATTGACAAATGCTGGCTGATCTAAAAGTCTTGTCTAGGAAGTTGTACACCAGCAGACAACGCCACACTCGTGAAAACATGACTGCTCTCCCTTTGGTGCGCCTACTTTGTTGGAAGCTAACTAATTAAATAAGTTAATGAGATTTGGTAATCGGGACCAGTGGAATGTGTGCATTTATAGCTTACTCCCCTTGCATGATTGTTGTGTGCATTATTTAAACACCTGCCAGTGGAATAGCTTGTTCATGAATTCTTGCACCTGCAATTGATAATATCTATTATATTGTGCATATTAACACGGTCGACTGATTATAAAGTACTCCTCGTGATACACTTTTCAGCTATAGCCATGGTGTAAGTCAGGCTGTTAAATTGGTGTCAGTGTTTTAGTAAGTAGTTAGTAGTGTTTTAGTAGTACATTTTTAATTATTTTTGTCCGAGTACATACGACATTGGCACGGCTACATCCCTAATGTTTAATCTTCTCTACAAAGGTGTTTGTTTTGTACTTGCAATATTAGGAGATGCGTGTTAGTATCAGCACTGAATTCTTTTAACTGGTTCTGCCCCCAAATTACGATTTCCTTCCTTCCTCACACCCTCCAGAGTTCATGCTGGGTCACTCTGTTGATAAAGTGACACTAAAATGCCGGCACATTTTTGCTCCCGAGGTTCAAACAATCACATTAGCGCTGGAGCTTCCCCTCCCCATGGCAGGTGTGTGCACATGCTTACAATAGAACTATTTCGAAAGAATGTTGTACTCGATGAATCTTATAATCCACGAGGAGATGACTTGAAATGTTTTGATACCATATGATACCTGCTCATTAATGTGTGATCCTGTAGTGTGCGTTTGTTTGTGTTATCCTCGCTAAAGCGGTAAAATGATGCAGATGGCTAATTTGCTGTAATCCTCGGTGGAAAGCAGCAGCCGAGGCAGCTTAGCGAGGTACGCCTGGCACGCCTACAGAGGAAAGCAAAGCGACATTCGCCCCGTTGTCATTGTATTAGCCGCCCGAAGCCGTCGGATTACGACCGGCTATTTGCCGTTTGCCGGAGTGCAATTTCAGCAATGCAAGCCCTCGTGTGGGGCCTCGTTTGTAAAGAGTTCTATATGCTTGACTTGCACTTTTTCTGTGTGCCTCCGCGTTCATGCTCCGCTGTTTTATCGTGGCGATTGAACTAGTGGCGCGGCTGGTGAAGCTGGTGTCACCGTTGCACTATGACTGCGTGTATTGCATCTCTATGTGATAGTTGCAAGGATATTGAAAATAATTTGTTGTAGTGGACGGAAATTACTTCATGTATTTATTTCAAGTCAAATTGTATAGTAGTACATAAATCCACCTATTCACCCTTCAAAACTGCTTACACTTTGTAGAGTCCTTAATATAAAGCTACCCGCCCATGCCTAAACCAAAGACCAATATTACATTTTGACTATGGATGCACGATAAAATCGGTGGCCAATAATTAATCGTCAAATATTGTGATTGTGGCTCAAGTTGTGCCCAACTCTTCAACCCCTCCCCTCTCCTATGGTAGTGTTGCATATTTTGTGACATGATATGCGTGTGACCTGGTGTTCACACAAGATGCAGCATGGCTACAGACTGCTTGCTTTCCTGTCTAGCTGACCCTCCCTTTCTCCTCCCAAAACCTAACCAGGCAGCATAAAAATCTTCCCATGATAATTTACTGTGCACTTTCTCACAGATCACTTCTTGCAGACCTAACCATTGAAAATTCCACAACACTCTTTTTTTTGTTGCATTTTAAAAACGTGACTGTTTTGTTTTGGCAAACTCAAAATGAGTTACTGGTTGTCTTTGAAGCAAATATATCGTTAAAATTCAGCTTCATGGTGTTTTACACAATGTTTCAATGTATTTGTACATGCTAGACTTATAGTAGGACTCAAAAGTATATTTGTATTAAAGTTCATTTTGCAAACAAATATCGGCTTACTTATCGGTTATTGACATCAGCATTTAGTAAATTATTGGTTTATCAGTATCAGTTGAAAATGGCGTTATCATGCATCCCTAATTTTGACGGTATTTAAATTAGGATAATCTTACTTCAGTCTTCGATTACGGGTTGGTTGCAGTTTCAGACTGAGTTCAAATTCATGGGCACGTCATAAACTGAGCATCCCTTTGCACTGTGCCACTCACTGTTAAGACATTTTTGTTGATGATTAGAGAACAAGATACTACTGTCCCCGTTTTATATACTGCACGTAGTAATTGGCAGACACACAAACCTGGGAACTCCTCCTGTCGTTTTTTTTTTTTTCTTCTTCATGTTCAAGGTTTATGTTTAACACGGCATGACTCAGCAGCACTTGCAGTTGATTTAGCTTTGCTCAGGCCCGCTATAATTACTAGTGCTGCTAATACAATTTACAATTCTTATTGTGAGTAGACTCTGTCCTCAATTGTTCTTCTTTGGCCTCATTTTAAAGCATTTTCTCTTTGAATACAGTAGCTAATATGTCAAATGTTGACTCCCCATCTAGCTCATGTTTTTATTGTGTCTCCGCAGTATATCTTTGGGGAATTCAGCCCTGATGAGATCAATCAGTTCTTCGTGACGCCACGATGTGATGTCGAGGTAAGGAGGGTCAACTGTATTTGTGAAATTGTTAATGTGAGGAGAAAACGGTACTTAGTTGATTTAAGTTTTATGTACACTCACTCACGTTGTAGCAGGTGCACAATACTGCTGTAAATCTCTGTAGGTACGTTGTATTGTTCCTGGCAGCAATGTGTTGGATCGCCTGAAATACATGTGATTACACACTTATATAGGCACTAGGCACATATTTACATTGGAAAAAAGTATCTATACCTGGGGAAAAAAAAGATCTCTTCTCATTTTACTCAAAAATGTACTTGTTCATTTTGTAGTCTGGGCTATTTCATTTGAAAACCGTTATTATTCTACTGCATGATTAAAATAGATTATGCTACCATCTAGTGGCAGTGAATTTAATTGTACTGTATACATTACAGGCAAATAAATGAATAAATACACATTTTTAGTAAGTCATTTTGGCTCCAATGAAATGAAATCAAATAATATTCCTGTGGCAAACTTGATGAGCTCACACTTGGAATAGGGCTGAACGATTAACTGCATTTGCAATTAAATTGCGGTTTGCCAAAACGCGGTTGCGTAATCGCGAAAGGCTTCGATTTAAATGCCCATTGAAATGTAGCGGAAGGAGAGAAAGAGGGAGGGGGAGCAGGAAACGTATCGCTGTAACTAAAGCTTGGAGCCATAAGTGAACATAATTTTGGTGAGGTTTTTTTGTCTCGTGAGACCTTGACGAGTGTCTAACATGTTTAATCAGTTTGATCTTGGTTTTAAAACAACACTTCACCGTTGTGAGTTATGACTTTCCGGCTGCCGTAGTGCCGCACGTTTTATAAACTGAGTGTACACGCAAGTGTGCGGCAGCGGCTAATAAAATTGAGTCGTTCTATATCTTGAGGCTAAATAGGTCTGTATGTGGCCATATGTTGTGTCGTCCGATTTCATGAATGAACATTAGGACGGACAAAATGATTATTGCTCATCGTTACTCACCGCCATTTATGTGCTGCTGCCTCCGCAGGCTCCATTAATGTACATGTATTGTAGCGTTGGTGAACCAATCAGGTCAAGCGGCGAACAAACAACAACTTGCAAATAACTGTCGGCCAGAACACAACAGCTCCGAACGCGTTTAGCTTACCAAAACAAAAGTCTGTGTTGCATTCACGGCCTATCCAGACCATTGTAAACTATACAACCTGCGGCCCACCCACAAGGAGTGCTACAGCAAGCTAGTGGTTTTTAAAATCAAATCGGAAAATGTTACGACATATAAGCAGGTATAATTTTACTTTGCCTACACTTTAGCATGTGTGAGTTTACCGACTACTGATTTTTTTAAATGTGTATATTGAATTTATTTATTGATGAATACAGTGTTTAAAAAGTGCAGTGTTTACATGCCATGTTTCATGCAACATGAAAAGTTGGATATGTTCAAGTGGTAAATTGTAACTGTAATTTGATATAAGCAAAAAAATGGATATAATGGCTTCATTTGCCTTTATCTTAAGATCCGGTAATCTATAATAGATCTGATATTGTTTATTATAAATAACTTTTTGTTGGGTAAAAAATTCATTGAAAAGGGACCTTGAAAAAAAAAATCCCATATGATCTCGCAATTTTGGGGGAAAAATATCACAATTGGATTATTTTCCATAATCGTTGAGCCCTACTTGGGAGTCATTCGTCTAACCATGCATCTCTAGTGTGTTATTTCAGAATATCAGTTGTACTTTCTGTCTTTTCAATATAATGGTGCTAATGTGGACTTTCACCCCCTCTTTACAGCTTCCGCCATTCAACGACAAACCACCGTGTGTCAGTCAATCCTCCGGTATGCACATTTAACTTACTTTTCTCTTTTGTTTGATTATAACTGGTCATCGACAGTGTTCAACATGAATAAGATGAGACAACTGATTTGTTTTAAATAAACCTTGTTTCTTTTCAGTATATTTTTTTTCCCAATGGCATTTTTCCATCAACAGTCCCATATATGCTAATTTAATGTTGTGAAAATTAGTAGACATTGACTAGTGTCCAGTGTAATTTTAATTCTAGAAAAAATAATGTAATTCACAATAAAAAAACAGGTGAGTCTAAACATCAAAATTTGGGATATTGTTCTTGTGTTAATTGCCAAATAAAAGCTTACTTTTCAATTTATGTTGAGTCTCTTAAAATACTTTTATCACACACACTATATCAAAGCTGGCTTTGAAATTTCAATGCTATTTATATCCAAGGCTGAGATGGTGTCACAAGACTGGGAATGGTGGAGCGTTACATTTTTACTGTGCATCTGTACAAAATGTATTTTCAGTTAAAGATATCAATAGATTTACATCTTTTATTTTAAGAAGATGTGAAAAGAATCCTAAATGAAAGCCACCATATAACAGCCACATTAAAAAAAAAATACTTATTTGCACATGACTGTTGTTTTAACTTGATTTGTATTGACTATTTAGGAGGTTACTGCACTCCTGCTGTACCATATATAATGGAGTCAATGGGACTGCAGGGTTGCGGTGAGTGGAGCAGCCGGACACACCGTGGCTTAACTCGCTGCTGTGCGTTTTGCTGTCAAACTTAAAACAAAAACCTAAAAGAAAAAATATCCAGCCTTCATAACTGGTGGCTTCCTAAACCTTGTGCCTGTATTCTTGCTCTTGCCTGTTGGTCAAATCTGTAGGGCTTTGCATGCTCAAGATCCTGTTCTGTATCTTATCTTCTCTTGCATAATATGCATTTCACCTCTGCAAGGCCCCAAGGTGATTTTTGGGAAGAATTGAATTTAACAAATTGACTTGCTCTCTGAGCATGTTTTCTTTTTCTTTTGGTGTGTTCATAACACCTGTCGTCGAGGTTCAACTGCATTGTACAATTACAGCGTGTGATTTCAGTCTTACTAACAGAGAAGGCCTTCTCTTATCTGAGCAGGCAACTGCAGTCTTCACGCCCTGTTGACCATTTGAGGACACTGCTTTGTGTACTTTGCGTTACCAGTTTGCTTAGTCATTACAATGAAGCAGTTTTCCTAATTTGCACGCACTAATATTTCCTTTGTTCGTTCACTTTTTTAAATATTTTGCACCGTATATTTACACAGCAGCTATGCACTACATTCTAACTACAGAAATGTACATCGATTTTTATTGTGGATTATTTTAGTTTGTGACTTTAAAAAAACATGAAACAAATCTAAGGTAGGTTTTAATTAAGTGCTGTATATTCAAAATTCATGCTATCATTAGCCGGGTTTACATGGAGCCATGTATTCTGATTAGGATCAATCTGAATGACTAAACAGATTTAAAATGCTCCATATAAACACAATCAATCGGATTGAAAATGCTGAATCCAAAGGGAGTTGCAACGAGCATCATGTAAATAGTTCAATCAGAATAGCCAGGCTGCATTCGGTCTGTGCATGCTGTCTTGGGTGTTGTTTACACAATTTAAAATGGCGGCATCTTATTAAAAGCTCGCCTGTTACTAGACTAGTTTTAAAACACTGGGAACTTTCATTTTTATCAAGATGTTGCTTTGTTGCACTTCTGCGCTAAATCCGTCTTGATAAATCAAGTGATATTTACATAGAATGTAACATGGCTGATCTGATTATTGTAGTGGAGCATTTAGAATGGTAGACCGGAATGCATCACGTCACACTTAAACAGGTGACCACATATCTTTATTTGGAATGACAAAAAAGTCTCCATGCAAACCCGGCTACTTTTGTGCTGTCATAGTTTCTATTAGAAATATTCAGTCTCTAAAAATATTTTTTTTTGTTCACATTTCTGAAATACTTAAAGGGATACTTAACTTGAAAATGACACTGAGCCATTTTCAGGAGTAAAAAGTTAGCATTTTGCCCAGAATGAATTTGATAGTTACATTATTTTTTGTATACAATTATTACATTTAAAAACTAATTTTTCCACTTGCTGTCGACTGCAGATTACATCACCTGTGCTGTGGAAATGTTATGACCAATCATGGCTCACCTGTTTTCTGGGTTTGGTCAGCAAACTGAGCTATGAATGGTCGTTACCTACTTCCTCTGCACAGGTGATGTAATCTGCAGTCGACAGCAAGTGAAAAATTAGTTTTTAAAGGTATTCTACATGAAAAATAAAAAAGTTATCAAATTAATTTTAGACAAAATATTACCTTTTTACTGTTGGAAATGGCTCAATGAGTCAAGTATCCTTTTAAGCTTCCCAGGCAGTGCTTTTGGTTTGTTTGTTTTTACATATTTTTTTCTGGTCAGAAACATTTACAGGTGTATCTCAATAAATTAGAATACAAGTGTTGCAGATGGATGGTCATAATTTGTCACTAAAGTAGTTTAGTGTTTTAACATTTTAAGTAGTTGATATTTGAAGTTTTAACAGCGAGACAGAATATTACTTAATGCTCTTTTTCCTCTGTGAAAAACAAATGTACCTTCTGCATGTCAGTTTTGAAACTCTTACTCGTTTCTGCTCAATGAGTCAAGTATCCCTTTAAGCTTCCCAGGCAGTGCTTTTGGTTTGTTTGTTTAAAAAAAAAAAATTCTGGTCAGAAACATTTACAGGTGTATCTCAATAAATTAGAATACAAGTGGTGCAGATGGATGGTCATAATTTGTCACTAAATTAGTTTAGTGTTTTAACATTTTAAGTAGTTGATATTTGAAGTTTTAACAGCGAGACAGAATAATACTTAATGCTCTTTTTCCTCTGGGAAAAACAAATGTACCTTCTGCATGTCAGTTTTGAAACTCTTACTCGTTTCTCTTTGTAATATACATCCCCCTGGTGGCCAAGGCCTGCACAACATAATAAAAGCAATCCATCTTAGTACAAATTTTTATTGTTAGCCTAATAGGATAATTGCAATTTTTAAAAACATTTTTGGAAAACTAGAAAAAAAACACCAAATTTAAGTCAATTTTTGAGTCAAGTTGCCTCAGTACAAACTCAGATGATTACCACAAATTGGATGATTCAGAATCTACACAGATTTGCAGAGTAAAAACTTTTGGCAAGCACATTGCCATACAGTAAGTTTAAAATTACTTATCAACATAATAAATGAAATACAAAAACTATAACCTTTTTTCATTCACTAAATTAATTTCCTGAATGTAATGACAGTAACGAATGAAATTAACTTCAATTTATTGAGATGCACCTGTGCCAGGTTTCATAATTGTTTTTTTTTTAATGTACTTCTTTGAGCTGTATATGCTGTATTTGACGCTTCAAATTACTTAACTTAATTTATCTTTATGAATGTGTCTAATTAATGTGTATGTCTGTATAATGTTATCTGCAGGAGATGACTTTCAGCGCATTAAGTTTGGTGTTGATGAGGTCATGGACTCCAAGCCCGTCGTCTGCGTGAACGACTCTTTGTACAAGGTGTCGAGCACCCTGAACCCGCAGGCTCCCGAGTTCATCCTGGGCTGCCAGTCGGCCCAGAAGACCCAACAGACGACTCAGGCGGGTGCCGCCCCAGACGGAAGTCACTTCAACTCTGAGGACGGGCCTGACTCTGAGGCCTCGGCCCTGGATAATCATCAGGCGTGCCAGGACGTGGACGGGCTGCCTGGTGGCCTGGGACAGCGAGAGAGGAAGAAAAAGAAAAAGCGACCCCCGGGGTACTACAACTACCTGGACCCATCAGTGGGCTGCAACAACAACAACAACAGCAGCAGCAGCAGCAGTAGTACTGTAGATGGGACGCCTGTGACAGCACTCGTGAATGGACACGCACTCGGCGTCTCGCAGCACAGTGCCGAGGATGCGGACTGTAAAACTTTATCGGGGACCGGCCTTTCTTCTCCGAGCGCCGTCTCCACGGCGACAGCTGCTCCGACAGCCACATCCACTGCCAATCAGAGGACTTGTGATAGCCCTGATGACTTGTCGTCGGACTTGGGGGCTGCCTCTTTATCAGATGGCAACAATGCAATTTCTCCCTCTTCGTCCTCATGTCAAAGCAGAAGCATGACTGAGGGACCAAGGACTGCCGATGAGCAGCCAGATCATTTGGCTCCACAGAGCCCCGAACTTTCAGATAGTCCACAGAGCCCACGGTCCAAGTCACCTCTTCCTGCTTCTGCTGTTACGACTACTGAATCGGAGGGAGGGGAGGTGGCAGAGAGTAACGGGCTGGCAGAGTCCGCCACTCCTGTTGGTGCAGATGGACACAAGGAAGACAGTGAGAGTGACAATTTGACCCAGCAGGTCTCGCCGCACTGTGCTGCCCAAACGGCGGCGGTGGAGTTGTCGCATTCGCCTGCAGTCCCGGCCCCTCCTACTACCAACCCCCCCAAATCTTGGGCTAGCCTTTTCCACAACTCTAAGCCACTTCCTGGTAGCCCTCCGGCCTTTGTGGAGATTAAGAATGCCGTAGAAGTTGCTGCGCCTCCCCTCCTTACACCAGAGACACCTGAGGAGAAACCTATTGAGGTCAAAGAAGGCCCTGTCCATGTATCTGAGGATCCTATGGCTCCTAAGCTTGCAGGTATTCTGTGAAGATGCTTCAATGTTGCTGCTGTACAAAAACGCACCCTGTATGTAAAATAGGAAAAACTATGTGACATTTCAGCACATTAGTAGGACAACCTTGGCCAACCAATAGGACTATAACATGTTTCACTATTGAGACACAACTGTGCACCAGATGACATTTGTTTGCTACTAGTACTACTCGAGAAACCCTAGATGTAATATTTTGCAATCTCACTAGTAGTCCTAGTAGCACTACTGGTGATGCTTTGGTTAACAAGTACGGCAGTATTTTATGCAGTTAAGAATTTTAGCAGCACATTTGAGCACACGACAGACAACTGCTGACAACATGTTACTAATACTAGTGAGGCTAAACAGAAGAAGTTGACATCAGTGTGCTACAACTTCTACTACTGGTGGTGCTGGAAGGTATGCCAAATTTGTCCTACTAGTGTGCAGCAAAAAAATATCTGCTAGTAGCATATGGAAAGCTGCTTGAGCACGTTTTTGATAGCCTTCCCTTGATATCCATCGGTTGGACTAGTACGCCAAAGGTGGGAAAATGTTACTAGTAAGACACAGTTGTTCTATTAGTGTTCCCTTGTCGTTCTGCTAGTGCGCTGAATTGTTCTGTTTGTGAGGATAAAGAGTGTACTCGCACCTGGACCTTGAGTTAGAGAAAAAGGGTAGTGAATAAATGCAGTAGTAGCTGCCTGCTCAACTTGTATTCTCACATTGAGACAGGCAATATCTTTTTGACCACACGATGGCAGTGTTTGTCCAGGTTTATGAGCTGCCAATGAGAGAGAGAAGAGGGGAAAGGGGAAGGTTTTTTTTCACAACTGTTAGCAGGTGTGTATGCTGAAGTGGGTGTATATAATATATACAATAAGGACATAGAGAAAGAAAAGGAGCACTTTTGAGTTCTTTTGTATGCACTTGATGTGCACGTTTCATCATTGTGGGTCATAGTGTTTTGTTTTGTTTTTTGGTCCAGTGTGTAAAATGACTGATTTCGCTGCATGTTTAAGACTGGACAAGACAATGCTTGGGAAAACATGGAAATGTGTACCCGGGCTTGTTTTTGTTTTTAAGTTCCTCTCTGGAGCGTTTTCAGTGTTGGAAAGGCTCGCATTCGGCTTTAATTTGACTCTGATACCCAAGAACATATTTGTAACCATTACCACAAAGCAGAACTTTAGTCTGTATGTGATTTCAATTTTACACAATTACTGTATTGCAAACCAGATGGTTTGTTTTTGTGACTGGTATGAAAGTGTTGTCCCATTATGATGCTTGTGGTTTTCTAAGTGAAGGGAGTCTTTGGTTTATGAATTAGTTTTGTTTTAGAACGAAACAAAAAGTTGAGGTTGTCCAAATACCCCTCCTCTCCCCAAATTATTTCGCCCTGTCCACGTTACCATGGGAGCTGTGTTTTAATGGCAGTCTCCCTTCCTAGGCGTGGTACAGCATAATCTTGCTGCCGGTCATACGTCTCTTATGTTGCTGTCACAAGAGGCATGGCTGGAAGAAGGAACATGTTACAATATGAGAACATCTGATTGCATGTTGCTGATGAAGCGTAAACAAAGCCTACCTATTTAAGCTTGTTGTCTGTTTGAATCCCCAGAACTTATTGAGAATGTGAAGTTGATACATAAACCAGTGTCTTTGCAGCCGAGAGGACTCGTCAACAAAGGAAACTGGTGCTACATCAACGCTGTATCCTTTCAACATCTGCCTTCATAAATGTATAATAACACTATTTACCCTGGACAATTAAACCGGTTACCCTGGACAATTAAACAGGTTGTTGTGTGTTTGGTTTCATACAACATTTACAGTTTGTGTGAACTAAACATACAATAACAGTTTGTGATTCAATGATTACCAACTCCTTTCCTACAGCAAATTAGTGTGATCATCATGTTTGCGGCGGGAAATCATGTTCACTTGATTTCTAGAGCACTTTCAAAAAGAAGAAACCACAGCTGAAACAAAGTGCTCTGCATAATAAAGATTGCTAATAAAACATATCACTGACAGGCAGAAACATCCTGTGTCCAAATTTGACAAATCACACTATTGGTCAGTTACCAACGTTAATGATTCAAATGTGTATGTGTGTGTTTTTATTTTTTTATTTTTATTTTTTTAGATTTTCCTGAAAGGTGTTGGTTTTAGATGGATATGTCCCAATCACATATTTTTGCACCCGAGTCAGGTCACTTGATTTTGAGTACCTGCTGATACAGAGTCCTGATCGATATCTCTGCAATGAAGAAAAATAAGACCAAATCCAAATTGGCTCAATTATCTCATTTATTTTCCAATAAAGATATCTCAATATGATGCATTTTTTTTTACATGGCTGTAAATAGGCAGTGGTTCAAATCAAGTAAAGAACTCAACTGTTCTTGACTTTTGAAATTAAGAAAGACAATATTTTTCACATACTGATCATCTGAAAATCACGTGATCGGCCCTGATTTCTGATCATGTTGATCAGATCAGGACAACTAGTGAGATGTAAAAAATGTAACCAATCCTAGCAATAAAACACAATAAATAAAGTAATAACAATAGTATTAAATAAAATAAATGCTAAAAATAACATTTCTAATTAAAATATGCTTCTTTACAAACTAACTCCTGTGGCACGTTTGTGTCTTAGAAGAAACCATAAGTCCTTATATTGACTGCCTGTTATTATTCCACCACGTGGCAAAAGGGACACAATTCACATGTGTATCCACCTGTTGCCTTTCATACAACAGAACTTGTGACATAAACCCACATAGTTAACTTTATGACTAAATTGAGATGGATTTTGTCAGTATTTCAGTATATTTATTATGACTGCTTTGGTCTGGTGGTGTGCTGTGAGATTTTTCAAATAAAATCTGTCCTTGGCTCCAACGTTGGGAAACACTGATCTCATGAATCATCAACCATCTTCTCACATTGCCAGTTTTTCTTTCCTGACTCAAAGCCCTCAGACTCTGCAGGCCCTGATCGCGTGTCCCCCCATGTATCACCTGATGAAGTCCGTTCCTTTACACAGTGAAGCACAGAGATCGTGCACCTCCACGCCCATGATAGACAACTTGTGAGTAACGTCATCATCCTGCCATGGCGTTGACTAAATGCGCTTTGCTAACCTTTTGTGGCCTTTTGTGTCTTTATTATCAAGTGTGAGGCTGGTGAATGAGTTCACAAACATGCCGGTGCCTGCTAAACCCAAACCCGGTAAGATGGTTTTTCTGAAGATGGGTTGACATTTCTTTTTTTTGTCAACACTGACCCAAAGCGTTGTCCTCAGCTGTTGGTGATAAGGCGGTGAAAGACATTCGGCCGGGCGTTCCCTTTGAGCCAACGTACATTTACAGACTCCTCACACTCATCAAGTCCAGTCTCTCGGAAAAGGTAGGCAGCCTCAAGATCTCTGACTTTGTTGTATCAAGGTGTTGCATATTTGCTTCTTTTTTTCATGATCTCTGGAACACTCAGTGCTAGAAGACAGTGTTCTTAGTTTTCCAAAATATTTTAATTACAATTTGACAAGGTGTAGAAATATAAGCATTAAATATGCTGAATCCAGCAGTTCCTCAAAACGTATTTTCTTGCGAATTGTACGAAAACACAACAAATTTAATGTGTGCTTGTATCCACACACCTTGACGCGAAGAGTGTTCTATGACGATAGGCATTCTTGTTTTAATTGGTGCTGACATGCTTCCAGGGTCGACAGGAAGATGCAGAGGAGTATCTCGGCTTCATTCTTAACGGGCTGCACGAGGAGATGCTGGCTTTGAAAAAACTAATCTCGCCTCAGGAAGAGAGTAAGCACCTTTGACAGACTGTTCAATTGATAAGAGACAATGATGTGGCAGTTTTCAGTAAATGAACAGTCACATGATCATCTTGTGTTTTTCTCATTTGTTTTTTTGAGCAGAAGTCCCCACAACCAACGGCCCAGACTCGCTGCCAGTTGTGGAGGAAGACGACGCCGACAAGGACGAAGAAGGGAGCGAGGACGAGTGGGAGCAAGTTGGCCCCCGCAACAAGACTTCCATCACCCGCCAAGCTGACTTTGTTCGCACGCCCATCACTGACATATTTGGAGGACACATTAGGTACGCGGACCAAACCAGATCTAAAATAGTGGCGCGGCTTCTGTGAATGTCTCATGAGAGAGAAGGCCCCCCGCTTGAAAGGCAAGACCCAAGAGTGGGCGAAGCTGCTCTTAATAACATGTTGTATGAGCTTCTGGTCTGGCACAGCCCACATTATTTTCTCAACATTGTTTTGAAGCCGAAAAATAGAACACGGGGGCGTGGCGGTGTATATTTGTCTGCTCTTTTGCTCTCTATGGTTATTTTGGGCACTTGTAAATGTAAGTGTAATTTAGGGAATAATTAGTTGCCCCATGACAATTTGATTGTCATGTGATCTTTCATTCAGTATGTAGCTGTTAATGCAGGGGGTTCCAAAAAATGTCCTTTCTAGGCATTTCTCACATTACTCATTCAATTTTGTTAAGGTGTTTTTACAAGTCAAATGCGTTAAATTAAAGTTCAGTAAGTTAATAAGAATTTCATGGCATAAAAGAAAGTTCACAAATGTTTAAACTGGTTTCTGTCATTTTCCATACAAGACTTATAAAGCAGACCAGTGGATTGGACAACACTGAGCAACATTTAATTTGGAATTGCACACATTTTGTCGTCCAATATCTTTCATTTTAGACTGTTGCTGGTTTTGTGCTGTGGGCCGATTAGATTCTGACTATGATAACCATGGGCAAAAATATTGCCGATATCACTGTAATAATATTACAGCTCTATAATGGCCTTTGAAATATTTGTATAAATAAAAGCAGCATCTTATTTTATCTGGAGACAAAATGGAGAATATTTGCTATAAAATGTAATTGTCACTCCATGACGGAATTGTTATCTGACCTATTGTTCTGCTTGTGCATCAGGTCGGTGGTTTATCAGCAGAACTCCAAGGAGTCGGCCACATTGCAGCCTTTCTTTACGCTGCAGCTCGATATCCAGTCTGAGAAGGTCCGCACGGTCCAGGAGGCCTTGGAAACACTCGTTGCCCGAGAGTCGGTCCAGGGCTACACTTCCAAAAGCAAGCAGGAGGTATGAAAGAAGTACCACACGTGGATGCTACGTTGCTGTTAGACAACACTAGTACCACTGCTGGTACTATTCTTGGCTTGCACACAGTTTTAGTTGGCTCATTTGTCAGTAAGACAAAAATGCAACATCGTTTCGTTTTTTGTTAAATTTTCACAGGAGTGACTGAGATTTGTTGTCCTCTAATTGTTCTTCAAGATATGCTGGGTTTTTTAGAGGGGGCTGCTTAAGGTTATCTTTTTGGGTTGACTTCAACCTGCTGCTGCAGACACACAATGTTGTGTGTTAATGCCTCCAAAACACCAAAATGATTTACAAGTCATCACTTGGCGAGATCGAAATGTTCTCTTCTGTTCTCTCGTGTTGCCGTCTCTCTTATTTGCAAGACTTTTTATTGCATTTTATCTCAAGTTCCACGCTTGTAAATCAGCGTCACCCAAACTGTTTTCATGGTCTGGGACAAATCTCGTTACCCTCACAATTAGTCATGATTGCGCACACTTTTATCCCTTGTGTCAGATTGAGGTTAGTCGGAGGGTGACTTTGGAGGAGCTGCCCCCCGTCCTGGTGCTTCATCTCAAGAGATTTGTCTTTGAGAAGACTGGAGGCTGTCAGAAACTCAACAAGATCATCGAGTACCCCGTTGATCTGGAAATAAGCAAAGGTATGTTTTAAGAGACTACGGTCCTCCTTATAAAACCCTTTATTGTAAGCTTTATTTGCCAGACACCTCAATAAATCCAAGCTTTTATATTTGTGTACACCTCTTGAATGACTTGGTAGTCTCTACGTTTTGTTTACACGCCTATTTTCAAGCACTGACATCCACTTTATTGGCTGCTAATAACGACAGCAGTAGAACATGATGCAACTCAACAAAGTTTGTACTTAGCCTTTCTTGTGAAATCCTGCAGACCTCCTGTCTTCTGGAGTGAGGAGCAAAGTTGTGAAAGGCCAAAGAACGTACAGGCTCTTTGCAGGTGAGTTCAGCGACTCTCTGTATTCATTTTGTAACAGGTCGCAGTTTTATTTGACTCGCGTTCAGATGTTTTATTCGGAGCACTACTTTTTAACACTGGCCAGAAACAATCTCTTTCTTCCATTTCAATGACTGATCCCCCCCCCCCCCATAGATTCTAAAAGACTGATAACAGTTGGTTTCAGATGATATTTTTATTGGCGCCTGAAATTTGACATGCCATTGGCAACCACCAATCCTTTACAAAATGATCACAGCTTAATGGATTTTTGAAATGTGAGAACCCATACATGACAAAGATATTTCTACTGCAGTATTAAGACTGACCCGTGAGAGGTAGTGTGGTGCCACATGGTATCAGAGCTGCCATTAAATAAAAAAGATGATAAGATGCCAGACTACTTGTTAGCTTACCGGCTAACTATGTTGTGGTTGCAAACACTTGTCATAACTTCTAGTGAATGACTTATGTTATATAAACACTCAACATAAACAGTTGCTCTGTTTTTTGCCACGCAAGCTCGCTTATTGGCGATTGTTTCATTTTACGTCACAATCATGGAGTCAGTGTCTCGGCTGCACTCACAATTGACTGCACACAAGGAAAAAAACTTCAAAACACCCCACACTACAGGATAATCGATATAGCTACCGTCAAGTTATTGGTTTGTTTGTACCGACTTTATGGGAAGCCTCTGAGAATTTATTCGATATCATCTTAAATGTCTGTGTACTAGTACGCTCTTTGTCCTCTAGTTTGTCAATTCAACTTACTGCAAGGATGACTAAAGTCGCACTAAGAGTGTATTGTCCTATTTGAATGTAAAGCTGTCATACAACATTGACATACTAGTAGGACAACTACACGCTACTAGTAAGACAAACCTGTGCACTAGTTGACTACTAAATAAATGCCAGATTATTATTTTTTTGGACTGTCACGAGCCACTAGTATTACAGAGCACAGTTGTCAACTAGTGGAGTTTTCCTCACTAATGACATGGAGTTGCACTACTAGTGAAGCCAAAGAGCATATCGGTAAATTGCCCTAAAGCTTTAATTTAAATCATGTATACAATATCCTTGAGAATAATTGTAGTATGACTCTGGTGCACTAGGAGAACAGCTGTCTTAAAAGGGGTTTTCCTCTACTGCCTTCCGCCACTGTACAAAATTTTTCCAACTGTGGACATTACTAATGGGCATTTTGGTGTGACTGTTAGGGTCTATTATTTGGGCCTAGTACCTTAGTGTTAATCATGCAGTACAGTTTACTTGTAAGGTTTAATTGAATGTTAGTAGGCCAAAAGTGTTCAAAGTGGGGACAAAATTTCTCTTAAGACACAACCTTTATACCAATGTGCTTAATTGTCTTACTGGTGAGGACCAAGTACTTAATATTTATTAAATGCTCAAACGGCTTTCCACATACATTACTGTTTATCATCTTGCTCAAATTCAGAAAGGAGTGCTTTAAAAAGTCATGTTTGTCTTTGTCCCCGGCAGTGGTCTATCACCACGGGAACAGCGCAACAGGCGGTCACTACACCACGGATGTCTTCCACATCGGTCTTAACGGCTGGCTGCGCATCGACGACCAGGCAGTGAAGGTGATCAACCAATACCTGGTGGTCAAGCAGATTGCAGAGCGCACAGCTTACCTGCTGTACTACCGCCGCGTTGACCTCTTGTAGGCGCGCATGCACATACATACACGCACACACGCACATCGCCAGCGGAGCAGGCGACAAGCAAACATGCACACACACACACACACGCGCGCAAACAAACACACACACACACACATGCCTAACACAGCTCCCCTCATCTTACACGTGACACACACAAACACACATGTGGAACATATGATGAACAGGAACACTGCCCGACTTTGTTCTGTTGCAAGATTTTCCTCCTCTTCCCTCGTGTCCCTGCTTCCTCGAGAGCCAGCTTTTCCAGCACCTCTTCCCAAGAGGAGACACAAGTTGCATTCACCAAGAATTCCTTGCAACGGCTCGCTCTTCTCTGTGCACCACTGCTGTCGTTTTCTGTTCTTCTCAACGAAAAAAAAGGAAAAAAATGTAAAAGAATAGCCGGTTCAGATGGAGAACTTGCGAACTGGACTGCTGTGGTATCTTCTCTCCACTGAGCGGAACCACCCGGAATTATCAGTGTTGGCGTTTTTCATTAGGAGAGCCACAGTGAAAAGGCCCGTTTTTGAATGAGCGCATTGACCAGGCCTAGCACCAGCATCATCATCATCATGATCATCAATCATCGTCATCCTCCCAAGCCTGCTCGTCTCCTCTTCCTTACAGGTACAAGTTATGCTCTCGCACACATTTGAGGGCTGGGCTCCACGGAATCTGAAGTGAACACTCTCTGGGTCTTTATGTCTACAAAGAGTATCTAAACAAAGTCTTTATTGCGCTTTAGAATTTAAGATGAGCTTTCTGTGCACAAAGTATGAACTGATGATTATAATGTGGCAGGCATATTTGCAACTATTTAGACTAAAATGTCAAAATAAAAAACATGCAGTCCTGAAGGACTTAGCTTGTTTTTAGATTGTTTGCACTGGAGATGGTAACTAATCAAAAAATAGATTCCACTGCAAGAGCTGCCCTCGTTTACTTTGTACATTTCCTTTTGGATCCATTCGTCGTCGTCATTTGTATTGCCCCCGGTATCCAGGTGGCTCGTCGGTGTGTCCGAGCCAAAGCACCCATCCAACCCTTCCCCCAGTAACTCACCTGTGGGGTACAGGGGTGTCAGCCTTAGGTTCAATCTGTGATCTTTTCCCCACCCGGATCGGGTGGGCATGTTGAAGTCGCACGTCCCCGCTGTGTTTGCGGTGCGAAAAAAAGTAGGCCACACCAGTGCTCGGACATGTGCACAATTGCGTACACATTCACAAATGGAGATAGTGTTTGCTTTTGTTGGAGATCAGATTTTCTTTCTTTCTTTTTTTTTTGCATAATGCATTGACAGTGACAATTTTTGTTTGTTCGGCCTACTAAAATGTTAGTTCTTGTTTCGGTCACTTATAGGATGCCCCCGTGTTCATGCTCCCCTCTGACTTGCGCTTGCATTTGAATTGGATGATTTCAAAGGAAAAGACACGGGCTAAAGCACAACGATGAATAAAGATGTAGTTCTTTGCTCCATACTTAATTCATTTTCTCTCACGTGCACAACCACTTTCGCTAACATCGCATCTTATACCAAGTACGCAACGAGTTTTATTCAAGTCATTAAAGTCTCTGTAAAGTGGAAAGCATTTTGATGAGTGCTGTCAATAGCTTTGAATTTGAATGATTAAAAACAAGCAAAACAGTAAGTGTATATAATGAAACTTCAAATTCTTAAGAAAAGAAAAAAATCAAACAGTTGTCTCTGCTCACAAATGCTGCAAAATCTATAAAACTACACCCTGCTGAAAAATTAATGCTACATAGTCTAGCATCTTATTTTACGATTACACATCCCTACACGTTTCTCCACAAAAAATCTGAACTGAAAGCCTACAGTGGGTGGAATATATCCCACCAGGTTGTTATGGGGCTTTGCACCTGGCACTAATAGGCGCTAGTCACCAGCTATCTTGTGAGCCAACAGCTGGTTAGTGATAATAAACTCATATTTGGACCATAATCAGTGATTCCAACTGGTGAGCAGACGTTTGTCATGCAGCTGCCCCCAAATTATTGGCCAAACTGAAATAGTTGAAAAACATCAACAGTATTATATCTCCACACTTTGGTTCTTCTTAGTTCAAATCTCTGAATTCACTTAACAGGGTCTTTAAGGTATTTCCTGAATTCAACACTTGTTTTAAGACAAATTTAGAGGATCTTGTGGGTTTTAAAGTTTAAAACCTTTGCCAACGAAACCAAAGGACACCATATTGGACCCCTGCTTATTTTTAAGAAACGTTTTTGGCTGTCTTCAACTCCTGTGCTCAAATTGTACTGCAAGCTTTGTAGTGCTTCTTTCCAAACTGTGACACCGATCTTCATTTGCATATTTATTCCCCAAAGAATCCGAAGAATGTCAGGACATTTGGACATTGATACGGACATCGTGAGCTTTCCAATTGCTTCATGTGTGTCGTTGGTCTGAGCTCCTAACACTATTGTTTGTCTGCTGGGGTTATACAATATCTTTTGTCTTTTGAATTTCAGGCCTCCGCCATTCTATTTTGTTTGTTGTTCGAATAAAGGATTGTGCAAAAAGCAGTTTGCTAATAATAACATGGAGACAGAGGCGTCTTTGTCATCTTTCGAATTCCTCGCAACAAACAATGGCGAGTTTCAGCTTTAGGGCGCACACTGTCAATATGTGGTGTTTGTAGCAGGTTGGAGACTGTGGTGGGACTGGCGCAGCTCGCCTCTGCATAATGGAAAGCAGACCCGTCATTGAAAAATCTGCTAGGTCTGCTTGTTTTCAACCCCTCCTTCCTCACCATGACTAGGCCCTTCTTGAAAACTTTTGTGGAATAGAAAACTTGCCTTGACTACTCTATGGGTATTCTGCACTAGATGACATCTAGCCTGGCAAGCCATGCATACCCACTTTCTTTTTGAAGACAGGCGTCCATAAACACAGGCACCGGGCCAATCAAATTTGTCTTATTTGTGTGACGTTGTCTTAGTGAGCAACGTCATTCTTCAAGTTTTTCCCGCAACGACGACTTAAGTCATTCACTACTGTATCTCTTCGGCTGGATGTTGGATTTTTATTCCATCTCCGCAAAAACAAATAATTCAAAGAGTTGCTTTTCTGACGTCACTACGCTCTTCTCTCATTTGCTCATTCCACTGTATGTTAACTCAGGTTTGCTCAAAGCCGCGAGTGAGTCTGGATTTCCAGGCTAGATTACATTTGCATATAGTTGTCACAATAATTCATAAACACAGTTTATCTTTTCTGAACTTTTGAATGCACGTACACATTCAGTGTTCCGGAAGCTTTTCTCAAGAAGCTTAAAGCGGCAAAATTCACCACTAGACTCTGGTCCTATATTGTATATTATCATGATATGAAGGTCACAATATGATAATTATCACAATATTGTGGGGAGGTTGGCGGTACAAAAAAGGTCACAATATTGTAAAAAACGAACAGCTCATACAAAAAAAAAAACACAATATTGTACTTTTGTACATTACAGTAATGAAAAATATCATTACAAAAAATATATAATATATATATATATATTGAGGCACTTACTTGCTTTTTTTTTTTCTATGGAGAGCTCAGTATTGTTCATTCGATTTGACATGTCATCATTGCTTTTTTAAATTTTATATATATATATATATATATATATATATATATATATATATATATATATATATACATATATATATATAATTTTTTTTGTGTGCGTGCGTGTGTGTGTGTGTGTATTCATTAGTTCACCTAAAACCTATGTAAAAAAAATCCCATACTAATAATATAATATAATAATAAATTGCCAAATCAACCAAAACATCAATGTAAGTTATCACGATGTGATGGCTCTCGCTAACAGGCAGAATTAAGTAACCAGAATTAGGTTAAAAAATTCTATATACTGTACGTAGATCATGCTTCTATAAATTTTGATATTTGGTTTTTATTTGAGAGAGATATTTTTCCCATTAAAATGTGATTTATGAGGAGGTTAGACCATTGGTCGATATTCAGTTTGTTTATTTTTCTAGTTGACAAGAATTGTTTTTTTTGCGATAGTAAGGGCTACAAGTGTAGATTGAAATTGTTTGTGGTAAGTCAGTTGGCACTTGCTTGCTAATGTAAGCACACATTGAGTTCCTACACATATTGACTTTGTTCACAAGCATACGTTCCTTTTTATTTGACCATTAACATGGATTTTAAAAGTAGAAGGGCCAAAACATGCTTTGTGAAAATTAAACTGCACTAAAAAACTAGCCACCAAAGGGTGCTGAAACTGCACAAATAGAAATCAACCAGATTTTTTCAACAGATGTGCAGTTTTTAATATTGTGACATGACACGATATATTATGGCAGTTTTAATATCGCGATATCACAATATTGCCTTTATCGGTACATCCCAAGCTAAAAGTACTGAAACATTGAACGGTTGCGTTAAAAAGTATAAACAAGGTCAAATTAAGTTAATCTATTACAGTAACAGTGCGTTACAGCGTCACCTTTTTTCTTCAACGTTTTATAAGTAGGGTGCAATTAAATACAAGTATTATGTATAAAATCACAAAAAGTAACTATAGTCGAGCGCAGGAGTCCTGCTACTTCATTCTCTAGTCAAAAAGTCAAGCAGTAAAATGTCAAAAGTGACCTCATGGCATCACCATGTGCCATTTTTAATAAAACAAAGGGCCACGATCCTAAACATTACATGAGCGAAGTGATCGTGAGGCCCCCGTGCCGTCAGTTTTGGGGGTAGGTTTGTGACCTTGGGGCTCCCGTGCGAAGAACGTATTGTACTGTATGCGCTCCAGCAGCTGCTTCCAAATGCACCAAGTGAGGCCTTTTCAACTCGCGTCAGCATGCGTGTCAGAAGCATGCTTCCAATGACATTGTGCACGCTTGTGCCAGTGAAGCTGTCAGCCTGAATTCAAACGCTACGTGAATAATTACAAGCCGTTGAAGCCATTCTATTCTAATATTCATAGTCGGACCACCATGGCCTTGAAGTTGGCATCTAATTTGACTGCCGAGTGGCCACAAAAAAGTCTTCCAAAGTTTCAACTGTAACACGAGGAAGCCTGCGGGGGGTTCGCCTGTATGAAAGCCGAGCGAGTCGTTTATTATAATGGAGACCATTTTGCGCAAAGAATGTGCTCCATCTGAAAATGCGAGCTCGAGGATGAAAAATGTGTACCGCTACAACACTGATTAACATGTCCAGAAACAATCAATGTCCTTTTCATGTTGATGTTATATTCGCACTACTACGTACATGCGGTTTGCACAAATCAACAAGAGCGATGTTTTATTCTGGCAGCATTTCACGTATTGACATGATTCCATGCAGCACACGCATATTTTTGTTTTTGCGCAAGGTCTTTATTGTCCTTTTTGGCTTTCAATTGTGTGTTTAAAACAATGCTTTTCAGCTCAAGTCATTACGCGAATCGTTTTTACTATATTTTCCAAATATCTCATCTCACAGCACCACACCAAAATGTCACAAAATGAACTGAAATGATGGTTTGGTCTCAAATGACTCACAAATGGTATATATGCTGAGTGTGACATCTGAACCTGTTGAACAGTGAACACAAAGCTATTTTCTGTTGCAAGAATGTCAACAGGTGTGAATTAATACTAAAACAATAAGAACCTTCAACTTCAGTTTTTGTCAGATGTTTTGGAGCCCCTGGAAATCTCACGGCCTCAAGCAATTTCCTAATGGTAGTCCACCCCTGTTCGTATGTAAGTACCAGTATTTTGTCAAGGATGATGCAGTGGTTTACTCGACTGACCTCTCTGCAGACTGTTTGCTCGATTCCTGCTCGGTGATTGGCGCGGATGTTTGTGTGAGTGACTGGCAACCAGTCTTCTGTGTAGCCCGCCTGTCACCTGGGATATCCTCCAACTTCCCTGTGACCTTAATGTGGACAAGCACTATGGAAAATGGACGGGTAACTCCTTGAAATGTCAACATTGTCTGAAAAGGTAAAAAAGTAATTTCCTTCAGATTCAATCTCGATCAAAAGACTGAAAAAAGTTTGTGTATGTCAGCAAGATCCACGTGCTCTTATTTTAATTGACTGGGGAGCCTCTCAGCATTGGCGTTCAGCTTCTGTCTGTTCCCATGTCAAATTGTGTCTGATTAACCGCTACACACTAAAAAGAGAATTGTTGAACCAATTTAAGATGACAAATTTAATTGTTGACCTACTAAAAAAAAATAAAAATCAGAACACACGATTAAGTTAATCCAAAGTGATTATATGAGTTAATTAAACTTAATATATTCACTTTGGATTAAATTAATTCTAGTGGATATATTAGATTTAATGAATTAATATTTAAACCTAATTAATTTTGGAGTAACTTAATTCAATAGTGTTACCAATTAATGTTTTTTTTAGAACTTGGTCAACAATTCAACTTGTAATCTTAAATTGGTTCAACAATTCTTTTTTCAGAGTGTAGCCACTAGTCTAACCACCCCACTTTGTTGGCTAGACATATTTGCAACCCCCCCTCTAAAAAGAAAATGAAAAAAGATTAGCACTTACAGTAAACACGCCTTGCGGTCCCGCTATTGCTTCGGTTATGCTTATTTTTTTTAATGATTTTTTAATCAGTTAATGTTTGGTCTCCCGTTTTTATCGGGTGTACTTCCACTGTCGACCGTTAGATGGCGACACACTTAGTTTGAGACAAAATTTGAAAGTAGGAAACAAAGTAGGCTTACTGTATTTCACCATATAGCCTAGTTTTTGTAATTAAAAAAAAAAGTGATTGTATTCTGCTGTAATCCTGCTGACGCCTACAGAAAATGACGGGTATAGGTTAAGTTCATAATGTGCATCTTTGTTCAAGATTATTGATGTTGAGGTGTGAGAATTTAAAAAAATAAAATAAAAAATACTTCACTGTAAACTGAGGGATCGGTACACTTTGCAACATTTTAGTGTTCGCCATTGCGCCTGCTCTTAATATATATATATCATATGTGCTTGAATGTGTCATTAAGACCTTTAGAAAAAGTATTATCTATCAGTTCAAACAACATTATGATGGGGTGTGCCAATTGTGTCACTGATATTGGCCAATGTCAGATGCCTATTGCAGCATCTCTGACCACAACCTTAGTCGTTCAACCTCGTGTCGTCATGCGACCAACGCGGACGTTTCAATGCCCTTCTGCGGTTTGTTTTGCTAATCAGCCTCATGTTCCATATGCCTTCTTCATTTAGTCTCTGGGCCGCTTTCCTCCCCACTGTAGCTCGCGTGTGTGCGTCATGTTTAGAGCTTCTCCAAACCACGTCCTCCAGCCCTATCTAAATAAACCCGCTCAATGTAATGCATATGGAGTACATTGTGTGTGTATGATGGTGAGAACGCTACAAAGAAAAACTGCAATCCCACCTGCTTATGATTATATAACGTCAGAAGAATTTTCACAGAAATTGTATGAATTATTTATTACGGTGAATGCTTCTCACCTAGTGTTTTTTTAAGGTATTTTTTTACATTTATATTAATGTTTCATTTATATTATTTTTATATATTATATATATATTTTTTTTGTGTTTTACTATACTCCCTCCTTTGAAAACTGTCATTTCTATTACTGTCAAAATTGGCTTGTTCCTTTTTTCTTTTTTTCTTCTTGAGAGAGCTCAGTATTGTTCACTCTGTAATTTTACCGATTCGACATGTCATCATCATTGCTCTCTTTATTATTTTGTAAAAACATTTTTTTATCTTGTATGTGCGGGTGTGTGAGTGTGTACTCATTAATTCACCTAAAAACGATTAAAAATCCCATACCGTTCACCTAAACCGAATACTTCAGAATCCAGCTAGAGTCGTGAGGTTGTCAGGAGACCCGAGGAAGGATAAAAGAAAATAAAGGTGAAATCCAGCACCGACCAGACATCACCTACTACCACCCTACTATCTTTCACCAACCCCAGAAACATCTAAATTCCAACAAATTAGGGAGGCCAAAGGAGAGACTTAGGAAAGGAAGGAACGATAGATGAAGCAGAGTGAGAGCTTCCACCAATTCCACAACCAGAGGAAGAAGCAGATTGTGTTTGAATTTTAATAAATGCTGGTGTGGTGGATCTGGCATGCATGAAAACCTCCACCAAAGAGGGGAGCCGTCGACCCCCCCGGCCAGGACAGAGGAAGCACAACCCGCGGGCTCTGCAGGGGCCACCGGCCGGAGAGCAAACCCAGGAGCGCCCCCCACCCCAACTTGTTTGTTCCTTTTTTCAATATTAATAATTGATGACAATGAAAAAAAATTGAGGGAGTTATATTTAACTGTGGTTAAGATGTTAGTGGTTCTCAAAGTGTGGTACACAAAGAACTGCTGAATTAAATATTCAACCTGCAATCCTGCATAATAAAGTGCAACTTTTCAGTTTTCAATTCAATACATTTGCATTTAATGTCAACCTTTTTGTTTTCAAACATTTTGGTACAGTTTTTCACATTTACACACATCGCTTTAATTAAATCATTAGTTAATTAAAAAAAAATTAAAATAATTAGCACAGTTTTAAACCCGTATCCCACTGAGGGGCGAACCTATGCAACAAACATATTCAAAATGTCCTTGCACAGGAAAAAAACAATAGCAAACGATGCGCCCTTCAACGAACACTGACATAAAATCAACATTCGCTTGCGTTGCGAATTTTTACCCCACTTTGATAGGGACTTTAATTCCCAAACTGGACAGAATGTGGCAGTGGTTTACGGTACTAATAGATATCAAGGCTCAGGACTAACTTTTTATTTTTTTACTAGGAGCACAGTGACCCCTAACCTGAAATTTTAGCAACGCAAGTAGATTTAGGGGCGCACACTATAAATTAACTTGCAAAGTAAATATTAATGCCACTCATTTTCACTATGGGCTGAAGTGTGGAGCAGAAATATGACAGCAACAAAAAAAAAATATTAAAGAATAGTAAAATCAACAATTTGCAAAAATTCTGGTTGTACTGGTGAAATTAGATTAAAGTTTTAGTTGCACTGTCTCAAATTTTAAGAGGCAAAATGTCCCTATTTAGAAGCAGCCTGTATTCCTATAGGACTACAGCCTCTGCCTGGTTCTCGAGGACCCCCCATTCTACACCCACTACTATTTTATTTCTGAAAAGGAATCACAATGTCATAGGAACATGATAGCTTAATACTGCAGTTGAAATGCAATAAAAGCGGTAGTGTGGAAACCCCCCGAGTTGCAAAATATTTGCGTCATTCATGTGCCAACCAGCCACTTGCCACATTGATTGTTTCACTGGATGATGGACTTCCCTTTTAGTCAACATTGTGTGCCCAATTGGGACACACCTGTTGCCCCCTTAACTATTAACCAGTCCAGTTCTTTCTGAATCTTATTTATCTTAGTAAGCCATTTTGTATGCGGCCATACTTCAGGGCAGTTCGGGAAGGCCCGTTTCTTCTCCAAGGTCCATAACTGCCTGCGTGGAGGAGTTTGGTGTGGATAAGTGGACCACAAAAACAAAACAAAATCCCCACAGACACACTTCCAACATCATGTGCAAAATTTTCCTTAAAGCGTGGTAGCTGCAATGGATGGACAGTGACTCCATATTTCCTTCAACTTTTCATTCTCTGTCCTAATACTTTTGTCAATTGTTGGTGCTAACGCAATATCCCCCCTGAATTGATCTAAACGGCATAGATGTTCAATGAATAACATTTACTAAGAAATAGGGAATAAAAACAAAGGAAATCTATCCCAAATGACTTATGCGAGAAGTGAGGTGTCAGTACATTATAGTATTTGTACGAGTGCCGATGCTGTCTACATGCAACTCGTTCTCTGATTCATAAAAATAACCCGATTCTACGCAAAAATACTGCCAACTGCGTTCTTCGTGTTTATATTCTAACCACATAGATGACTAATTAGTTTGTTGGTGTTGATTTGAAGATTTAACCATATTTGTGTGTGTGCGCACCCGGCAGTCAGTCAGCCCAGCTCCACTCTGGGCTGCTGATCCAGCTGCTCGACTCATTTGTCAGTGTGATGATTAACATTATTTGTAGTTTTCCTTTTTGACGTGAGGCTGCTGCTGCTGCTCGTGCACACGCTGAGCCAGGAACATTTTAAGGAGGCTGGTGCGGGGGAGGATCCCCCCCCCCCTTCTCTTCCCCTCCTCTGATCCTGAGGGGTCCTTTCTCTATATAAGGCTCTCGAAGCAGCTCCGACTGGAGACACACATCCTGCGTGCAGACAAATCTCAGCAGATCCTCACACGGGAATACAAGACACAACCCTCAAGCAAGTGAATAGTGACAGAAGACGAGCAGAGGTGAGATAACATAGTTTTTTTGTTGTTGCTGAAATCTGCCTTGAGACTTTTTTTTTTTTCATTTATATCAGGATTGTCTAGTGTATTCCGTTTAAAAAGCAAAGTGAGCACAGAATTGAATAATGATGAATGTGTAATAAGGATCTGCAGCCTCCAATGACCCTCATTGAAATGTTTGGAAGTTCAACATTCGAGAGTTTGACTTTGTGACTTCTGCCACATTTGTCATTATTTCTTTTTTTGTATCATCACCAAGCACTTTGATTGACAGGTAAACAGCCTAAAAGCTCCACTGCCACTGATTAACAGAACTAGGTCAAGTAATCAAGAAAACTCATGAATAATGAAATTGGTATATCCTGAACTAATCACCTGTTGAATATATTTTCTGCTTATGTTGAGGCTTGGCAAAAGCATGCAGTTAGGACTTACCAAATATGGTTACTTGCCAAAAAAAAAAAAAGATGGATGCACATATAGACAGATACTATAGATAGATATAATATTCATCCTGTGAGGGAAATGAAATCTATTGACAGTGATGTAAAAATGCTACAATGATTAAATATAATGCACCCAATATGAACTGTACAGTTTATGAACATTAATCTGCATAATATTGCATATTGAAAGTCATTTTAAAGCTACTGAACACAGAAAATTGAATTTCGATTCGCTACTGCCACCTGTGGCCAGAAAATGAAACTGCATTTTTCATTATTCTTGTACACAATGTGCACGACACCCGCAGACAGAGGACGGGAAATTCAAACCTGAATCCAGTCTGAAAACTATTGGCCAGAGGCTTGCAAGACTTACCTTTATGAACAGCTAAGGTGTTAATCTACTAAGAAAAGAAAAAAAAAACAGTCATAAATGGTCAAATAAAAAAGCTATTATAAAGATAGTTTTGAGCAAATTGTTACAAAAGTACAGCAGTGAGTATAAAATGAGATATACATATGGATGATAATATAAACAGTGGGATGTCAAAATGTTTCCACGGAGAGCCACCCCCCCCCCCCCCCCACACACACACACACACACACAAAAAAAGAGAGGAGGCCACTTGACGCTGTGGACGTGACATACTAAAATACACTTGAATACACAGTAGTTCAGGCTGTTTCACATTTTTAAAGGGAAAAAGCAGTCTAAATGTCAGCTTATTATCACAATTGCTATTATGGGTTGGATGACAAAAAATAAACCATAACCCCCAAAAAATGGACTGTCTGATATCTTGTAACATTCAATTTTTGTGATAAAGTTTCATTAAAGTTTAGTTTCTTTATACTAAAAATATGGTTTGCTGTAACATTCAAATGTTGGCACATTGCCATTTTTATTTTTTTTATTTTTTTATTAATACATTCTAGCCTCCCCAAACCCTTAAAACAATCAAAATTACTCTATTACTCTTACTCTATTAAACTCAACAGAAGAAAAAATTAACTCAACATTTTTGCACTGTATAAAAACTCACTGTGATGACATTTCTTTTCCATATAATCTGGAAAAAATGGGGGAACCCCCCCACTAAACATGCATGTACTTAATGTATTGTCCTTCCACTGGAAGCAAACCACTGAGAATAGTGGCTGCAGGTTGTGATGTGTGCTGTCATCATCTCGCGATTGTGATGTGAAGTGTAGCTCAAATTTTGCTCTTTTGCAAGAAAAAAAATGGTCAAGTGACAACTCGCGTCTCGAAAAACCAATTAGTCTTTGCACCACTGTATTAGCTAATACAGGGCCAGTAAGAAATGGGCAACGGGCCATCAAATGGCCCCCGGCCCACATTTTGAACACCACTGTATGTGACGTGTATATAGTGACGTATACATACATACACGCAGGTGTGTTATCAGAAAGTGGAGTTGACATGCAAGCATGGTGCCCGAGGTGAAGTAAAGGTCAGCCCCACCCCCTCTGCAAAGAGTTCATAAGGGGCCGGACTACGTGAAGCAACAGTATGCATCCATGTCTTCTCACCCCGTCTGTCACTCGGGTCTAAAATTCAGGAGGGTCGTGAGAAGGGCCCGGGGCAGCGAAGTTGCTCTCGGTTGAGTGCGAGCAGCAGCAGCAGGGTGTGGTGCCTGATGCCTGTTGCCTGTTGCCTGTTGCCTGGCTCAGCTGCCCCTGGCACGGCGTGTTGACACAGAGCCGGTGCCAGACCTCAAGCCGCCTCTTTGCAGCCAGGGGGAAAGAAAGAGGTGAAGGGATTCAAGGATAAGGAGCGAAGCAGGGCGAGCGAGAACTGCTGTTTATTTTCTTCTGGGTTCACACGGACCCGCTGCACCTTTCTCGCTTTATTTGAACAAGTCCTCCCTCTTGTTAGGCATTAAATCATTATTGGCCGCAACATTGGTGACAAAATGAGATCCAATAGTCAGCTGTGGCAAAAATAAATAAATGCTTATACAAAATAATGTTCACTTTTCATTAACATGTCAGACATGTAACACGATGTTTAGTTTGCAACACTTTATTGAATTTTTGATGCACCTATTTGACTTGTTTTCATTGGACTTTGCAAGTGTACCTAATAGTGTGTCCAGTGTGTATAGATCTGCATTACATCATGTGCCACTGGTGCTTTGATGGATTTAAAAATAGATATTTGTAATTTTGTCTATAATTAATGTGATAACTTCCATTATTTTTCACGAACAATTAATACCTTTAAAAAATATTTTTTTCACTTGCTGTCGACTGCAGATGACGTCACAGAAAACAGGTGAGCCGTGATTGGTCGTTACGTATTTCTTCATCTTTCACAGCAAGTGGAAAATGTGTTTTTAGGGATTCAATGTACATGAAAAATAATGAAGTTATGAAATGAATTCCCGGGCAAAATATTAACTTTTTATTGCTGAAAATGGCTCAATGAGTCAAGTATCGCTTTAAAAACGGACACATAAAACTTAGCAGTGGTTCACTGAGAACCGAGTTTAATTTGTTTCCCGACACCGATTGTAACTCAAAACACAAAATGTTTGTAATGTGTATTTTTTTTTAATGAGGAAAATTTCACACTGTGATATTGTACTTTATGAACATATAGTAATAAAATAATTCAATTGGAACATTTTTTTTTTTTTTTAACCTTGGCCACCTGGAGACAGTATAATGCAGAAATATGGATATGGAGAGATCTCGAACACTATTTGTGTTCAAATATTCAATGCTTAAATGGTTGTAACATTTTGATATTAAAGTATCTCCTAATATTTTTCTGCATTTTTCTTGAAAGGTGATTTATCTTGACTCAGAAGTGAATGACGGATCGGAAGATCAAATTTTGCATGTGTAGAAACAGTCATTAGTGTCACCATTTCTGGTTCATATCCTATTGCGCATATTTGTCATATTGTGATGCAGTAAAAACTCAAAGCAAGAGGATGTTTTCAGTAAATGAGATGTGTAATCAGTCAACTATTGTAATTTGTACTCCCATAACAGGAAGAAAATGACAAACTGTTCCCCCCCCCGCAGGTTGTGTCAGGACCAGCTCCCCTTCACATATACAATGGCCGTCATCCCTCTCCTCTCCTTCCTGCTGATCTGGCTCGGAAGCTCGGCGTCTCTCTTCCTGCCCGACTCCAAGGAGCTCAGGCAGCTGCTGAGTCGCTATGAGGACCAAGAAGTGGGTCACAACAGCACCGGCCAAGATGGAAACGGCGGCAGGAGCAGACGTGCCATCCGCTGGTCGGACCGGGAGGAGATCCTCCAGCTGCACAACAAGCTGAGGGGCTCCGTGTACCCCAGCGCCGCCGACATGGAGTACATGGTGAGGGACGCTCGGGGAAACTCGATGCACGTGAAGTCATTTTGACAGATCGGCACCAAGATGTGCCTTTCGAAATACAATATCTTTCTTAAAATATATTTGACCTCCAATTCATGCATGGACAATTCTAAGTACTCAAGTTGTAAAACACTATTGTTAAAATAGCTGGAAAACTTACAGTCATGACGGCACACTATTAGCAACCTGCTGCATTGTGTGTTTCTTTTTAACAAGCTGGATAATAATGCTGACTTTGTGCAGTCTACCTGCTTCATGCTGGAGAAGACAAGCGAGGGAGGGGGGGCTTGTTAGGAGCCTGCATGGCACTGGAGTGGGCAAAGTAGAGGAATTATTGTTGTTGGGACTCCTTGAAGGTTAGGCAGTGTGCTGGGAAAAGTGTGTGTCTGTGTGTATGCGCCACCACCAAAAGACTGGAAATTTACTGAGGAGTTTACTCGCAGAGGGCCGTGTAAGGTCGGTGTCCTCTCTGCGATGGAAAGCTGTTTTAAGCATTTATTTGATGACGACATACCATGAGCGAGGGCAAAAGTCCCATTTGAAGATTTTGAATGCCTATATTCGGGTATGAACTTCTAAGTGGAGCTTGTGAATGTCGGCAGGTGTGGGACGAGGAGCTGGAGCGGTCTGCCACTCACTGGGCGGAGGTGTGCCAGTGGGATCACGGACCTCAGGACCTGCTCATGTCCATCGGGCAGAACCTGGCAGTTCACTGGGGCAGGTGAGCACGCCCAACATGTCTTCTTTTGGCCGCTTTGTTTCCGATGATATTTATTATCCGTGTTGGAGCTGTTACTCAATCAACAGGCAATTTTTATTTACAAGTACAAATGAATACAAGTCAGCCCTATCATTTTCATTACAATAATATGTTCTATGCAGCCCCACTAGTCTAAACACGGCATTGTGATAATTAAGCAGCAAAATCCACCTGTTTTTATCCATCTCATGGGGCAGCCATTTTGCCATTTGTTGTCGACTGAAAATGACATAATTGCTCGGGTAACGACCAATCATGGCTCAGCTTGCAAATGTCACATGTCCAAATTCAGAAAACAGGTGATTAGTTGTTATCTGCGCAACTGGGGTGTCATTTTTAATTGACAGCAAGTGACAAAATGGCTGCCCCCTGAAATGGATAAAAACTGCTGAATTTTGACGCTTAATTCCCATTCCACAAACGCAATATTCCAGAATACTGTTTTTAGACTAGTGTGGCTACATAGAAAATATTATTGTCCAGAAAATTTTTGGGTGGACTTCCCAATCAAATAATTTCGCTAAACATAATTGCTAGCATGCTAGCAGGTGACAATGCGCTATTCATTTCACCATCAACAAAGCACATCTTTGCCCTCAATTTCTGAATTCCTATTTTGGAATAAACTTGCCGTTGTTCCAATTCACACATTTAAACCACAGTGGTAGAGAAGAAGGCTAAAATCATCACCCTGTTTTCTCAATTGCCCTGCCTTGGTCAAATGGGACATTACACAAGGTTTGTTTACTGATTGTGCCGTTGAGGAGGGCCATAATGCTGAAATGTGATATAGTGCATACATTTTAATTTAATCCACACTTACCTTCATCTTCCAGTTTGCCTTTAAACTGCAGAAATTGGAACGTATCAGTGACTCCTTCCTCCTCACACACGATCCAGCGCAGTGTGCGTGCGTGCGCTTGGCTCACTTACACACGGTGTCGCTAACGACATCTGCCGGTAACTCATTTCACATTGACAGTCACTGGCAATCACTTAAGTGTTGTCGACAGGCCCGTCTGGCTGAGAGCTGGCGGAAACCGTGCCAGTTGCAAGTAGTCTTTTTTCCTGTCTCCACTGCTGGCCGCCACCACCGCACTCTGTCATTCATCCCCCTCCCCCCTCCCTAAGGGCACCATAAATCGGGCCAAAATTCTGCCAAACTGTGCTAAATCTGTGTTTAAAATGAATTTATTAACATCTTTAGTGTTAAGCATGTACATGTTGTCTGGGGTCTGTCCATGTATCATTGGGGAGCCATTACTGTAAACCGCTGTTGTACATTCGACCCGATGATTTATTTCAACTTTTTTTTTTTTTGGGAAAGTGTACCAGTATTGGGAAACCCGTCCATCCGTAATGGTTGGTTTTGCCCATGTAATGTACAGTATGTAGGGGTTGACTGTTGTATGAATGTGTGTGTGTGTGTCCACAGTAGGCCTCTGTGTTTGACCGTGTATTGCCATCACAGCAGGTGCCCTTCCAGGAATCTGCTCTCATTCTCACCCAGCCGTTCATTCCTCCCCCCCTTTCCCTCCTTTCTTCTTGTGCCAGCACACCCACTGAGGATTCCCTTCTTTCCGCTCCCTTTGCTCTCTCTCTCTCTATCTCCGCCATCGCGCTGTGCACTCTTCAATACCCTAAAAAGACATGTTTACCAAACTCATTTGTCAGGCGGCGAGGCTGTGTTTAGTTCACTTTGATACTTTTTTTTTTTTCATTGCTTTTTGACTGAACCCACTGTCTTGTCTGCGCAGACACCGCTCACCCGCTTTCCACGTTCAGGCCTGGTACGACGAGGTGAAAGACTACACCTATCCCTACCCTCACGAGTGCAACCCGTGGTGTCCCGAGCGTTGCTCCGGGCCAATGTGCACCCACTACACCCAGGTGAGGAGAGAGAGCACAACACACAAGGGGTATATTAGGTAAAGAGGTATTAAGAACGAGAAACAAGTGGGAGTGCTGGTTGAAGAAGCGTGAAGGGAAGGCAAACCAAGAAGAAAAAAAGATGGACGCTTACATGCCACTCCATCTAATAAACACAAATTGGCCCTTATGAATATAATTTGGTCAGTTTTCAAACCGTTTGTGGTTGTACTGGTGTACAACTTCACTGTTGCATCATGCTGAAGGGTGTTCCTAATAATCTCAAATCATCTTTCCCCATTGAAATGAATTGAAATGTCATTAATCTGTTCCAGCCTTTCACCAAACATTTCACTAACCTTCATTAATATTAGTCATTCGTTGCAGAGGATAAAGAATATATGCTTATGAGTTCTGTTGTATTGTTTAGGTACATCATGTGTGGCTGCGCAGTTTGTATTCCAATGTTTCTTAGCGTTATGACCAGAGGCGGGTAGTAAAAGTAAAAACTAGTCATAAAAAAAAACACACTCAAGTACAAGCAAGAAAGTATTCGCTGAAAAGAATACTCAAGTAACTGCTTGATCATGAAGTCTGATTTATTTTTTAAGACAATGTCATCAGACAAAAACATCAAATTATGTGCAAACGCTGGCATCTTCAAATCCGAAATTTTTAAAATATTTTTTTAGATCAAACGGTGCAAGCAGTCACGTTAGTCCAAGCACAATCCATTCACAAATTGTGGCGTAACTCGCTCGGCGCATCTTGGCTGTTTTTTAAAGCGAAAGCACCAAGACGACATCTTTCAGTGGACTCTTTCGGGTTCTAATCAGGCCTGCCTGTCTTCAACCAGGGTCGCATTTCCTGTATATAAGCAATGTGTCCGCGGAAAGTAGCGTTTCTTCTTCTTCACACATCTACTCAAGTAAATGTAAAAAGTATTGTGTGGTAAAACTACTCTGAGAAGTAATTTTTTTTCAAAAAGTTACTCAAGTAAATATAACGGAGTAAATGTAACTCGTTACTACCCACCTCGGGTTATAACACATAGATGCTATTTTTTTAGCCCGTTTCCCATTGCGTGTTAGCATTTAAGCTAGTTCACTTATTTGATTTGTTATAATTATTAAACTGAAATAAAATAATTATACTAAATTCTTTTCTTTTTCCTCGTTAAGTCACATTTCCGCAGCTTTTTATTGCTGGACACAATTATGGTTCACAATTATGTGTGCGCCAGTGCCTAATGGGGGAAAAAATGTTAGTCACAGCCACTTTGCTGTTTCCTTCACAACTTTCACCATTCTGCACTGCTGCCTATACAGCAGGGGATGGACCAGGAGATTGGGCAGAAACTATACTAAACTAAAAAAATAGCACTGTAATACATATTACAAACCATTTGCAGGATTTTCCGCTCACCCGCTACCGCCTTAAATGAATACATCCAAGATGGTGTCAATCGAAACTAAGTATCCTGCTATTATCTTTGTCAGGTCATCAAATGCGATTCTGAAGGTATTGTAACTTTGTTTTTTCTGATGGCCGCTGAGTGTAGCTGCATTTGGAGAAAATCTTTCCGATTCCTTTGAAGCTGCTGGGATGTGTTTACAGAAACATCCGGACTCCTCGTTCTGCCCCTCAGCCTGAAACCTGACCAGAGCCATCTGGTAGTCATTCACACTCATCCCTCCATGCTTGACCTGGATTCCTTTAAAGATGCTGCAGTGAGGGGGGGGGGGGGGGGGGGACTTCTTAAACTGAGCACCAAACCTTGTCCATGAGTTTCCTTCCTTCCAGATTTGAGCCTACGGAATATAATATACTTGAAAACTTCTGGCTAAATGGTATATAAGAGCACCTCCATTCACATCACTGATTATCCAGCACGATTTTTGTAACGTGCAGTTAGCTACAATCCCCTCCAAAAGTATTGGAACGGCAAGGTCAATTCCTTTGTTTTTGTAGTTCAGTATACCCCCCCCCCCCCCCCCCAAAAAAAAGTCCAGCTTTAGAGGTTGAATGTGGACCAGGGCGTTGCATTGGCGTGATCGCTTTAGAGTGCCTCGTTGTTGTGGTGTGGTGGCTTTAAGTGGATATATTTTTGCAACTGAAGTATGCATTTAGGGTTAGGCATAGGGAATATGCTAGATCCATTTTTCCAGGTTAATTTGAATGACAGTTAAAAGTTTTGTAGGGCATTTAGTGGACACGCCCACATAATTTAAGAGCAGGGAGAACGGCTTGATATATAACGACTGTGAAGCCTCATTCGATATAAGATGGAGACTCCTCAGCTAATGTCGCAGCACACGTCACACATGCGTTCTGCGTGCTGACTCATTGCTTCCAGTGGCCTCGAAACATCACTACCAGGAGAAAAAAAAAGAAAACGATAAACATTCCTAAGGATGGAGAGCACGCACACACATTTGAGGGAAAAGTTAGGAGTTTTGGAACCTGCAGTGTCGTATTCCCCTTCAAATGGCACATCATTCATCTTTCGCACCGCTGCAGCAGTTTTCCGTTTAACAAGGTGTTTTATTTGACCTTGGACGCTTCCGAGTAAGATATTAGAGCATGACGGCTTTTCCATTTGCTTGACGAGAAGGATGGAGGTAACATCCCAGAGGGCAAAGTGTGTTCACACGAGACGAGCGTCTGACGGGGGCATAAAAACAGGGCTGGCCACGGCGCTGCGTCCCACTGGCCTCGTTAATCGTGACCGCACGTCTGCTCGCTTCCTCTGGAATGATCCATTGACCTGAAAGCTGAGAGAGAGACGACTTGAGGGGAAAAATGGGCCGCCACTTTTATAGGTTAACCTACTCGATGTGTCTTTTCATTCATTCAGAACATCCAGCTTACGTTGGCTTTTCTTTTCTTCCCCTCTTCACAGGTGGTTTGGGCCACCACGAGCAGAGTTGGCTGCGCCGTTCACGTCTGTCCGAGGATGAACGTGTGGGGGGAAACATGGGAGAACGCCGTCTACCTCGTGTGCAACTACTCCCCAAAGTAAGACCAAAGATTCCAGAAATGACACCTTTGCTCTTTGCTTACATTTTTCTTCCTTAAAATCCTGGCAGCGAACGTACTCACAGCTGTCAGCCTGACCGTTCATTTGAATGCCTGAATGACATTTTGGGGCCACTCGGATTCCTCCACAAGTCAGAAAATAGAAAAGCGATAATGAAGCATTGGGAAAGAAAAATAAGAGCTTGTTTCCATTCCATTTTCAGACGAGGAGGAGGGCTTTTATTAGCCTCTTAGGAGGGTTGACCGCAGGCGAATAGTGTTAAAGTCATTACAAGAGCAGCAAAGTGATGCTGACAACTTAAGTTCCAAACCTCAGTCAACATGTGTGCCATGTGTTCCTGCAGGGGCAACTGGATCGGGGAGGCTCCCTATAAAAATGGCCGCCCTTGTTCCCAGTGCCCTCCCAGCTACGGAGGAGGATGCAGGAATAATTTGTGCTACAAAGGTGAGCAGATAGCGCTGTAAAAAAACAGGTCTTATCTTTTGAGCACGAGGCATTCAGCTTCGGAGGTTCCACTGTTACGCCCCGACCTGACGACCCATCATGACTTTGTATCCAATCTTAGACTCCCAGCGTACCGAGACTGAGGATATGAACGAAGTGGAGAAGCCTCAGGTGCCCGTCGCGCCTCGCACAACCGCTAAACCCGCACCCAAACCCAAACCCTCCGCTCCAAAGAAACCCGTGTCCAGGCCGTCTACACCAAGCAGCCCATCTGCAAGGAATCCTAGTAACTCCAACCTGGGTGAGTTTTATAATACTATACATTACTTTCAAATTGCTCTATTGTTTTACCTCATTTCTCAACTTGAATATGTGTTGTTGTTTTTTTTGTTTTTTGCAGCTCAGACCATCAAGTGTGAGACCAGATTGCGAGACAAGTGTAGAGGAGTAACCTGCAACAGGTAATGTTATTATTATTTTTTTTTTTTTTAAAGATAAACCTTAACACAAATGTACACCAAGTTAACTTTCAATAAAGAAAGAACGCTGACTTGTTATCCTTGTGTCGAATCCAAATCAAACATTTGCAAACATCTGCTTTCACTTTTGGAAAACAATGATCAACATTTGTGACCATTTTCTGACATGTTACTTGCCAAGCCAAAACTAAATCTTAATGAATTGATGTCTGAGCATTTCCTGCATTGTCAAGTTGAAATAACCAACTATCCCAACTATGGTTGTCTTGTCAGCGCTGGCAAAACTATATAGAAAAAAAGTGTCCTTAAAGGCCCTAAATTTAACTAAAAAAGGCTCCCAAAATATTGGAGAAACTCTTGGTACGGTTGCAATGATTGCAAACTTAAACAACAGCATAGTGCCTTGAGATACAAGCTGCCGTTCGGACCATTTTTTTTCTTTGACTTGGGAGCAAAATATTATCACCAGGAAATTAATACCTCCTCAAGAGTGTTGCTTGAAAAAAAAAGTATATCATAATTAAGTTATAATTATTTTTTCTGATTCCGTAGATACAAGTGTCCCGCTAACTGCATGAATAGGAAAGGAAAAGTTTGGGGAACGCTGTACTATGATGTGGTGAGTATGGTAGAGAATAATATAACAAATTGACGTTAATGAATAGTGACTGAAAAAGTGTTTTCGATTGTTCGAGTAGCAATCGAGTATTTGCCGTGCCGCCATTCACTTTGGTGCCATCGACAACAATGGAGGACTTGTCGACATCACGAGGATGGAAGCAAAAGTTCCCTTCTTTGTCAAAGCCACGAAAAATTCCATCGAGTCTTTCAGGTAAACCTCAATTTGTTTTTAGCGATAATTTAGTCAGCAATAAATTGTAGATTTCTCCACTCTAAACACAACTTTGAATGTGCTTTACAGTAAATATAGGCCGGGAAATGCCTTCATGATGGCCAAAGTACAAGGTAAGAGGAAAAGTGACTGACATATGTTGACTGTACATCATCATCATCATCATCATCATCAATTTTGCATTTTCTCGTTTTATCTGTAACAGAAACCAACATAGACTGCTACACTACAGTGGCTGAAATCTGCCCATTCAAAAAGCCCCTCTCACATTGTCCAAGGTAACTCGTCACAGGCGCTCACTAAAGCATGCGAGACTAAGCTTACAACTAGGCCTGGTCTTTTTTTCTTAAATTTTTTATTTATTTTTATTGGTGGACATTTTTGGGAAAAAATACCTTAAATTGTTATTTTTATAAAAATATACTGATCTTTTTTTCTTTTTTTTTCTTCTGGAAATATACTGATCTTAACAACTCATTTTATGTGTTGCATATTTATTTACGTTGGTCATCAAAAGAAAGGGAAAAGAGGGAGAGAAAAAAAAAAGCCATTTTAAATATTATTTAGTAATCACTTTCACGACAGCTACAGTTACATTTTGTCTCAGGACAACTGAAATTTAGACAAAAAGTGCATTTTTGTTTCAAAAAGTATTTTTCTGTATTTTGAAACTGAGGACTGAAACTATCCTCGAAATCTGGAAAGAACTTGTACTCTCATTATAGATGCACATTATTCCAATCAAACAAGTTAAAGCAGCATTTTAATCACAGCTCGTGATGTTGCTACATTTTACAACAATGTCCAATTCCTTCTTCAGAGTCTTCTGTCCTTCTGACTGCAAGAGTCAACCCTCTTATTGGTCACCAGTTGTTGGCAGCAACATCTACACAGACGTAAGTGATGAGCTTTTGGCAAACGCATCATTGATTATTTTGTGGATACGTTAATGTGATGAGAGGAATACTATACCATAACAACCCAACTTTACTTAACCCCTTCGGACCCATAGATGATTGCAGTGAACATGACATATTTGCGTGTCTAAACCAACAAAACGCATCATTTGGATGATGTCAATACTTCTGGTTTATGATTGGATCCTAGCTAACCAATCACAATTAATTGCAAGTTGATATGCATGATGCTCATGTTAAAAATGTTACATATAAACTTGGTGAGTTTACAACACGTTACAGCCATATTATCATAGCGTTCACTATAACAAATAAAAACTTGAGATAACCCTATATTTTTTTTCCGCATGTTGTTCTTATATGGAAAAAAAGTCAAAATCAGCACAAAAAAATTAAAATAAAAATTTGCCTAGCAGAAAAATTGCGGGTCTGTAGGGGTTAAATACATGACAAGAACTGTTTTTCCGGAGGTAAACGATACAAATGGTTACCTTGGAGTCAAATAATTGGAGTACTTATATAGAGACCTTGAGGAACTCCTACTGGCTCTTTTACAAAATGTTGTAAAAAAAAAAAAAAGATGTATAATTCTTGAACTTAAGAAAGAGAGATGTAAGATCTGCACTACAACAAGCTGCAACTTTAAAGGCAAGGATAGACTTTGCCAAAAAGAAAATAGTTAGACTTGTTTTTATTTTTACTTATAATTTTTTATTTCATTTTGTCTTTTGCTTTTTTAAATTTCAGTTTGTTCAAATTAGTTTTTCAGAGCAGGTGTTTTTTATGTTATGTTTTTTTTAGTATTTAATTTTTTTTAAATACTTTATTTTAGTTTAGTTTGTATTAGTTAGATTTTTAAAAAAATATGCAATATTTGTGCAATATTTAAAAAAAATATGGTCATGAAGTATTGTGTAATAAAAAAAGGTAAACTACAATTCTCAAACGGCTGTTCTTCTTCTTACAGCAATACCAAAATAAATATATTTGAAAATTTTTGCTTTAGATATTGTTAGTTTTAGCTAGTTTCATAAACCTAAGATATATTTTCAGTTCATTTTCTTTCTTTTTTTTTAATTAAGCATTTTTATTTTTTTTGTTAACTAAAATATTTTTTTCAATTTTAGCTTTAGTTATGTCATTAGTTTTTGTTAACTACGATAACTTTAGTCTATCCGGCAATAAAATTGTTAAGATTAGCCTCGCTGACATGTCACATCTGTTGTGTTTTTGGTCATTATGTCCAACAATGTCCCAGGAGGCTGCTTCACTTTTGATTTGGTTTTTGTTATTATTATTTTTTATTATTATTAGAACGTGGGAAGCAATAAGGGTAAACAGCTGATGTCGAGTCACCTTCTTCACTTGTCTGTTGGGCCCTGAGAAACCCCCCGAAATATATAACTTGGGCCTTGAGCTGAAAACTGAAGTCTTTAGGAAGACTGGTTTGTTCATGACCACTGCAAGCGGGTCTAAACCGTGTTTGAAAGTGGATTGCTTCACTGTCAAGCAAACTAAACACTGATGTGCAAGAATTCACGTCACCTTCATGAGTCAGTGTGTTGAGTTAGGACTGGCACTGGCACGTAACGTCTACGTGAAGTTTAATAGGCTCTCACCTTGTACGAACTTCGCCTCCGATGACGTCCAGCTGGCTGCACATCACAGCTCCCCAGAGACACCTGGACTGTCAGTCTCGTTACAAGTCAACAGACACAAGCGCTGTGTAGCAAATGTGCCCCGGGGACGTCTCAGCAGAGCCGTGCCCTAAAAGAAATATAAACCTGTGGACAAGGTGCTAAACTGTACCCTCTTACTCTGAACAGAACTCCAGTATTTGTAAGGCGGCCATCCATGCAGGGGTGATCCCACCAGACGGGGGCTTCGTGGACGTCCTGCCTCTGGACAAGAGAAAGAATTATGTCGGTGTGCTGAAAAATGGCATCCAGTCTGAAAGGTAAGCTTTTCCTTTGTTTTCTTGCCAACAACTCTCTGGGCCAGAAAAAAGCCCAGAAAATCTATGGAAAAGATCAAGGTAGTGTTGTTCGAAAATAGGATTGTTTGCCTTTGGCAGTGAGCCAGTTTATGCACTAGATTTATTTGTTGTATTTTATTTTGAACTCCAAATAGAGGAGGAGTGCTTCAGACTAAAAAGAAAGGGGGACAAAGTTATAATGTCAAGATTACGGCAGATAAGTAGACCCTGTTTTAAATTGTGCAATTTTGGGGGGTTCAGCTCAAAATGGGGGAAAAAAAAAAAAAATTTTTTAGGGGGACTATCTTCTAAAAAATTCGCCCTTTTTGTAATTTATTGCTTTGTGGCCATTTTATGGCATCTTAGTTTGCCAGGAATACTATGTAGAAGTGAGTTGAAGAGCTTCATTTAGACCAAAGTAGTGCTTTGCTGCCATTTTTTCGTATCTTGGTGCCAAGTAAGTTGAGAGCTCCTTTTAGACAAAAGTCATGTTTTACAGCCATTTTATAGCATCTATAGGCAATTATTAACTTTTATGGGGATTACAGATGGAAACTAGCGTTGTGCTAAATCTGGTGCAGCCATCTTTTTAATGTCACTGCACACTGTCCTTTTAATAAACAAAACTAAACTAAAAAAATAAATAAATAAAAGTAGTGCTTTTCCACCATCAAATAAATAAAAGTAGTGCTTTGCCACCATCTTGTTGACTACGTTGAAGTGAGTTGAGGAGCTATCTTTAAATCCAAAGTAATGCGTATCCACCATTTTGTAGCATCTATGCTTGCGTGCTTGTTTACTTTTGTTGTTTGTTTGTTTATTGAACATATAAGCCAGCAACGGAAATACTGAAATTAAAATAAAAAGATTTAAAAGAAAAGTATATTTTTTTACATACATGGTCATCATTAAGCACAGCTTACATGTTCAAAAGGGAGTAGGAAGAAGTAAAAAACGCTTCGAAATTTATGCTGAAATGAGTTGAGGACTAAACGAAAGTAAACCTTGTGTCATCCATAGGCAATTCAAAACTTTTTAAAAGTAGTGCTTTTCAGTCGTCTTGTCGCCACTTGGTAGCAAATATATATGTTGACTCAAATTATTGATAAATACATTTAGAAAAAAACAATGTTCTCGCGGTATTTATTTACACTCTCATTTGCTGCCTCCCACGTCACTCACCAGGTCATGCTCCTTCCATCTTGTAAAGCACACACAATAATTCAAACTAAACTTTTATCCAATTAGCTGCTGAGATAATTGCTATCATAATCGATTCAAGTTGAGTTGATTCCATAATCTGATTCATGTTGGTTATTGAAAATGACCTGAATTTCATTGCTGACATCAAATCTGCTGAGCGAAATGTGGTGCATGTTTGGAACCAGGCTAAGAGAAACCCCTTTCAGTGTAAAGACCTTACACTGCACGTGGGAGCCTGACTGTGGTCAGAATCCTCCGCACACTGGATGAGTCTCAAATTCAAATCAAAGTCCATTTTGAAATCAAATCAAATATAATATTTATCTTCTTCGGCATCGTGCTAATGTCCAGCCAAAATGCATTGGACACGGCTCAAAGTTGAGACGTGTGTGAAACAAAGGTACATTTATTCATCACACCATAGCAGGATTTATGTGTGTTTAAAGCGCACGGCGGCCTGCTTGCATGCGCGCCATGTTTCTCACATCGCTGCGGCCGGCTCAGACGGCGCAAAAGTAGGCGAGGGAGGCCTTTTGTGGCCAGCGCTGTTGTAAGAGTAATGGTGTGGTTGGCTGTGCGGATGGGCCACACATGGGCTCTTTGCTTACTTTATAGCCTGGCATTTCAAATGAGTGTGCAAAGTGCTGAGTGGTCCAAAAAGTCGGACCGTTCTGACTACAATGAAAGTGTAAAGAAACGCTTTCAGGTCAATAAAAGGCTGGAGTGGAGGTCCGTACTCTGGGCCAACAATATGGCAGCTACAGTGCGGTACTATTATATAGACAAGTAATCACCGTGGATCTGATTACTCCGAGCTGGAAATGCACCACCTAATCAGTGCTTTCCTATAAGAATAATTATGTGCGATATGATAGCAGGTGAGCCTATCGTGATCATCAATAAATGTGCAGCTTCAAGGTCTCACTAATGAACATATTATAAAGTCATTGTCATGTTAACACGTTAGCGAGTCTGTGCCAGTAAAATGTCACATAATACCATATGTGCTTGTTTTCAATTCAATTGCAAATAAAGGCTTTGCATGAAACCGTCTCACTGGTGGTACACGCCATCCAAGTTGGCATATCCATTATTATAATGTAAATATGACTACACTAAAATATTATTCTTTCTTGTAGAGAATATTATATGTATATTACATGTGCGTTTGTCCGCAAATCTAAGTAAAAAAACAACATTCTGCTGAGCTTAAAGTGGAAGTCAACTTTAAACATTTCTTGACAATATGTTATATGTGGCCTTACTAATCTAAACATGACATTCTAATTAATATTACATTTGTGGAATGGGAGTTCTGAAGCAAAATCCAGCCATTTTTATCCATCTCAAAGGGCGGCCATTTTGCCACTTGCTGTCGACTGAAGATGACATCACAGTAATCGGGCAACAACCAATCACAGCACACCTGTTTTCTGACGCTGAGCTGTGACTGGTTGTTACCTGAGACCTGAGCAACTGTGATCTTATCTTCTCTTGACAGCAAGCGGCAAAATGGCCGCCCCCCGAGATGGATAAAAATGGCTGGATTTTGCTGCTTAACTCATATTCCACTAACGCAATATTAACCAGAATACCATATTTAGACCAGTGGGGCTGCATAGAACATATTATTGTCAAAAAAATTGGGGGGTTGACTTACGCTTTAATTTACTAGATAATGCCTGTTTCTTTGCTTTTGTGTATTAGCTCATAGTCTCCTTCTATCTCATGCACTGATTCGCTAGCAAATAGCCAATCAGAGTTATTAGTTGACAAATGGCCGACACCATTTTGCATACTGCCAAACTATGGCACATTCATTCAAATCATATCTAAGAAGCTATCTAAAATCTTCCCCTAGATTTGGGGTTGGTCAGCCACCATTGGCCAGCACGTAGCTCCGCCCCTGGTATTCACGCCAGTTTGTTTTGTCGAAAGATTGAGGCGTTGGTTGACGTATAGATCGTACGAGTGCGACCTGAGTGTCTAGACTGATTTACATCCACATACCTGGGTCAGATGAAAAAAAAAAACTGAATTATATTGTTCATGTTGACATGAAAAAATCTGAATTGACATGCAGCCTAAATTTCAAGTAACATTTTTAAAACGCAAAATGGAATCCACATCATATGAGCCTTCCATGCTCTGATTTTATTTAATTTTTTTTTTAAGTTCCGATAAATCTGCCACCCCAACTACATTGCAAAATGTGATTTAAAGATAAAATAATTGATTACCCCTTTCCTCATCATGTTATTGTTCTTCCTTGCAGCAAGAGCAACACAGAGGGAGGCTCCTTCCGCGTCTTCGCCGTAAGGGAGTGAGGCATTTGTCAATATTTCCTAAAATCACCTCACCTGCTCTTGAGGAGCAGGAAGTGCTTGCAGGTTTGATACCACAATCATTCACGTGCCTTGGGCGGAAGCGGAGGATCTCCACACAGTCTGAACCCCCCCGCCCCCCCCCCCCCTAAAGCAAAATCAAGGAAATCACATTTTCCCACATAGAGAGAACCTTTAGAAAGGCTTCACGTGTGAATGTTGTAAATTATAATGCATTGAACAGCTGGTGCTGGGTCTATGAAAGTTTTTATGTTTACATTGGTGTTATTAATATTTTTCATATGCAGGAATGTATACTGATCACACTTTATTTAATCAGTGTGTACATAGTACCATGTATTAACATTTCAGTCTGTGTTTTTTTTCTTCTTCATTCGTGCTCATGATTTGTTGCTGTTTGGCCCAAAGAATGTTGGCAATATTGTGGTTACATTTAATGGCAACGGGTCATTTCTGCATTTACTTCTTCTGCCTTTATTTCCAATGAAAATAATGTTTGCCTTCCCTACCCCACCCAAGACAGATGAATGTGTCACATTTCACTTACAGAAGCATTTAGTACGTTGGCATGGGAGTCCTAATAGCAAGTGTGGAAAGCTTCATGTTCAAAATCAAAATCTTTAGTTGATGCACTTTTGTAATATTCTACACTTCATGGCATTTTATTTGAGAAATGTGTCCAAAATGGACAAAAGTACAACCACAACCTCAAACAAGGCTAATCGGTCCAGTAAATATTGTTCATATCAATATCATATTAATGTGTGGCCACTAAGAAAATCTGTCCATTGTATTACTTTATTCTACCTCAATCCTATCGCTATGCTTGGCAGTCTGGTCTTTAACATACCGCAATTGAAATGAGAAGTATATAATGGGTTTTGTAAAGTTATGGAAATTGTAAATAATGGTATCATTTTGGTCTTTTTTTTTTCTCATCAAGGTCATGAACAGAATGTGTGACTATGTTTCAATTCTCTCGGTTGCCTTCTTTTTATACAGGCATGTATACTGTAAATGGTTTTATATTTTTTGCACAATTTGAAAATAAAATTGAATTTTAAACTGCTACACTGAGTGATTCTTTTTGATCAAATAGTTGAGTGAATTCATGATGATTGATTTTGAGGAATACTATAGCATTGTTAGCCTAATAGCATAGTCATTTTTGAATCACTTTGGAAAACACACATTAACACAAACACTGAAAGAAGAGTCCGGTTATCTGGATTTAACCTTTGATGATTAAGAATCAATATGTTTGTTGGTAGCTATTGTTGTTTATTTTCTGACATTCTATTTTACAAAGTATTGTGCTTTCCACTGGAGATGATCAATATCTTAAGTATTTGTCCATGTATGTGAAGTGGTTTCGAGGTGCATGGGACCTGTTTGCAATGTGACGAAGTGACATTTTTAACAAATTGAATAATGGAAATACTTATTGGACTTTCCAGGTCAAAGAGGTTATAGAAGTACTGTTCATATAATCCAGACAGGACCTCTGGGCACCAGACAAAAATATGTAATATATTCCACACTCACAAAGTCCAGATGTTGTGATAGATGATATTTCTCTATAGACGTTTGATATAATACATGGATGATAGAAAGGCATTTGGAATAGGTTTGTGTGGAAAAACATCATCAATGGAAGTACAGTACTTACTGGCCACATTAGGTACACTATCTATTTGGCAATTAAAGAGCTGTATCTAATATTATTCATCTTTTACAAAGGTAATAATCCTGACAGAACTGCACAATCTACTCTTTCTAATGTCTTGACAGTGTCTGTCGTCTACTATTGTATGACATTTGGCATTCTCGTAAGTCAAATTTTGCATACTAGTAAAACAACTACCGTACATGTTACTAGTGAGGCAAAACTCCTAATGAGCATTTTGGTCTTACCGTAGAGTCCAGGAGGCAACTTGAACTTGACAGAAGATTTCTAGTTTGGCCTTGTAGTAGCCTATTACTAGTACAGCACAGTAGTTTATCAGTAAGCCAGGTTTAATTCTGTGTACCAGTACTATTATAGGCACTAGAAGTGGAAACATTATTACTAGTATTTTATTAGTGCGCCCTAGTCTTACTAGTATACCTAATTTTCTTATGAATGAGGTCAAAGTGTGTACATGATGCACCTTAAATCAAGGATATCAAATAAATGTTTATTGACAATTCTGGACATCCTGGCGTTTCTGCTATTTCCACAATGCAACGCTTCATTTCCACGGTGTATTGTATTGTTTTTGCCCGTGACTAGCATACAAACAAGGTATGTTGTTATAGTAGTAAAACAACATTTGATCAAATTTTTAAGTCAAAATAACCCTCACAAATCAGCTTCACCGAGGAAAAATGCTGCATTCGAGGAAAGTGGGAAATCTGAATGATCCCACCCCGATTGTGTCAATTCAGAGCTTCCGAAGCAAATGTAAATACAAAACATAAGTTCACGTGACACAACGTGATTCGGAATGGCTGCGTTAACCAGAACAACAAACAATTACCGGAATCTGCCATCTTTATTGTTTACATTTGTCTCAAACGCTTTGAGGGCATGACTGGGACATTTCGAGTAGGATAAATCGGACTTCAAACGCAGCATGAGACCGCCATTTTAACTTGGAACGTCATTTGTCAAACGACTTGATATACTTTTGGTGATTCTCACACATGGACAAACATTTGGATATTGTCAAAACACATCTAATATACAATAAACTACGACTTTCAAAGGACTCCACAGATGCTAATCCTCTCAGGACCAAACTGATAAAATGGATTAATTCACAGGAAACAATTAAATGCAGGTATGTTTACATTTATATCCAGTTTAAATATGTTACAAAATGTGTGAATTTAAAACACGTTTTTGATAAATCCTTTATTTATTTTTATTATTAATTGTATGTATCTGTCAAAACATTAGCTTAACATTAGGAAGGTAGCTAGCTCAAGTTCGTTAGCTTTCTGGTTAGCATTTTGTTGTTTACTCGGGTCAAAGAAATACAGCATTAAATATATTTTAGACATGACTGTTTGCTTTATATTTCATTTAAGACTCCAAATAGATGTGTTATATATAATTCTCAATCATAGTTAGAGGCTGGCATCAAATGCATGGATGTGAAAAATGTTAATTACCCCACCATTAATTTTCTTAAAAAGATATGGCCATACTCACTTTAACAACTCAAGTTTCATTAGAGATTATTGTTTTGTATGTTACAGTACACTTAACATTGTGAATAATTAATAGCGGAATAAACCATAGTAGTATTCTCACACTGTTTATTTTGTTTAAATCAGAGGGTGGTCTCACCAATCATAAAACTGATTCAATCAAATCATGAAGGATGTGTTCACGCCACACAAAAATGCTTAAGATGTTTTTTTATTTTTATATTTTTCCAACCACAACACCAACATGCTGCTACAACGATGCCTCCAATCCTCTCATGCGTTCCTCATTACTATTTCAACTGATTTGGCTTTTTTTTGTTTGTCCTTGGCATGAGAGACAGCACAGTGAATCCCTGGCTCCAATCCCCCGGCACTTCTGGCTCAGAGGCAAGCGACCCCAAGTGCGAGAACAAAGGCCTTTGCGGGAAAATGATCAGGAATCTGCGGTGCAGTCAACCAGCGCGCACTGGAGCGCTGTCACAATGCGGTGGGTTCATCTCCGCGCTCCATATTGTGGTCTAAAACGACAAGAGCTCAGTTATTGGTGCCGACAGCCGCACAGTTTTTTCTTCTCCGCCCACTCTGACGGAGTCCCATTCTGGGAAGGGAACATTGAGGATTCACAGCACATTACTCAAACATAAGAGCGCGCTCCATTCGTATCACTCAACAGTCAGCATTTTGTGGCTCGGGCCGTAATCCCCTTTTATCCACCACTTACGGATGAACAAATATTTAAACGATGATTACGAAAAGGTTGGGTTTTTCCTAGGGCTGAGATATCTAGCAAAGGCCATGTTTGCTGCATCTTGCACATGCACTTGTTTTTTTTCTGCTTTTTCAGACATTTAACCCTCAGGCCTGGTTCAATTTTGTTTGGGAGTATTTGATCTCAGGTAGACTGAATATTACTACATATTTATGCATGTATATTAACTCATTCACTGCCATTGACGGCTACGTAAAAAAAATATTTCAACTATTTCTAGTAATAATTTTTTTTCCCACTTTTGGCAACAAGAGTATGAAAAACTAGAATTTTTCATTTTATTTTACATTTAGAACAGATATAAAATTTATAATTAATCGTGAGTTAACAATTGAAGTCATGCAATTAATTACAATTAAAAATTTAATCGCCTGACGCGATAAAAACAAGATTATTAAAAATTTGGGGTGTCAGGCGATTAAAATTTCTAATCGTAATTAATTGAATGACTTCACTAGTTAACTCACGATTAATCAAAAATTTTATATCTGTTCTAAATGTACAATTTAAAAAAATCTAGGTTTTCATACTCTTGTTAACAAAAGTGGGAAAAAAAAGTTATACTAATAGAAATAGTTCAAAATAAATTTTTGACGTCTATAGCCGTCAATGGCAGTGAATGAGTTAATAGGACCACATACTAACTGAAGACATAGTTGTTTCTACTGTACTAACAAATTATTCTAAATGATGAGTTTTTGGGAAATTCTACTGAAATGATCCACTATTTCTGATTATATAATGTACATATTGGCTGGTCTCAAAGTTACATAAATCCACTGAGATCAAAGTCGTCTAATTATAGAGGAAGCATGTGTCTGTCAACTCAACAAAAAAGACGCACACAAGCCAGTTTTGTTTTGTAGCATCACTCAGAGGAGCCGCTGGCTCATCATGGCTGGATGCTTCTTTTGAACCTCCTTTGCCGATTATTTCCCTTTTGAGAGTCTACCAAGCCAATGAATGGAGAGTTTGCCGCCACTTTGGTCTCGATTAAGCAATAAAACAAGTGGAAAGTAAAGCCAACAGAAACATGCTTGAGGGCCAGTGTTATTGTTAGTTTGAATTGTTCAATCCTCAGTGGACTTGCTCTAGTACCCAGCCAGTGAACCACAGAAAAGGAATAAGACACTTTGGTTAAAAACAAGTTGTTGTGGAATTAGTGAAATGAAGGAAACTGACCCAGTCCTTCTTTGGGGTTCTCATGCTCGATTAATCATAACACAATAGAAATACATTTATGGTGATCTTTTTTCAGTTATCTAACACAAATCCTAAAACAATGTCTTGACTCTTAGCTCAAAAGTTCCCAACAGTGGTGTTTCTGGCATGCGCATTATGAGAGGCCGCACAGGATGGCTTTTATGGGGGCTGGCAATTGTGTGTGTGTGTGTGTGTGTGTGTGTGTGTGTGTGCGCTTGTCTTAATTAACTCAAGTAAAGTATAAAAAAGTAGTACGTGCAACAATATAATAGGCTATTTATTGGCAAGAAATATATATATAAATCCTCAATGTTTTCTCAGGTATGAAATGACATTCTTGTATCCTAAAATATGGACATTTTAGGCAGACACAGATTACAGTACGTATTTTTTGGAATGTGTAATCTAAGATAGACTGAATATAATAGCCAAGAGTATTGTGCATTTTCTGACTGCGTTTTTTCCTCCGTTGTTTCTGCCATGCCCTGCTTCAGATAAACGAGTCACGTGAGGTCACAGAGACTTTGGGTACAATCATGTGACTGCTTGGCTCTTTGACAGATAAGCATAAATGTAGCAAGCGGAATGTAGCTCAATGTGACAGAGTAAAAGTAGCATTTTTATTCTTACACGGGAATTCAACCACACAATTTTCTTTGCAATAATATGTTGTATGTGCCCCCACTAGTCTAAACACGGTATTCTGATTATTATTGCATGCATGGAATATGAATTTAGCAGCAAAATCCATCCATCTCAGGGGGTGGCCATTTTGCCACTAGTTGTCGATTGAAAATGACATCAAAATTGTTCAGGGCTCAGGTAACGACCAATCACGGCTCATGGTCGTTGCCGGAGCCATGAGCAACTGTTATGTCATTTTCAGTTGACAGCAAGTAGCGCATTATCTACCACTGGGTAAATGTGAAGCATTTTAAAGCTCTTTGAGCATGAACTCAATATTAATCAGAATACCGTTTCTAGACCAGTGGGGGCGCATATAATATAAAGAAAATGTTTGGTTTGACTTAGCTCGATTTTAAGTAAAAAAAGAAGAAGTATATGTTGCATTAGAACAACTCTGACAAGGACAATTGAATCAAAAGCTCAACCCCAAATTTTTTTAAATTTCTTTTAGACATCATAAAATGGTGGCAAAACCCCTTTTTTCGCAATTAGATGAGGCTATGACTTGGCTAAATAAAGTTCCTCTTCTTAGTTAAACATAGTTTAACATTTTAATCAAATAACAAAGGATTAGTCCCCCCCCTCTAAAAATCTACAAACGGGCAAATTTGCGTAGCAGAAGCGTCACAGTAACACTCTAACTGTCCATCAAGAAAGGTTACTATGTCACAGTCTGTTTGGATTAGTGCTAGTTGATTAGTCAAACATTACTCGAAGGACACAGCTTGCATTTTTACAATAACATATTGTATATTGCTCTTTAAACATTTGAATTAGCTATTTTTGTCCATGTTACATAAGCCTGTTGCCGCCCAAGGTATGTCAAAGCATGCGGAGTGCAACGTGTGTCAGATCTTGGAGAAGGTTGTAAACCTCGTCTCCAGCAACCACCGTATCAATCAGGCTTTTCTCATAAGCGAGGTGGAAAACCAGGCTCACATCTGTTTGACCTTCCTCTTTTTCTGAGAAAAATAATACTGTACCTGTAACTTCCAACCGCCGACTTAATGCTGTTGACATTAATTATCAGACACTCAATAGAGAACAGAGCACAGATGGGACGCATTCATCACACTTGAAGAAGACCTCTTCGGGATGAAGCAAGGTTATGTAACAGGCAGTCTTTCAAAGTGCTACACGTTCCTTGTAATGAAATGACCTTGTTGTGATGGCTATGTTGGAGTGGAGACAGCGAATTTAATTTATAAAAGAACATTAGACAATTCAAAGGGCAAAAACTTCTCTCATCTTTAATAGTATTTACTTGTCTCAGTTGCTTCATATTGAGAACAGGCCCAAACTAATGATAACAAAAGACTGTTCACATTACACATACGGTGGTTGATTTAAAAAGTCTGCACACCCCTGCTCAAATGCCAGATTTTTCCAATATGAAATTATGAGATTAAAATAAACCCTCAAAATGTTTTCCACCGTTAACCTGTGCAATTCAATTGAATTTAAACTGAAATATTAGATTATGATCTGAAATTATTATTTTTTTATATCACAAAAATTTGCCACGGTGACTTTGACGTTGTATGTCTCATGTCATGTATTTAGAACAATAGTGGCTGTGCCTGTTTTCTTAGCTGGAAAGGTACCAAAAAAGATGAAGTCACATCAAGTTGAAGTTGAAGTTGTGGCTTTCGGGATACTGACTAGCCTCAAAAATGTTCTTGCGGTCTATTAACACGTGACAGGCTTGAGTTTGGTTAAAATGACTTGATGGAGGTCGTGCGGTGTGTTTGATCAAACTAACGTCAGCACTCTCAGCAAAAGTGGACCGCAACCACTTCAAGAAGGGTCTCCATCCACTTGTAAATCAACGGTGATGTGGTTTGGTTCAGTTCAGGTCAAGTGGGAACAATGCATGGAACAAAGTCAATTACCAGATTTAAAATGACAGCAGAGTGCATATGGGGGGTGTTCCTGTGTAACTGTTAAAATTGGCACTTTGTCCATCTCTGTGTTCCCAAAACATTTTAGAAGCTTTTTTTTTTAGTTTTAGTTGTTTACATGTTACCTTAATAAACAAACAAACAAAACCAACATAATAAACAACTGACAATGAGAGGACTCAATTTTTGTCATTTTGCAAGAGAGTGATGACCAATTTTATAGCTGCAATGAAATCTGCAAAATTTATATCTTGATTTACATGGCAACGATCTCTTCTACTAAATTCTTGTTTTGACAGCATTTATGGGTTTCCTCAGATTTGAGTTATTCTTAACATCCGTCAGATCCATCAATATTTTATGCTAAAGGATAACATTCACTTATACTAGCATGCTGATTGACTAAGCCTCACCTTCTGTAATGAATCAGAGTTGGCCCAGTAGTTGCACTGATGAATCAAGAGAGCAGAGAGGTGCTGAATGCAATAATGTATCGTTCCAACGGATGCGTGGTTGGTTGTGTTGCAAATTTGTATTTTAGCTCACAACAGATCACAAATGCTCTCCTTTCTACTTGTGACTTTATTCTTACGCTTACACATCAACTTTTAGTCTGATGGTAAAGATTGCTAAGTGAAGCAGGATCAAATGTGGTATTGAAGGCACTATTATTACTATGAAGCACAGTATTATTTTATGCTTTGACCCAGACCCGTGTGAAGTGTGGTTAAGTCAATTTATTTTAGGTTATAGAAAGTAAGATGATGTAAACATGGCAGTGTGGCTTGTAGTCTTTACGTATTTTTTATTTTTTTTATTCTGTGTTGTATGTAAATGCGTATTTGGAAGTGTGCAGACGTCAGCGCAGCGTTTTCGACTGGAAACCAGTCATTTACGATGTACTTGTTAAAGAGTATCCTTTAACCAAATATTCCCAGCTGGAGCATTAAAAATTAGCTTCCCTGCCAGTTCTATGTCATTAATACAGGACCTAACTGAGCCAAATGGAATTAGCATCTCAGATAATACCCTGAGGTCACTTTTCCCATGTTACTGATGTCAGTGAACTATCTGCATTCACGTTGGCACTCACAACTCATGCCAAGACAAATGTCAGCCTGGGCCTCGCTCCCTTGAAAGCAGCCTGACTTTATAGTCTTTGAAAATCCCTTGCCGCTTTGCCCGATGGTTCCATAAGGGCTCTGGGAAATGTTTGGTTCCCAGACAGAAAAGACTGAAAAGCGTCAAGCTCGAGACGGGTTTTCTAGGATTGTTGGGAGCCTCTTTAAAAGTTTCTCTCAAGAGTTGAAATATGTTGGCCTTTGTTGGCTATTTGAAAAATGAACATTTTGCTTTCTAAGGCCCGTATGTGCATCCATAAGTCACGCTTAGATACATTATCAGTGATGAATGTATATCATAGTCTTTGCATTTTGTATCAGTAGCATTCATCCTGAAAGAATGTTTCTCTAGCTGTATCTGGACTTTATTTGACATGCACTGTTTCTTGTTAAGGGAGCCAGTTATCATGGTATAACACACAAACCAAACCAGTGGAGGTTCTTTTTTTTTTTTCCCATTCTACAATTCACAGTCACTAATTATGATAGTGGGTGGATGACTGTATTTACAAGTGTAGTTATATTTAAAACCAGGTTCAGACAAACAGTCTGTGGGGAAAAGACAGAACAACATTTTTGTATTAGTCCCTCCAAGAAAACTGACCGTAAATTATATTTTGGGAGTGGTGGTTGGATTTGACGTCTGAGTTAACCAACAGTCACTTTTTGTGGCATTGTCTTTTTGGAACGAACGTGAGCAGTAAGAGCAGATCAGACTGCTGACATGAGTGTGAATCCTGATAGGCCTGCTGACGCACATTAACTTCATGAGGACTGATGGAAGCTGCGTCAGCCAGGTGGTTTTTGCGAAACCAATGACATGTGTCTCAATGAAAACCAGGCGGCTTCATTAAAATGCTGTCGCAGTGGAGGGGGTGGATCCAGATCGTATTCTTCACTGTTTGACTTTGAATCTTCCACCAGGGGCTTTGTTTGACATTCATTTTCTTATAGTGGGACACTGATGTCTATTCTCAGTGGTCTTTGAAAGGCAGGACACACCCTGGACTGATCACCTGTCAATCACAAGACTGACACTTAGAGACAGACAGCCATTCACACCTATGGACAATTTAACGTTCTCACATACTGTACATGTCATGTTTTTGGACAGCGTAAACACGATGAAGTACAGCGGGAACACTCCACTCCAAAAATCCAACCCTTGGAGCATTATGCTCCCCGAATGTAATGCCAATTGGCATGTCATTGTTTTTCTCAATGACAGGCAGGACACACAAATTCACTGATCTGACAGCCCCTACCTGTGAGTTTCACAACAGACAATAAATCCAGGCTGCAGCAGCCGGCGAGTTGGATGGACAGAAGAAAACGGGTACAGTGGGATGAGAACAAAAAACACATATTTGAAAATCCAAAAAATCTAATGATGTATGGCTGACACGCACCAACTGGAAAGAGTTCAGGTCCAGAGCATCTGTTTCAGTAAATGTGATGACCTTTGAATTCTGTTAATCAAAGATTGCAAAAGAAATCTGCAGTTTGGGACTACAAAAAAAGAGAGGTACTTGCGTCACACTTTTTTGGGGAATAAACGATAGAAGTGACCTTTTTACAAGCAGAACCCATACTTACCAAATTCGCTGCACTAATCATGTTTTCTTTTCAGTCCCTCCACCTGGGCAAACTAGGCGGTCGCCTAGGGCGCCATCTAGTGGAGGGGGTGCCAAATTGCAGTGCAAAAAAAAAAAAAGATAAAAAAGATTTCCCCCCCTCAGGTTTTCTAAAATAAAATATGTAAATGACCCTGCTATTATTTTTGTTTTTGCATTTTTGTATTGCAGATTGCCGTTGTTTTATTGTGCTATTGTAATATAGTTGATATTTTTAGTTTGAAGGATACAGGAAAAGGTCTCATAAACCGGTAGGAACTGACATAAGTAACCGACGTACTGCCATTAGTAGCGCCGCCATCCAAGTGCAGAGAAGACGTGTGCGTGCCACAGGAAATCTGAGAAAACTGAAGTTTACAACTAATTCAGTGAACGATTCTTTAGCACCTGGCTGACAAGGGAACAAGGTTCGTATTGGAGCAATGTTTCATTGTTTAACTAATGTTGCTATAGTTCATGTTCATTGTGTAATTTACTGCATAGTAAAACGTTACCGTTTTCGTCCACTGGAGTGTGCTAACGCGCCTTGGTAAATATTTAGCAATGCTATTGTTTAAGATTCTGTTTTATTGACTAAGAATCTGTATTTCTGTATGGTTTATTTTTGTTTTAAGGTATTTATAAAGGCAACAAAAAAGGTTAAAATGTTTATTTACGATATAAATTGTCTTTAAGAGATTGTCAAGGCTATAAAACGTAGTAATTTAAGGCAATTCATTTATAGTATATGGTATGGTGACCAAATGTGTCCTCTTTTGGGAGTACAGACCATCTTCTTACGTCCTGTTGGGGCATCCGGGGTTTTTATAAATTCCTGAAAATATCCGGTTGCCATTGCGTAAATAGGAGGTGAAGTACACTGTGTAACTGCGACTGGTACCACAATTTCAAATCCGGGGCAAGTGTCCTCTTTTTTTGGGAAATGGGAATATGGTCACCCTAGTATATGGCTTAAATACGGTAAACCCTGCCCTCCAGTAATGCTTAATATCAATTTACTTTACTTTTAAATCTTGCCAAGAAACTATGTATGTCTAGGTGAGTTGAGGAACTTCATTCAAGCTTTAGTAGCATTTTGTAACAATCTATAAATGTTTTTAGGGGTGTGTCAGTTACTGGTGGATGTTCCCTATTCGCGGCTTAGTCACTATTTCCTGAGAATAGTTGGGGAACATTGAAAATAAACTGTACATGACTCAACACACACACACATGCACGTCGTACATGCCAGGAACAGCTACTGTTTAGAATTAAGAGTCATATTTGCACAAAAAATAGTTTTCCTTTTGTCTTAAAACAAGGCTTAAAAGTATTCAGTTTTTGTTGATTATGGCGGCACCATATGGACAAAAGTGGTAGTGTTTTGCCTTGAATGAAGACCACATTTCCCAGAAGGACCAGTGCATAGCGTCGTCTCACGGTAGTTTGGAGTTGAATTGAAATACATTTTTGTTTGCAGTGGCTGTGTGAAGAGATGTATAGAGATGAGGTAATTAATCTATTTGATATATTTTTTGTTTATACAGAACTGTAAGGTTTTTCATGTCACAGCAAAGGTTTTACTTCTTAATTGTCAACACACAAACGCCCCCCCCCCCCCCCTTCCATTCCACGATGCATTCACAAGCACTTCGTAAAGAAGAAAGTACACTAGTATAACTCTACAGGTGCTGTCCCCCCTGGCTGGGCGTGGGCGGGTCTGCCCCTCTGTTGGCTGCTGGGTGGCGGCTGCGTCTTGGTCGTTCCCTGGGTCTCGTGGTGGGTGCTGTGTTGCGGGGCTCTCCCTGGTGTCCGGGGCGGCGCGGTCCGTCGCTCTGGGTCCGGTGACGCGGGTCGGGGCCTGTGGGCCGCCGGGGTGCCCCGTGGTTCCCTCTCCCCTCCCCCTTCCTCCCCCTTGCTTCCTCTCCCTCTTCACCTCTCCCCGCCCGTCCTCCGCCTCCCTGTCCCTTCTCCCTCGTCGCCCTTCCTCCTCCTCTCCCCCTCTCTCTGCGGCCCTGCCGCTGCCTCCTGCCCTTCCTGTCGTCTCCTTCCCCCGTCCCCTCCCCCTCCCCTGTCTGCCCTCCTCCCCCTCCCCTAGGCCGGGGGTTCCATCCGTGGCCCGGGTCTCGGCGCACTTCGGACGGGCCCCGGTATCCGGGGGGCAAGCCCCGCCGGGGTCCCGGTGGGGTTGGTGGGGGATTTGGTGGGCGGGTACGCCCCCCCCCCCCGCCCGGTTGGGGGGGGGGCCCAGCTGGTCGCTCCTCTTAACTCACTGCACTAGTTTTGCACAATACATTTTAGGGCACATAACACACTTTGGGGGGGAGTGGGGTGGGGTGGAGACACCGTCTCCGCCCTGCAGCTCCCCTCCAAATTTTAATGCACCACACAACTGGGGGGGGGGGGGGGGCATCGGTTGGGGCGGCCGCGGTATGGAGCAGTGCTGCGGTCGCCTGTCCGTGTGCTGCGTTGGGTTGGGGGCGCGGGCCGCGTTGGGGTGGGGGGCGCTCCTGCTCCGGGGTTTGCTCTCCGGCCGGTGGCCCCTGCGGGGCCCGGGGGTCGTCCTTTGGCGCGGCTGCGGCCTGGGGGGCCCTGAGGTGTTGCGCTTGCTCTGTCCTGGCGGGGGTCGACGGCTCCCCTCTTTGGTGGAAATTTTCATGCATGCTAGATCCACCACACCAGCATCTATCAAGACTCAGACACAATTTGTTTCTCCCTCAGGTCATTGATTCGGTGGAGGCTGGTGTCTGTGGATCTCACTCTGCTTCGTCTGTCCTTTCTACCTTTCCTCAGTTTCTCCTTTGGGCCCTTGAGGTTTCCCTGATTTGTTGGAGTTTGGATGCCTCTGGGGTTGGTGAAGGTTAGTGGCCCGGTGGGTGGTGTCTGGTCGGTGCTGGGCTTCGCTTTTCTTTCTTTTCTTTGGTCCCCCTTCGGGTCTCCTGGCGGCCCCACGACTCTGGCTGGATTTTGAAGTGTTCGGTTTAGGTGAACGGTATGGGAATTCTTATTTATTTATTTTATTTTTTTCTCACGCACGCACGCACGCACACACACACACGCACGCACGCACACACGCACAAACACACATACAAAAAAAAAAAAGGGAGAACAATGATGATGACATTTCAAATGATCAATACTGAGATCTCCCAGAAAAAGACAAAAAAAAAAAAAAGAAAGTACACAAGTATTTTAGTGCCAGTAAAAATGATACAGACCCTCTCAGGCCATGACAAAGATTTTATTTTTTTAGCTGAAAATCAATGTCTCCTCTGCAGAATTATGAAAATATTTATTGAAGGTTCAAAAAGTATTTAGTGTTGCGTTTTGGAGTTTGTCACTTTTTTACTCATGACTGCCACCCTCTGGCCTAAAGAGTAAGTGTGTAACTCTGTGTCAAGCTTGTGCATGGTGCGGTGCGACGACCTGCGCTCGAATAAACGTAATTTTTTTCAGTTTTTTTTTTTGTCTGAGCTGAAGTTTGGGTTGTGCTCAGTCGGCATCTTGTTTTTTTTTTTTTTCACTTCTTCCCTCCCCCAAGAAACTATGGCCTGTTTGCCTCGAACACTCCACAATGAAGGGAAGATACAATGTAATAGGCGCTAACGGAGTAAAAAAGTCAGGGCTCTTTGTACTCATCTGGACATTGGTGGAGCATGCATGATGTAGAAAAAACTTCAGAATGACCTTTTTGAACTGCACAGGGCACCTTTAAACATCTCCTCAGGAGGATGCTGGCCACCTCTGCTAAAATTGGCTATAAAATTGGCTTATTTAAACAGATCATTCAGTACCCTTGAAATGAAATTGTTAACTCTTTCACTGCCAGACGTTTTCAGAAACGGGTTGTCCCCACTGCCAGCCGATTTAAGCATTTTGAGTGATCTTTCAAGGTCCACAGAAAATGTTGTGTTTGGACTATGGAAACACCTATACTACCAAATGAAAGATTGGACTCTCAGCTTTCATCAGAAAAAGTTTGTTTCTACCTTATTTCGTTCTTCAGTAATCAACAATAGAAAATGGTTACTTTCACCGAAATTCTCTCTTTTGAAACAAAAAACGGAGAAAAAGAGCTTTTTGTGAAACGATGTTATTTCATGCACTCTAGTGAATTGTACACTTCTTTTTGTCCATGAATGATGCCACAAACACCTAAATAGTGCTTTACTTCTGTAAAACGCTTTCACCAACAATGAAAAAGTGTTTTTTGATTGCAAAATACATTTATTTCCATTCAACAGTGTAACAATTTGACAAAACAATTTCGCAAACTATTTACAAATGTGTGCAACTGTGGTACTACTTACAATTATGTGGATGTTTCAAATACAGTTTTTCCTTTTGTAACGCTCTCCTGCGTGCAAGACGCCAGGACTCGCACACAGTTTACTTTCACTTTCACATTGGTCCGTTTTGCGTGCAAACGTTACACTTTCTTGACGGCCTTTTTTTCCGGGGAATAAAAAGCAAGTAGCAGACTGTACACACTTCCTCCGATGAATATGCATTGGACTCGGGGCACTCTCCGTCGTCCGATCGAACGTCCGCACGTGCGTGCTCGGTTGCGTTCCGCGTTACGACACCGTCATAGCCGCCGCGTCAGCGGTTCCAATTTCGCCGTCAAGCTCGGATTCACCTTCATCATCATCGAGGATGATCATTGTCGTCATCAATGTACTATTTTAGCGTAGGTCGATGCCTTTCGTCTTGTAAGTGTAGAGCTGCTTGCAAACGCTCGCCATTGCCCGTTCCCTCCTCCATCTAGCTCCATCTAACGTCTTCTACTGCCGCGTCAATGCTTCTCAACCACGGAGTCACCACCCTCATCTTCATCATCGATGATGATCATCGTCGTCAACAATGTGCTCTTTCAGCGATGCTTTTGGTCTTTGAAAAAAAACGTCTCGGGCGTGAGCTCCTCGCGACCGGCCGCCATTTTTCCTTTGTCTTCCATTCTCATCTCCTGCTCGACGCTCTAGCTCCGCCTCTACTGACGCCCACCCGATCTTGTCAAAAGAGAGTCATCGCTGCCCTCTAGGGGCCAAAAATAGTCATTAGGCACAACAGACAGACTGGAAACTTTCACCAGACATGCGGAAGGGTTTCCTCTACCCGTTTCAAAAAAAAAAAAAAAAAAATCATTGGATGACGTCTTTTGACGTCATTGGCAGTGATCCGTAGGTTTTTACTTGACGTCTTTAAACGTCAGTGGCAGTGAAAGAGTTAATATCAGTGTTGTTGTCATCGTTTCTGGAAAAAAGAACCTGAAAAAAGTTACTTGCTGAGAGTATTCATTCCTGCTTTCAACTTCCAGAAACGTGGAGACGACAGTTGTTTTCCTGTTGGATCAACATCACACTTAGATCCTTAGTGTTGTTTTTCCCTTTTAATTTTTCCCCATCTCAAGATCAGTCGGTGTCCTCATGCGTTTTCTTACAATTGAGCCGTAGCTTGTTCCGAGAGGAGAAATACATCTTTTATTCAGCCGTAGAGGCCCCCACTGCTTCATGGATCTTGGTGTCTTCAATCACAGTGGCGTCCTGCCACGCTTTGGGATTGATGAGTTTATGGGGTGATTATGTAACACAGGAATTTAGCCAGTAAACAATAAAGTGTGACTGTGCTCCATAAATATAATGTATAGCTTTGTTTCCACCAAAGTATTTTTTCACGCTGCAGTACATTAAGTCACGCGTCTTCAAACATGTTCAGCTTGAGACACAAATTCCCTGTGAAAGCACCAAATAGAACAAAGTTAAGATAGAGTGTGTTTTTTTTCGGATTTATTTTAACTAGAAAACTGTTGCAGATGTCTGTGTGGTCGTCTCGAAGAGATCTCTACTCGGTATTAAATCAAAAATGGATTAACCCAAGAAGGAAAATTATTTCCAAATGGAAATCTCAACCTAAATCAGGATTTCAGTGAATAATGTAATTTATTTTCCAGGATAGTGGGAACATTTCCTGGATCAGAGCAGGTTAAAATGTGAAGCAGGACACCTGAAAGATGGAACCTTTCAAAATTTTGCATTTGTTGTAATCCAGAATTGTCAGGTATTAAGACTGAAGCCTGGCAACCGTGGCTAAATGAAAAAGGTCACGGAGCAACTGCTCCATCTGATTGCGTTTCTGTTGATATATTCAAAGTCAGCATGCAACCTGTTTCGACCACATCCTTTGACTATGTGTGGCTTTATCACAGCCACGCAAGTTTAGTTCACCATCCAATTTGAAGAAAAAAAAGAAGCTTCACAGCTCCTATGTTGGAAAAAATGTTAACTTCCTGTACATTTTTCCAGACTCATTAAAGAGCCACATACAGTAGTGTACATCTATGGTGACGTACGATGCATGAATCAACGCCATTAATAAACCTTATATTTGCTTTTTGTTTTTGTTAATGGCGGCCAACAGACTTTGGCAGCTCTCACATGTTGGCATCAGTACGTCGTGGTAGGGAGGTGCGCAGTCACATCAAGTTTGTGTGTGTTTGCTTGAGACATTTTTATCAGCACAGTGAGCAAGGTCCAGAAGCAGATTGCTGCGGTGGGAAGAAACATACAGACTCTTTGAAATCATCAGGTGTGAAATCAATACATCAAATTTTGACAGTTGAGTGTGCTGCCCCTGTTGAAATCCTGAGAACAGTGAGACGTGAGAAACTTTTACCGAGATTTGTTTCTTTCTCCGTAGTTAACACAATTCTGACTGTGTGGAATAAACCGACCCCCAATTTGCGTGCAACTCGCTGTCTGTTCCATCACTGTCCATAAGGCCAGACCACAAGATGGTGAATAATCTTGTGTCATATCTGACGTTCAAGGAAAATCATGCCAGAGACAGATTGGAAGTCCATAAAACCATGATATATAGTGCATCCCTTTCAGGAAAATATTGCACATACTCGCGCACGGCTTTGCACTCCAACTGGCCTTTAAGATAAGATGATCCGTCTTAATTACGCCAGTTATTGTGCAAAAAGGGACCATTATACCAATGTGCCTCACTGCAGTGGAAATTCCCAAACTAAGACGTGTTGAGGTTTGTTCCCACTGGGGAGGGATTTGGTGTTTTTATGTAACAAGGTGACTTCAAGGCTCCCCAGCATCACGGTGGGCCACAAACCTCAAAGTCCGCAGCATCTCGTCCCTTGGCGCTTTTAGAGCAACAACGCTGGTGGAAATTCAGCACTTCGGGTTTGGAAGGTGAACTGGGACGGTGCTAAGCACACATCGCTGCCTTGTCCTAGCAAACACAGCTGGACCTGCCCCACAAGTTACAAAATTAGCTATCCATGAAACTGTGTTGAACAAGTTTAAGACCCTCAAATGTAAAGTCTCCTCTTTTGTTAGCTTGCTTTGTCTTTATTGCTATACCTTTAAAACTCTTGTAAAAATAACATTCACCCAAAGCGGAGACTCTGTCATCTCATAAAAGTGGATGTAGCATTGAGGCCACCTTTGTACAATAAATTGCGCTATAAAGCTTACACAAAAATGACTTAATTGCACTTCACACCTCGGCACCCCGGTGAGAGAAAACTATTTGGAGCTTGTTATCGTAATTGTGTTTGTCTAGCCCACATTTTTTAAACACTTTGTAGGATTGTCTCAGAATTTAAGAGAAAGGGAAGCACAGTTTGCATTTGTTATTACCTGCCAGCAATACGGTCTCATGTTTAAATAACACAAAAAGAGGTAGTAGTGTGATGGCCTGTGGCTGCTTTGCTTTTTCAGGACCTGGATAACTTTCTGTGATTGATGGACCCCTCTCTATCAGACAATCCTGAGGTAGAATGTTTGGCCATTGGTTCACAGAGGTGGCAAATCCAGGTCCAGAAAGCAAAAACCCTGCCACAGTTTGGCGTTAGCCCCTTGTGCTAGCTAGCTAGCTCCCTAGCAGGTAAACGAGCACCCAGGGAGCTAGCAAGGGAACTCGCTAGCTAGCAACTGTAAAAATCTTGCCACAGTTTGGCTTTAGCCCCATGTGAGAGCTAGCTAGCTCCCTAGCAGTTAAACGAGCACCCGGGGCGCTAGCTAGGGAGCTCGCTAGCTAGCACCTGGGGCTAAAGCCAAACTGTGGCAGGGTTTTTACTTTCTGGACCTGGATTTGACACCTCTGTAATGGTTCATGACCTGGTGGCACGGTGGATAATCGTTTAACACGTGCGTATCCCAGTCCTGAGGATGTGAGATCGAGGCCGGGCTTCGGAATTCCTGGGTGGAGTTTGCATGTGCTAGGCGTTGGTTTTCTCCGGGTATGAATGGGTTCATGACCTAAAACTGAAGCGTGTTTGGCTTCTGCAGTAGTTTGACTATCCAAAAAAGAACAGCAAGCCGACTTCTGAATGGTTTTAAAATATATAAATAAAAAAATTAAGGTTTTGGAGTGGCATAGCCAAAATCCGGATTTGACTCATTGACAGATTAAGAAAATGCTTGATTCCATTTGTTGCTGCAGCTGAGAGTGGTCCAACCATTTAGTTTAGGCGGCAATTACTTTTTCCACGCTAGACCAGGTAGCTTTGAGTAGTAGTTGTTTTTTCTCTTAAATGAAAATTGCGTTTTATTTTAACTTCCATTAACTTTATCTAATATTTAATTTAGTTTGATGATATAAAAAATGTTTATGGTGGAAAGAATACAAAGAAAAAAAATAATTGTAGAAAAATAGCCTACTTTTTCATCACAAACATTATCATAATGATATAGTATAGGTAATTATATTAATAATAATAAATAATAATAATTATAATTAATCTTTCTAAAGATTCAGTGAGACCAAGGCAAGGGGCAGCTCTTTGCATGGCTATATTTAGTTAGAAGAAGTTTCCAGTCATGAATGCATAACACAAAGAAGACTGCTGTCTGTCTCCACCACTTGGGAGGCTAGTAAAAACATTTGGACACTGGACTTCATAGGCGTGACTTTTTTCAGAGGTATAAAATCATTCTCCCTCCAACTGAACTGACTTGTTTATTAAAGGATGAATATGGATGACCATTGGAAAGGCAAACTTCCTTGGCTGTCATCGGGTCATATGAAAGGATAAGTCCATTACTACCATTGGAAAGCCATTTGTGTGATCTGCCAATCATGCCTGGACAAATGAGCCTCGGTCACCTTTTTGGCTGGGAATATTAAAATGGCTTCCAACTTGAGCACAGGCTATGTGAAGTTGAACTGTTGGGATTTTCTCAAATTCAATTTTTAAGATGAACCTGTTTTGAAATCCAAGGATAACTCAAGTCGATGTTATTTATAGAGCGCCAGTTCACAACAGAAGTTATCTCACGGCACTTTACACATGGAGCAGATCAAGAATAACACTCCTCTCCTGTAAGATTTTGAGAAAGTGGACTGAACCCCACATGAGCAAGCACGTGATGACAAAAATAATGAAAAACTCCCTTTTGAAGGAAGAAAGCTCGGACAGGACCGAGGTTCTGTGGGGCAACCCTCTGCCTCGACCGCTTGATTAGAGATGAAGATACAGTACGTAGTAGACGGGTAGAGGGCAATCCCTCTACCCGTCTACTACGTCTCTTCAGTCAGGGGAGGGACGAGATAACCTGAAGCCAGAGTAATACCTCACTATGAACTTTAACAAAAGGGAAAGTTTTAAGTTTAATATTGGAGAGAGCGTAAAATAGAATGTCTAAAAGAAGTACATTTCTATGTGCATGTAAACTTATTGCAAAACATACAAAGCAGAAGATCTACAAATAAAAATAAATAATATATTACTAGGAGGTATTGCATTATGCTGGATGGATTTGTGAGATGTTCCCATTCAAACTTTACGGCCTCTTCTTTCCGCTTCTCACATCAGGGGTCGCCGCAAGGAGTCATGTTTTCAACTTGCATGATTTATATTTCTCACTTTTTATGCTGACTTCCCTTCCTGATGAAACTCTCACATTTATTTGGGCTTGGGACAGGGACTGGATATCCAACCTGATGCTTTAAGAAGGTATCAAAAGATATCAGCTGCCTCTGTTTTTTCATACAGCTTTTCTTTATAGACATTTGCCATTGAATTATAATTTATATATTTTTTTTGCAGTGGCGTATGAATAAAGCACATGATATTTTGTGGCGGTTTTCCCAAAGTTTATTCTATTCACGTGTTTGGGTTATCCAAAATAAAAGGTTCACAAGTTCAACATGGTGATTGAGTTTGACATACACAATTTTGGATGTAATTACCTTTGATTTAATGATGTCAGTGTTTCCCATCCGTCCCAACGGTGTCCAAACTCTTTCCCGGCAAAACCTTTCCACACCAACCTAATCAGCATGACTTGTGCGTAGATGGCAACTTTGGAAGATTACACAATATTTATTCATGGCCAGACATCTAAGGGACTCCACAATGTTTGGCTGCCTCTGTGTTGAAACTCTCTCAGTGATGCAGAAAATTGAACTAATGTGAGGACTTTGCATAAATTTGTGTAAAACAATGTTAACCGAGAGCAAATGTTGAGCTTTGAGTGTCGACCACTGTGCTCTCTTTGAGCCTGCCAGATCAATAGAATGCCGACACGGCGGAACCCTGGGAAAGACACCAACATCACAACAATGAAACGCAAGTATAACAACCAACCACCATCTCGTGTTCTGTTTAAGAAGTCCAGTTAACTGTTTAGAGTAGTTGAAGAAGAAGGCAGCTCGATCAGAATGTTCTGTACTGCCATGTGAGTAAGGTTTATTTGGGCAGGATGTCAGTACGTCTTTGATTAACTTAATTAGTTCAAAACAAACTAAGCAGTACAATTTAAGGCTACAGTTTGACAGACAGTTTTATAGCAGCTAATCCCCTGTTAACCAAAATACCCTGTATGAAACGAGAGATTCGTACCATTCGTGTCTGAGCGCCATTGCACTATATAAATGCCCAAATCACTAGAAGCCATTTTCTATTCTACGGACTTGGTCTTGTGTCAGTCTCGATAGTCTTGAGTCTTGATTAGTGCTGTCACTAGCGAACATTTTTAGAATTGACTGATCTATCAATTATTCAATCGATTAATCAACTAATCTGATTCATTTTAATTTTGTATTAAAGTGTATTACAAAAGCACTATTTTCCCTGATTATGGTTTATTAACCACTTATTGGTGTTTATTTTGTACATCGTATTAGATGTACTTTGTTACTGCTTCGGTCATTGTTTTCCAAAGTAAAAACAGATGTTTGCAAATGTCCTATTTTGATTAAACGCAGAAGATAATCAGTCTTTTTCCATGAAGGACTACAGAAATCAGTGAACAATTACTGTTGATATGCTGAAATTAGAGGATTTGGACAATTTTGAATTAAAAAATGCCTCCAAAATGATTACTCAATTATTAAAATAGTAGTCGATTAATTTGCTAATCGATTATGTCACAAATGTTGTCTAACTGTGCTGTGACTTGCTTCATGTCAATGAAAGGTAAAAACCTGTCTGACTGAATAAAATGAAGTTCTGCTATCTAGTTAATTAAAGAGCACATATACTATAGGCAGATTCTACACAGAAAGGTCCATGTTGACATTGATGTGAACTTGGAATTGTGCTAACCACACAATCGCCACTATTTTTTAATTGTTGTTTTTTAATCATTCAAATTTTGGTGCCAGTGTGGTTTTTAACTGCCTGGCTCGGTAGCTCGTCACAAATGACATCAATGTTCGAATAGCTATGTAATTTTTAAATGCTGTTATGCGAAGCACCGCATTCCCTTTAAAATGTCAGGTTCAAGATCCAGAGGAAAATCTGGTAATATTTAATAATAACATAATAAAAGACTGAAATCCCCAACCCCTCCTTTGCCTGGGAGCTGACAGCGTAACAGACTCATTTTCACACATAATTTGTATCCATCTCTTTTCTATTACTGCTTATCTCAAGTAGACTGTGCCTGAGCCACATACGTTGTAAAATAAGATGGCAGTATTATGAATGTGTTCTTCCAAAAGTGCATCTTTTCCAAATCTCCTCCAGCTTTCCTCCATTAAACAGCGCCTATACACAGTTACCAAGAGACGAGTCTATAGGATGAAACTGATTGGGGCGCGGCCAGTGTCAGTGAAATGTAAACTTGGGAAGACCCACACCATCTGCGGTGAGGAGACCTTCCATCCCGACACTGAACCTCTTAGCTTGATGGGATTATACAATGTTATATAACCAATTGAAACATTATTCCGCTAATTGGGTACAGCTGATGTCACAGGCCTGATACTGGCGGCTCAGTATAGGGAAGAGAACGCATCACTATTTTGCTAAGGTGATTGCTGTCTTGCTTGAGCATTTTTCCCTAAGCATGAATGTACAAATCTTGCCAATGTAAAAAATTGTTTAGATTATACCCACTGCTGTGGATTTAGTTGCCATCGTCTTGAGGGACAAACAGAAGTTTGATTTGTTACTCTGTTTTTGTAAGATATCTGTGATTAACGTGAGAAAACAAACGGAGGAGAAAAGCTTTCGTAATGAACACACATTTGCCAGCAAGTTGATAAAATAAGTGAATGCAGCCCCTCTGAGATGTGGAGGCCCTTCAGCCCCCTTCTAATAGGGACTCACCAACACTCGTCCCTTACTCAGAAAGGGTTCACATGCCGTTCTCCTGGTTTTAGAACAGTAATCATTGCTTTAGGGGTGTCAAAATTAGTGCGTTAATTTAAAGTTCCACATTTTTTTTTTTAAATAACTCGTTCACTGCCATTGACGGCTATAGACGTCAAAAATTCATTTGAACAATTTCTATTAGTTTCAAATTTGTTCCACTTTTGTTAACAAGAGTATGAAAACCTATAATTTTTTTCATTGTACATTTAGAACAGATATAACATTTGTGATTAATCGTGAGTTAAAATTTGAAGTCATGCGATTAGTTACAATTAATGATTAGATAGCTCTTAGTATGAAAAGAAAAATGCAATGAGCTGTCAGCAACGTTTTACAAATACAATTATGCCATCTAGTGGCATTAAAATGACCTCAACACAAATCAATATCACATAAATTTTTTGATATCCAATTTGATATTTTAAATTTAACTCAATTTCATGATGTATTATGAAATTACTGCATTAATGACTAAAAGGTTTATTTTAGTTTAACATTTGTTTTCACTTTTTTGTTAACAAGAGTATGAAAACTTTGAAAAAAATATTTCATTGTACATTTTATTGTACATTTAGAGCACATAAAATGTTTTATTAATTGTGAGTTAACTAATGAAGTCATGCAATTAACTACGCTTACAAATTTTAATCTCCTGGCATCACTACATTGCCTACTCCTTGTAGACATCAAACTTTGAGCTACCATTTATGACCTCCAGAGACGGAATTGAACTTTAAGAAAAATAGATTGGACAAGCATACAAGAGAGTTTTCAGAGTGACATACAAATTGCCAAGAATATAAAATGAGGCGTCAAAATTGTTGAAAACTAAGCCATTTTCCCCACTCTGATGGACGCGAGAAACCACACCCCTGATGCTACGTCTATCAACTTTCTTATGCCTACACACCGTACATGTTTATGCCATGGAAATATTTCCACTTGAAGAAATGGATCCCACCGGGTCATCGTGGGACTTTCCACACCGCAACGAAAGTACTGTAACTCGCAATTTTACGGATAACCACTGATGCGATCTAAGGCCCTCAAGTTCTTAAATACTTGGGGAGGTGGCGCTCATGCCAAACACCAAAGTGCGTCACGGTTCACCATTTTAGCCACGCCCCTAAAAAAATCAGGAAAACTGCAGCAGTTTAATACCGGCTGTGTGTATATCTCCACAACTGAGTAGTTCTCAGTCTTTTCATGTTTTCAACAATTATCTTCGATGTATTTAGAAATAAAACTCTGAATTTACTCTAGTAAAGTCTTAAATAGGATATGTTCCATTATTGGCAAGCTGTTTGGCAAATCATCAGCCACCTCGTTCACGTTCTATATTGTGGTCCGTTCTCCTCCCGTCTCTGTATTTCTTTTGCAACCCGCTGATAAAGCTTAGTGTCCACTTTCCTCTGAGAATATCTCGTTTGATGGCGAGGTACTGTTGATCAATTGTTTTGCAGTTTTGGTCTCATGATGGCAAAATGTGAACAACATGAATTGAACCAGGAAAAGTATTGGTCCAATCATGAATCACCTATTGTAAATTTTGTTGTTCTGTTTGTGATTATAGAACAGCAAGTTGTGTAAAAAGCACTGAAACATTAAACAGTTGAACACGTGTATTCAAAAGCTTAGAGAAGATCAAATTAAGTTTGTGTATTTTTGGTTCATGATGAAATTTCACCCAAAAAGTTGATCATTCTTTGCTTTTTCTGAGTAATGTAAATATAACTTAGAATGCAATCAAAGCAAATCTGTCATTTTACAGCCAACAAATTTGAAATCAAGCTAAAAATAATTAGCACATTCCCTAGAAAGAGCCACAGGAGATGTAGCCAAGCGCTGTGACCTACTGCTGAAAGCTTAAAACAGGGACATCTGGAAAACAGTTGTGACGTTTCCCTGCGTCACATGTATTCTTTATTTCTATTTATTCCTTGCACACAAATCCCACCATACAGAACTGACCTCTTCCAACCCTAGACCTACTCTCCTTCCCGGAAGGTGCGGTCATCTGAAGCTGGTTTGCTTCTCCATCCCACACCAAACTGTGAACTTGGATGACAGAGCTACCAGGGCTCTAGCCTTCTATTTTTACACTGTAAACAGAGTGCAGTGCTGGCGCTCTGGAGTGAAAATGAATAGAAACTCCTCTGCTGTGGATCCTGCAGTCTTTTAGCACCCCCTGGTGATGGAAGTTGCTCTTGCACATCAGCGCTACAAAATCCTAAAAATAAAAAATAAAAAAAAGGAAATTAATGAGGATTGTACGGAAGCGTATTACATTCACTTGAAAAAAAAAAGTCCTGTTTGTCTCACAAATCTTTTGGGGGAGCTTTGTTTTTTTTTGTATTTTTTTTCTGTTATATTGAATATTTGTCCCCCTGTTTTTTTGTTGTATTTTTTTTCAGTTTAAAAAAATTAATTACATTATCCTCTGTTTTTCTGACTTTTTTTTCTGTTTTTCTCAGAGATTAGAGAACAAACCACAATACAGTATACACATTCATTCCTTTATTGAGAGCCAGTAAGTAAACATGACCATCTTATTGCTTATGGTGGTATGCGGGAAAGTGTCCGTTTCCGCTATTAGTGAGTCTGCAACAAGTCACTTGAAGTTCAGAGGTACATTTTTTTTTTAATTACTCAGAAAAACAGAACACCAGCTCTGTTTTTTGGAATATTTTTTTTTCAGTTTTTTGGAATATTTTTTTTTCTGTTTTTCTGAATATTTTTTTGGGACAGAAATAAAAATGTTCAGTAAAACAGAAACGAATATTCAGAAAAACAGAAAATAAAATAAAAATATTCGGAAAAAAAAACTTTTTTTTTCAAGCGAATGCAAAATGCTTCCGTAGGATCGTGCTAAATGACAGTCATTTGTAGAAGAGGCTGTATTTTTCCTGACACACTTCTACCCCCAAATTGATTTGTTACTTGTTTTGCTGAACGTTATGGTCATTTTTGACCACATGATTGAGTCTGTACACCTCAGTGCCAGCCTGAGTGGATAAACCACGAGGAAGAACTGGGTCAGTTGGCCAGACAGACAGATGTGAAGATAGGAATTTAACATGTTAGTCCAAAACAGATCGGCTTCAGCACAATTTTCGAGTTGCCCTCACCCACACACAGATTTGCTTCACCTTTGACTTCCTATATATATATATATATATACACAATGTGTACACACACATTTGTGCAGAAATTGTGTACAAATCATCGGTTTGATGGTTTACCGTGGTTTTAAAAGTCAGGGTTTCAATAACCGATAATACTGGCTGTAACTGGCAATGTGCTCTTTTCTTTTTCGAGGGAACTTCTAAGCATGGCACAATATGATTGGCTGCTTGCAGAGTTGAGTAAACGAGCAGCCTCTTCAAAGTTTTTTCCGCAATAGCCCCCCCCCCCCCCCCTCCTTCTAAGTGATCAGAGAAGGGAGGTTAAACAAAAGAGACACGCACACAAAAAAATTGTGCCATCAGGTAATAGTGAGCCCCAAAGACAGCATGAGTAGCCTACGGGTCTGTTTTAAAAATCGCTCACCAGTAATTGGACACTGAGACTTGGTAAGAAGAATTAAAATGTAACATGATACACAAACACTCTATATTTTGTTAAAAATAAGACATTGTGACCGTGATCACAATATTTTTGCTCACAATTATCATAACGTCAGAATCTAATATCAGCCCATGCCTAGTTGCTCCTCACCTGTTTTTTGTCGGACTTGTCACAGTTGTTGTGAAAAGTCAATTTCAACTATTTCTGTGATCTGGTGTGCTGCATTTGGGTCCTAGTCAATTTTCTGTTGTATGAATGAAAACTGGTAGATACACAGTCCCTTTTGCCATCTGGCAGAAGAACATCTTATTGTTCTGCCTGTTAATATACTGTATGTCATGGGCTAAATGAAACAAAATAAGAGATAATTTTCATATCAAATAAGCGAAATAAATCACAGAAATTTTAGCTAATTAAGTAAAATTGAATAAGTCTCTACAGCAACCTGATCTAATATCCCGCATTACAATGGTTTGTAATCAATCACTGACTTATCATTTATCAAGTGGCTACAAAACTCAGTTGATCACATTTCACCAGCAGGAGGCATTGCTGTCTCATGGACTCAAAAGCACGTTTCCCATGCAGGCTATCCTACAGAAGTCACTAACCTCAGTTTACAGCGAGCACAGTTTATATCTCAATGTGGGAATGAGCCTCCGAAAAGGTCTCGGGGTGCGTATAGACTGAGAGCGATGGTTGGCAAGGTGATTTAGCTTCTGAGAGCTGTGAAGGATCACATTTGTCAATCATCTGATGTATTCTCTATGCACGTGGTGGTTATGCATATATATGAACACAGACACACAATCACTGAGCTAATGGTGCAATTAATTTGGCTGTGATTTGATGGGTTCCCAGGGCAATTAAGTCATTTCTGAGTCAAGCCTACAGCGAGAATTTTAATGCAACCTACACCTTCCTCATTATTGTACAACTTTGTGAAAGCTGTACCTGGTGTAGCTACTAGACCCTATATAATTTCCTTGCTTCTAAACGTGCTGATGCAATCCCTCTTACTCTGATCGGTTGACTACAAGACAACCTACATTTCACAAACTCATATAAATGTTGATGATTTTAGAAAAAAAACTAAAACTGTTATGTCACCAAAACATAAAATGGTCTCTTTGCTATCTCAAACTCGCTTCATTCATGTTGCTTTTCAGTCTTTTGTCGACTTTTGGAAAATATCTTAGGACCAATTGCCATCCCTGTACCCTTTATACAGATTTGTCCTTTAAAAAAGAAACGAGCAGCTCCCAGGACATATCTGTGGCCTTGAATGTAAATTACATCCAGACCCAAACCAAAAATAGGCCTGAAGGATTATTTTAAATTATAACTGCCGTTAGTGTGCTCGAGGGTTGTAGAGAAATCTTGAGAAAAACGCAAAGCATATATTCCAATGCTCTGCTATGTTAATAATGGTACATTTACATGACAGCGACATTGAAAAACTATAAATGGAATTTTTTTACCCCTCATGTCTTGCAAAAGTTTCCTGTAAGAGTCTACAATGTCATCAGAATTATCTCCATTCACGTGTGACAGGTTTGTATTGACATTTGACTGCCATTTTCAGTGATTAAGTGTAATCTGTAAAGCCATTTTTAACTTACCATTGCAATATCTATAAAACATCATCATTGTGCTTGCTAAAAATCGTGTCTCCTTTCCCCCCCCCCCCCCCACAAACTTCAAAACATGGCTTGAGCAACTCTCTACACTCACAGGCTAGAGAAATGGAACCGTTATTTGAATCACCAACAAAAAATCTACCGTTTTTGTCAACATTCAGTTGCAAACATGCTCATATAAATGGAAATTTCTGTATTCCCTTCTTTGAGTGGAAGCCACTGTGAGAATAAGCTACTGAAGAAAAAATGTACCCGGCAATGGTAACGGAGCAGCTTCAATAAACACACTCACCATCTTTTCAAACGCTGGTGTACAATGAACAACACTGCTTCTTTTTGTCTTTGCCCATCAGTCTGTCAAACATTGAGAATACACCGAGCATGTATGTACACAAGGTTCACATACTGTCAGCCCTTTTCGGGTAATTGTGGTTTTCCTATTTGTTGAAAGATGACATAAGGGCAGATGTATGACGAGTCATTATGCACTCACATAGGAAAGAAGGGCCCTTCAGCTGCATTTCACTATTGATTCTGATTTCTCTGTTCCTATGTTATCATTTCCATGGCTTGGCTTTGTTCCCGGTGTTAATGACTTTCAAGTTTGTTTTTCTGTTGTAAGATGAGCTTTCTTACAGAGTCCCTTGACACCACACAAAAAGGTCTACTGATAAAACTGAATCAGGAACTTAGGCAAATTCCATATTTCTATCTGGGCCATTCATTCGGTTGAGTTTATTTCAACCAGTACATTTTTTGTTTAGTGGCGGCATTGTTGATACCATTTTAATCAGTTTAAGGTTCTAGGAAGGTCAGGATCATGTCAGCTATTGAAAGTTAAGACACAGTACAGCGTAAAAAACAAATTTGAATTTAGTTTTAACTTATTACATGTGAACATTAATGAAATCACAAAGAACAATATTGGTGCCTATGCTTTTCATTGTACATTGACTTGCTCTAATACTACCCCACAGATACTACCAATGGAAAGTTGTGCTCTGCAAAATGAATGAGGAACTCTTCACTGGTGGCGACGGAGGCTGAGCCAGTCGTCGTCCAGTCATAAAGATGTGCAGATGATGCTCTACGACATGTCAAGTAAAGGAAAGTAAGCAATGGTGTGATAAAGTATCAATTCAGTTGTCCTGTCACAGTTTATTTTATCATTCGTGGTATTTTCTGTGGTACAAATCACTATATTTTGTTGCTGCATCCTCCCAGACTTTACATTCTTCTTCATCATTTTGCTACTGGGGGGGGGGTACTCCTTCTACATAGTGCCCCCTAGTGTTCAAACTGAGACTCAACAGCAGTGAAATGTCATGCTAAAGGCCCACATTCAAGACTGTGAGGAAAACATGTAGTTCGATTTTGAAAAAGTGTTACATTTTAGTAAAACATTTGGCATATTTAAGAAAAGTTTGTGTTTCTTTAAAACAATATTTGAAAAAAAAAAAATCACAATTCAAGACGTAATAGTATTATCAAGTAACTGTACTCTGTATTGGTGAGTACTCGGTCTGAAACTTGGTATCAGTGCATCCTTAGTCAAAGAATGTCCACATCTTTGTGTAGTAACCATTTCAGAAATTACCAGAAATGTTCTGAAATGTATAATTATTGATAATTGATATTTAGAAAAATTGCCATGGAAGCCCAAACCTAAAGCCCTTTATTTTGAGTTTGTAACACTGATAAAAGAATATTTGTTGGGAACATTCAGAGAAATTCATTCAAGTTCTCTTTCATTAAAGAGATAAGCGAGACAGAGGTTTCCATGCAGCGAGTTTAAGGCCTTTAGAACACACCGCTTCATATGTCTTTTCAGAGCTGAGGTTATGATGGTGATGATAAAAGCGAAGCAATAGGTAGAGATGTGTCCGTCCCCAAGAAACTCTGCTCGTTATTACACGGCAGGAAGAGAAAACTCATTTAAATGGAAGCACTTGGATGTCAGGGGCAATCCAAAATCCACAAGTCTCTTTACAGTTTGAAATCAAGCCTCCATCTATGTTGCTCTAAATTGCATCTAGCAATGCTTGATTGCTGCCAGATTGTGTCTCCTTAAAAGCACACTGAGGGAGCAGTCTTCCTGCACTGATGCTCATACTGTTGATACCTCGGGCTATAACGTATGTAAATTGCATGCTTAGTTGAGGAAAATGAAGCAGCTAGGGATTACAATTTAACTAGGAAATGTTTTCTGTGGTCAAAGATCAGTTCGATTGAATTAAAAGAGATTAAAATCCATTTGCCTCGCAGTGATCTGGATTTGAGGAGAGGTCTGTTGGTGAAGCTTCTTCATTTAGCAGTGAAGTGGCAAGTCAGTGGTCTAATTCAACTCCAGCACTAATTAGAAGCAGAGAATAAAGATGCAAGGGAAATTCAATCAGAAAATGTGCATGGAGCTAAAAAGATTAGTGTAGCTATCGATTGGGGGAACCAGAAACCTATCAGTGTTTTGGAAATTGACTTTGAATTTGGCCCATTATAAGAACTATTGGACATTGTCAGATAAAATGTCAATTTTTGACCACAGATTTTTTTTCCCAGAATAATCACAATCATACAAATACAACATATATATGAATAGGTTGACAGGAAGAAATGGTTTACATCCATGTAATTTACCAACATCCCCGCTAGGCAATGCAACTACATTTGCATTGTGTATTAGAGTGCATGAGAATGTCCTGAAGATCTCCTGTGGGTTACCCTGTGGCAGTAGTTTTCTCACACTAGGAGGCGTTTTGGCAAAATACCATCGCTGAGTTCATTATGAAGCTAAATGTCGTCAAAAGGACAAGACCAAAGACTGCATGCTTGAATGTCTCTTTATCCAATTTAGCAAAAAACGTTTATGGTGTTATTCTTTCCTGTACAATCGATTGGAGACACAATAGTGATAAAGTGCTCAGAGAGGGAGACCTTTTAATAATTGTGTGGCCAGTGGCTTATTAACCTTTAGCTTTAGTTTTAGGATAAGATATTTAACAATGTCGTACCTCATTTCAAACGGCTCAAGTGACATTTCCTCACAGTGGAGTCCATTTTCCGAATATATTTCCTCCCATTTTAACTTTCTTTACCACCTTTCTTAACTTGATATGTATGTAGCTACCAATCCAATTACAAGTTTAATTTGTAGTAGTAGGATAGCCATTAATCCGTTCCAGCCTCTGCAAAAATAAATACATAAATAAAGAATTATGTGTTTTTTAATGAGAAAAAGGCAGTAGCAATCAAAAATGTTACACTATAGAAAAACATATAATGACAAAATGAAATATAATTTAAAAATAATTAATTTTTTGGGTCACAATTTCCCCTTTCATTGTACATTGTAATTGCTCATTCTGGTGTGTGCGCCTTGGCCACCTGGGGGCAGTATAAGACAGGCATATAGAAATACTGTACATGGAGTTTTGCTATATTGTCTGTCTACATGTATTGCTGCACCAATTGTGTTCAAATATCCTTTGTTTTATTGGTTTTCACATTGCAACATTGATGCTAATTAGCCTTTTAGTCAATATAATGCAGATGCTTTCAATACACTACATGTAATTCTCTTTGTTTTATGTGTAGTTTGACAGTAAACTTCAACTGAGAGTGACAATAAACAAATTGAAAGCTCCTTTTAAAGAATATTTAGTCCACCTGCCAAACTGTTGCTTGCAAGTAAATTACCGCCACCATACAGTGCTTGCAATGCAAGCCGAAGCAAACATGTCACATGTTCCTCAAGGCACACCACTATATGTGCAAGCGCTTTCCTAATGTACTGTAAAAACAACTGAGAAACAAAAAAATGGCTTCATGGGTAGCGAAACAATTCCCAAACATTATCCATCTATCATCCATCCATCTTTCCATCCTTCACAATCGCCGACATTGTCATAGAGGAGACATGAGAGATTATCCCAAACATGAATGAGAGGCAAAAGCAGTACGGACAATACAAGTGTTATGAAATCAACCAGTTGTTCCGTTAAAAAGTCCAACTCAGCATATCTGTAGTCAAGACAATACCACATTCAAAGACAGATGAGTCCTCCTGCTTTCACCCCTAATTCAGTCCGGATTAGGACACAAATAAAAAAAAGAAAGAAAGAAAGAAAGACAGGCATAAAGGTGAACATGGACACACCATTTTTTTTTTTACAAATTTAAAACAAATGATATGTCAGCCCGCATATGAGCTGCACGGACCTCGATATCCATCATACTTTGATGTAATGGGATTTCCTGGGTGAGCAGCACTCCTTCGTTGAATGGCACGCTGGGCCGCAGGTCAGAACCCCGTCCCCCGACTCCCACTGCCTCGCACACGTCAGCTTTGTTTGGGTGATTGATAGGTCATAAAAAAACACCAAATGCCAAAATGACTGCCAAAGAGGTTACTCGGCACTGCTTAATTCTATCAAATTAAGGGAGAGAAAAATCACCCTTGAATACTGATTGCCCTGTTTGCTGACAACTAACAATAAATGCATTTGAATCATTTTACCGTACACTATTAGGTTCTCATGAATTTTAACGTCTTCCCAAATATTTACTAGATTATGTCTGGATGCTGTTAGAGTTGATTATATTTATGTTATATGAGCATCATTTCAACGTGGAATACCATGGATGGCCTTTAGGGGGAGACACAGTACACTAAATTCAGCCATCCAAGCACCAAACTTCAGCATGATTATGAACCATCTTGTTGAAACAAGTATGATTAAAAAGTGTATTGAAAGCACTGTTCCATTCGTAGCTAATGATTTCCCCCAAATGAAATCCTCTTCATAAATGGATGTAGGAAGCTGTTTTGAGGCAAAAACACAAAAGCAATGAAATGTAGATATTTGTCTTAGCTTAAAAAGTTAGACTATGTCTCATTATCATGTTCACACTTGCTGCAAATGCTCAAGGTGTTTCATCCTGCAAAACAAATTCTGTTGAGAAATTAATGGTTTTAAAGGTATATAAATGTATATAGTGGTGTTGTAACAAACACCAATTTGAACAAGATAATCATTTTATGATTTAAAAAATGCAAGTGCATTGAACCAAACCAAATTGAATGGTCACACTTTGAAAATCTTAGAAGGAAATGGCATATTTAGTACTGACAAGTTCATTCAAAAATAAGTGTAGGTAAAATTATGACAAAAAAGTTATTGCATTATACCTTCTTGAACTGAGCCAAATCGCATTGAATCGAATCGTATTCCCAGTTGAAACAAATCGAATCGTTCCACTTTATAATCAAAAATCAAATTTGCAGAGAGCTGTACACCAACAATAAAAATTATGTATAATATGTAATATTAATTATGTATATGATCAGCTTAGCCCCGGTAATGTAAGTAAGACAAAAGTTAAATAATGAAATGAAATATTAAATCAAAATACTCATGCAGATTAAACATATATAAGTACTTTTGAACAAAAATGATGATGTCGCACTTTGGGCTTCATCATTTGACCTGAATTGTCTAATAAGAGCTGTTTGCTGACTTTTCTCTTACTCAATCATGCCCATACTGTATATTACATGTTGTGTGGTAAAAACTGTCAAATGGTAATAGTGCTTTAACGTGCACAGACACACAAAGAGCTGAAAGAGAAAAGCTGGTCCACATAAAGAAGACCAGCTCTATTGTGTGCTCGTAATGTGATTACGTCTTTGCAGAGAGAGAGCTGTCTTTTCTTAGACCTTCTTCCTTAGCCTGCCTGTCAATCTCCCCGGCCAGACTCCAACCAAGTCCAAGTGTGACCCGCACTCACATAAATAATTTATACTTTGACAGAATTACATTCACCCTGTCACCGTCTGCACTGGGAGGTACTCTCCGAGGGTAAAAGACAGGAATGGAATAAACTCAATAAAATATTCTGTATACACAGTTTTTCCCCCCGATAAGAACATTCTCTCTGTCCAAACAAGCTAGACTACATTTTGTCTCAATGGATTGGATTAACACAGATCGCAAATCTCCACTTGAACATTGCACACTATCCGAGATTGAATCCACCGCCTTTGGAGTTGCATTCAAAAATGAGGGGGGAAAGTCAAACAAAGCAGCAAAAATTGGTCATAAAAGCCGGGTAAGCGCTTGATTTAGTGTGGCGATAAAGAGCGGAGAGGTGGTCATTCATCATGGAGGCTGGTTCACCGGGAGAGGCCCTGTCACAGTCCCCAGCAAACCTGGGAGCCATTTGGAGGTAGAGAACCTCCAGTTGCCCCTGAAGCCTCTTTTGTTCCGATGTCTTTTCCAGATGGATACATTTGAGCCTTCCATGGGTGACAAGTGCTTTGTCTTTGCCGCTCCCAAACTCAATCTTGAGAGCGGTACCGAGGGATGGATTATGTTAGCAGCAAAGCAGAGACGAAGACTTAGCGAGGCTTACAGCTACACAAGCAGATGAGAGGGACACAAAGGCTCGGAACATGCAATTCTGTGAACTTTGGCCCTCGGCAGATTTCGCAACACGTTTAGTGTCTACGTCATCAGTATATTGGTGATTAAACAACAGAAATGCTGTCAAATGCAGTGGTTTGATAGCTACTCAGGTTGCGTGATCAAGCATGGAGCTCGTTGAGTGACCAGTGCTGACAGCAGGTCACATGCCTTCATTTAATATTAGTTAGCCACTGTAACATTATGCACAGTTTGAGCATTAGCACTAAAAAACTATGCTTAAATCATGACTCATTTAAAATGTATTGTGCATAAAAGTGCATACAAATTAAAAAAATAAATGCAATAGTCTTATTCTTAAAAGCTAAATACAACTGAATTGTAAAAAAAACAAATGGACAGGAGTGGATTAAAAAAAAAGTTTAAGCCACTTTAACATCATGCATAGTTAAAATAATTAATTCAGTGATTCTTTCACATACCACTAGAGGGAGCCCACGTACCAAATATTGAGAATTACTGCAGTTTAGGGTGCGTACGATAATTCACTCTGATATCCTAACAGTGTCTCTTTTGCTAGCGGCGCTAAACAACCACCAACTTCAGAAAGGTCTCAGACCTTGCGCCTCTAAGTAACAACCAACTTTCAAAAAAAGCCAATAACTTACCAACTTGAGTTGTAGCTACTTTACACTTTTCTGATGTGTTCATCAGTTGTCATCATTGTGTTAATTATTCCTTGCCACATAATGTCTATACATTTTTTTCCAAGTTGCCATTCATGTGGACTTGGTCTTTAATTCATAGCCCCCCTCCTCCACCCCCACCCCACTGCTTGGCGCATTATACACACGTGCTATTAAAAAAAACTACCGGCACCTGCTGCACGGCTACACAGTCAGTGTTGCTGACGTATTTGCACTCGTATGATCTTTCAGTGGCTGGGACAAGAAGACGGACATTCTAACGAGTAAAGATCTCATTCAGATGAGGAATCTAGTTAGGCTGACGTGAACAACTCATTTAACTTATCAATCTTTCTACTGCTTGGACAACTGCTCCCAACCCTCCCCCAATATCAACCCAAACAGCACAGTTGGCGGGCTGAATGTGACGTCACGATAATGTGTGATGGGAATTGGGGCTCTAATATGGGACAATCTGACAATATGGACCATCAGGTGATAGATTTGTCATTTGTGATGAATTATTTTTCTCGGCTGGCGATTCTCGGAGGTGTTGTCCCGGGAGGTATGTTGCTAGGCAACCGGGTGCTCCCCCAGAAGGTCACTGCTAAGAGTTTGGTGCTGTGAAAAGCACCAGTTTTCGTGATGGTTTTTGTTCATTGAACATTGGCTTCTCTTCTTACCGATAAGCTAATTAAAATGTTTTTCTTCTGTGTTGACCTATTTTTTTTAACTTAGGTCGCCCTCGTCGGATTCTTACGCGCACATACAACAAATTTGAGGCATCAAAGCCTTTCATAATATATTTTGAGTACTCCTGATCTTGAACTTGGAATTACATCAAGTGGAATCAATTAAGTAATCTGAGACTTTGGGTTGAACAGTTTACTGCTAACAGAAGTTCAAGAATGGATCAAGTGCGGGGCCCTTTATGCCGCTTTTCTTGTCGGAATTAATAAAGCAATTCTTTGCCGGCCGGCCCCACTTCAGATATCTTCACATGCTGTCCATCTGTTTCAAGTGTTTTTTTTTCTTGTTGTGTTAATGGCACAGCCAACATCATAAGAGCGGTTGAAGAGTCTGTGTGTCAGGATCAATAACAGTTTGAAGTGGCATCAATGGATACACAGAAGACCAAACGGACCTTTTGACTTGTACACACTTTGCTGTTGCTTATGAAGTGTGTCCATGGCTGCGGCATGAACAAAAAGTTGGCGACTAGTATTTTTCCTCTTTGAAACTGTTTAATTAAAACCACTTGTTTCCAAACCTTCACATTAGTCATATTTTAGGGATGACGGACAGCTGCAATGGAAGTTGATGGCAAGAGCAGATGTCAGCACAATGCGCTCTGTTTTTTATAGCTATCACATCATTTTAGTTCTTTTACAATAACTAACTGGTTTTGACAAGGATCTGCTTGTCCACTTATTATCAGTAAAGATGACTTTTTCTTTAGGGCATATTTTAGTTTGACAGGCAGCTGTATGGAAAAGTTGTTGTCCTTTTTAAATCTAGAAGTCAAACTACTGATTTAGATAGACGACAAATTTATAGGAGAGACTCTTACATCTGTTTTTCCATAGGAATCATTAGAAAGTAGATTACATCTGCCATTCTTATTTATTTTTTCCCCCTCATCTACTGTTTTACATAGTGCCCCCTAGTGTTCTGACTGAGACACCGCATAACTGAAATGCCTTGTGTCATGCGTAGCAATATAGCTAGAAAAATAAGAAGTTGAATGTATCTGTGTGAATGTGAATATGTATATACGTATGTGTAATTGTATATATGTGGATTATGTCAAAACACTCAATTCGGAAACACTCTACTAACTACGGCAACCAAATGTCAGACTTTTTTCCATTAAAAAAAAAATTTAAAAAATAATTAAAATGTCCAGTTTTCATTGCACAGGAAATGGGAGCGCGGTTCCCAAGTCCGTTGCGAGGGATGTAGGGAGAAAAGAAATGCAGGGTTTGTCTGTGCAAGCAGTTTAGCTCATTCGTAACGCTGTGCACTGACAAACCAAAGAGGGCGGGTTCAATCCCTTCCCTACCAAAAAGAAAAACAAAATAAATTAATCATGGGAGCAAGAAATGTTGGACTTATAACATTATGTCATTATTCATTCATTTGCCAAGTTAGACTTCAAATCTACCCATACAGATAATGCATACATTAAAATAATTATAATGTATGTCATTTATGAGTAGACTCTGTGTCCTCTTGTTTTGGAAATGAAAATATGGTCACCTAACTACTACCCATACGACTTGACAACCACTCCACCTAGCATGTGTTTAATTGAAATGAAACATATTAGCTATTCCAGGAAGGCTTTCCATTTAAACTATTCAGCGTGTGGCGTAGTGGTTCATTAGCAGTCAAATGCATCCTTTATGTAAGTGCTTATTCAAGGACAAATCATCTTATATGCTTGAGAATTGACTGAAAGAGTGGAACAAAAACAAGGATTATATTATACAAGCTGTTCATAAGCAGGCAATAATCGTAATGAGTACTGCTTGATTGCTAAGTACTTCTACTGATATTTTTCTTATCATGACTTTGGCATCTTTAATCACATCTTTTCACTCCCTCTCTTCACTTTTACGAATTAGCTCTTGTCAGCTCTCTGGATGGTGTTTGGAAGCAGGGAAGAGAACAACAACGAAAATGACTTCGTAAGGGCTTCAAGTTGAGGTATGAATGTGTTTTCCCACCCCTTTTGAGATCCTCTCATATTTAGGAGACACGACTGTCTGTCCATTTAATATTATTTGCACAAAGTACATGTTGTTCACATCAAGCTGAAGGCACACAGCCAGGTAATGGTGAGCTTGTTGCTGAAGTCTGAGAGCAATATGCACATAATATCAGAAGCAGGTTATGAATATAAAAGTGCTTGTCCTGAAGCCCAAGGCATATGCGCTATGTTAAATCACAGATGCAAAAAGAGGGGTGTGAAAAGACCCTTGTAACATTGTATCAGATTTCTGTAGTACGCTCCCTAAAGATATTTTACACATGATTGTCAAGTTGGAGTACCTTTTTTTGGGGGGGAGGAGTACCTTTTTTATCGTCACATTATCACCCTCTTGCTGTCAGTTGTGCCACATTATTTTGTCCTCACTGAATATGTGCATTATTTCCCCTAAGATGGGCAAGGTTTCAGTGGCATGTTTTTGTGTCTATTTATTTTAATGACATGCAAATTACTCCAGATTTTTATATACCCCAGGTGGTATTTTTTAACTTAATTTTTAAAAGCCCCCCGCAAATGTCATAACATTTATTTTATTCTTTTAGTACACCAAAAGAGACATAAAATATGGCCCAGCCATGGCTTGTTTAATCGACAAATATTACCTATTTTAAAATCTATATTTTTGGGACAATTTTTGCTGATTTTCTATTTTTAAACACAGTAAACATATCTTATTCAACCCCCTCTCTACAGAAAAGGAGGTGAAAAATTGACCAATTTTTGTTGTTGTTAAATTAAAAAGTATTAAAGTTAACAAATATTGTTAAACAGTCAAGTATTCTGCCCACGATATAATGAAATTGGCACAGCCTCAAAACATCCATCTGCCAAAAACTTTGCTGCAATGATCAAACATGATCATGTTAAAAAACAAAAATCAAAATTAACATGTTCAGAGCTTTATGATGAAACTTCCCTTCTGGAATTCAAAGCAAGAAAATGTCAATAATATACAATCCAAGTGGGTATAAAAAGTCTACACACCCCTGTTCAAATGCCAGGTTATTGTGGGGAAAAAAATGCGACCATTGGTAATGTGACCAATGGCAACAATATTTTCAAGAGGGGAAGTTAAAACAACTGAAATAATGTGGTTGTCCAAGTGTGCACACCCACTTATAAGTTGCTCTGATTAACCTAAAATCTTTTTTTTTTTGTTTTTGAACATGCCAAACATACCATACATTTTGGAATTATGCCCCAAAACTTTAGCCTTGGTCTCCTCAGACCATAACAAAGTATCCCTGTGCTAGCCTGTGCTGTCCTCGTTCTGTAACTCCCGGCTTACTTAGTTGACAACGTGGCGCGTTTTAACTCTGCTAGGCCAAATGCCAAATGCAAATTTATTAAAAAATAAATAAATAAATAAATATAAAAGAAAAGGGAAATGACTGCTCTCTTGGCTGTACCCTTGGTCCCTTGCTCTTTGTTAAAACCATATCTCCGCCGCTCCATTGCCCCCAGCTACATTAAATCCCATTAAATTCACCTTCATTAAAGCGGTCCTCTCCACGCTGGTGCAAGCCTCTCAAGGACAGAGCAGTAATGAGGCTGGGCTGGCTGTAACCTTGAAGAGCACAGGTTTTCATTTCCAAATCAATAACTTATGGTTCAAAACTGCCACTAGATCTCGGCTATCATTTTCAAGCGTTAATTGTCTCCCCAGCGGTAATAAGCTATTTAACTGTATGCCGCTCTGTAGATATTGCATATTGCTTTTAATTTGTTTTGTTTATGTTGCGACATAGATGGGATAACTTGGGGCGGGGCGGGGGGAGTCGGCGTTTCAAAGAGTCTCTGTAATTACTTTTGATGCAATTACAGCAAAACCAAGCAGAGGGCAGTAAGATGGGATGTTTCCTCATTTCTCCTCCGAGTATTGCAAAGCAGTGTCATCATTCAACCTAAAACGGTAGAAGTAGAAGAAAATACCTTCAGAACAGCTTTTACAGCAAGATCTGGTGTTGGAAGGAGTTAAAAATGAAAACAAAAACTGATGGATTAAAGGTGAATGACATCAGGGGAAAAAGGCAAAGAAAAGCCTTACCTACGACAATGTACAACGTTTTCCATTCTTTTTGTCACTCGCCATGTTTAAGTGAAATATTCCTTTTATTGGCGTTTGCAGTTACCGGCATTAGGTGGAACGTGTCCTGTGGTGATCATTTCTGCTTGACATGTTCATAATGTGAAATATTGAAGGTTTTTATGAAATTGGGAAGGACGGCAGCTGTGGTGACCACTGGAGCTTAATTTCTTTAATCAACTTCTCACTCAAATGAGGCTTTATTAAATTACAAAAGATCACATGGTGGGAGGAGAGCAGAGATGGCCCAGTATTAAAAACACACATAAAAAAGCAGTGTGGGATAATTAAATGAAATTAATAAAAACCATCCACTAGGAGAGAGGACGCAAATGGAAACATGGAACCATTTTCATGCTTGGCTTTCTTTCATTCCTTCTCATTAGAGTCTCAGGAAATTTAGCATTGGGAATCATGAACAGAAGAATGGACCACAATGAGTGGAAGACACGCAGCACATTTTATCCCTGCTGTTATATTAATGTTCAGGGAAGAAAACAAAAAAATCTAACATTTGGATTCAATTAAGTTTTAGACACTACCATTTTTCTTTGTAGCTTTTCAGCCCTTTTATGTACCCACATTTTATAGCGTGTTACACTCATTATGGACTACATATTGTACTTCAGTTATTTTTTTGTGTATAACTTGTACTTGTCCGAGTAATTTTAGAGCCACATATTTTTGTGTGTGTATCTGTTGTATGTTTGTTAAGAAGAAACACTACTTTTTTCTGTACATTAAGCAAAAATCCGCTCTCAACTCGTATTCTTATGTACGAGCATTTATTAATTATTATTGCTCTTGTTTCACCAATCTAGCATAACTACTAGGGACATTTGACCAATCAAACCAATCAAACAGAGCCTGCTTGATAAATGGAATTAAAAAAAAAAGTACATAGCACAACTATTAGTCCTAAATGATGTACACTGATCATTACATGGCAGGTGCCCAGTAATGTATTCTTTCAATACGGGGCGTATCGGAAGTGCAATTAAACCCGTCTAGTTTGAGCACATAGACCTAATTACAACAATGATGCATTGTCATTGTTTGACCTCATTCGTTTTTATGGCTCAATCAAGATGGACATTTTCCTCCATGTTTACAGCTGAAGTCTCCCCAGAAGTATAAATTCTCCAGGTCGAGCAAATCCCCAGCTATGCTCTGTGCTACGTACACTGTCAAAAATGTCTATGACCTCTCTGTCTTGTTTTACTATTGCCATTAACACCTCAGACACCTGCCCTTGACATTTTGAAGAGCACAATAATTCCGTATAGTCTGTTAAGAGGTTGTAAATTTACGATCAAGGCGATATAGTATATTATCTCCTTCCACGCACAAAGATTCAAGTGCGAAATGAGAGAATCTTGCCCTTTTGTTTGAATTTCAATTTAGTCCCTCAAAAAGGGCACCTTGTTGGAAAAGGCCAATTAAAGGGCTGTAATGCAGTAATTTGTAGTTATTTTACCTTGAAATAACACCAGTAGTACTATGATGGCTTGTAATTTAGAGAATTACTGCGACATCCCCGAAGGCCAATCTACAGTAATGGTGGCCTGTCTTGAAGACCTCACACTGAGATTACAAGAATTTGAATATTAAATAATAAATAAATATAATCCTTATCTTTTAAATGGTGAGACTTTGCTACAAATTTACAATTTATTGCAATCAGTAGTATTGGTTTACTGTCACAAATCATAATTATTTATTTTATATTTTAGCCTTGGTCATTTACAAAAAGTGTTTCTGTGAAATAAGAAAACACATCACAAAATGAACAAACAATAAGAGTCCACTTACCTTGATTCAACCACACAGACATAAAGAAAAAAACTAGGCATGGGCGAGTACTGATATCAGGTATCGGTATCCATGACAGTGGCCGATACCAGTATTGGCCGCCCTTTTGTGGCCATTTTACAATCAGGAACTACAAATTTGAAATTAGAGGAATAGAAAATTGCCATTCATTTCAAATATTTTTTTTGGGGGGTGGGGGATACTATATTGGAATATATAGGCCTTTCTTTAAAATTATCTGTCATTTTGGGGGGAATTTTATGTAGTAGTGATATTTGGTATCGGTATCGGTGACTACTCAAGAGTTGGTGTGAAAAAAAGTGGTTTCGAACATCTCTAGACAAAACACAATATCTTTAGTAAGTGCATTGCTATATTACGTTATTTGGCTAATGATTTACAATGGATGTGTCCATGTTTTACTGACTTCAGATACTCTATCTTATCCTGTGGTTCTCACTTGTCTGATATCGTCCAAACAAATGGACGAGGGACCTTCTGACATTGTTTGATTTACTTTCCTGCCTTTTTGGTCTTAAGTTGGTCTTAAGTTGTCAAATACGGTGACCAAACATCCTCTTTTGCCCGGTCATGCCCACTTTTTTTTTTTTTATCCTGTCTGGGCGTGCATTTTTTTAAATAAAAAAATTTTTTTTTTTTAAAGAAGTTTGTGAAAATGTCATTGCGGGCCAAAAGGGAGGTGTGGCACTGTGTTGTTAACACGACTTGTAGATTGCGGCCTGCTCCCAAGTTGTTTGCGAGGTGTGTAGAGGAAAAAAGGGCAAGTTTTGTATGTGCGTACAATTCTTCTTCTTCTTTTTTAATTTTTTTTTTAAAGAAAACATGTCAGCTTTTTACGTAGCTCATTTCCTGAGCATTCAAATAAGGACCTGTCTTGCCAGCCCAGAATTTTAGCTCACTGGTAGCACTCTGTGCTCCCAAACCTTTATTTTTTTAATTCATGCATCAATAAGATTTCAAAAGAGTTGTTTTAATACAGAGGAGGCATACAATAGTTAAAATAGTTATAACATATAGCATCTTTGAGCAAACTTTGAGTGCCATTTACGTATCTCGAGAAAGTGTCCTATTTTTTGGGGGGAAATCAAAATATGGTCAAATGAATCAGGAAAACACTGTATGTTTTGAATAAAATCTACTTTGTGAAAATGGAGTAAAACTGACTGTATTTTCACGTAATGTTCACTTCAACTTCTGACTTGTATTTTAAGAGGCTGTCACAAGATCTTTGACTGAAGTTCAAAGCTGACAATTTAGTAACTTGATTCCATTCTTAAGGTTCTACTTCAAGTCGCCAGTGAGCATGGCGTCGGACCAATTCAAAGCCTCTAGCCGAGCCTCTGAAGTTTTCCACTCATGCCCAGCATGTAGTGAAATTGCTAACACTTTTATGTCTGTCCGTCAGTCAAACTTCATAATGCTCTGATTTCTTCCTCGACTGACAGAAGTGTCTCGTAATTAAATTAGAGTGGAGGAATAACCGGAGTTGGGAATGCCAATTTGTGTCCCAGACAGTGTAAAATTTGCTTTTCCACTGCTGCCAAACAGAGCAAGTGAGAGCAGACGAGGTCCTCGGGCGAACAGCAGTCGACTGGTCCTTAAGTTTTGCTTTCGTTCACCATTAAGTTGTCTGGTCTGAAGTGTGTGCTGATAAATATAGATGTTGTTTCACCGGACAATACTACGATCAAAGTTGAAAAACGCTGTTTTTGTTACTCTACTAATTTTCACGTAGCTGTTTGAGGCCACTTGTAAATGCTTACAATTATTCCATGCTTTTATCATAGGAATTTAAAAAAACTAATTTTCTCAATTGTTCACACAGTCAGATGTAAAAGTGTGTGTGTGTGAACCGGTGAAGGTGCCTCAAGTAGTTGACTCGGCAAGTGCTGCATAAATGCAGTTCAACTACTGGTAACCATTTACTTTACAATGGTTAAGTCTTTTTTTTTTTTTTTAAGACTATAAGGAATGAAACCAGCAAAGTGAGCAGCTGCAGGTAATTCCAGCCAGCTCGCAAATGACCAGAGATTCAAAGTAAACATGGAACGTTTCCATCATCAACAACATTTACAAATGCAGCAGAAGGAAGCTACTGGATTTGTGAAGAATGTGCAGCGGGAATGGAAAGCACAGAAGCGTGAAGCCGGCAGATGTTGGAAATTAAACACATGCTGCATGCGGCTAACGGGGCTGTTGGCTTATTATTCTGAGGGCAGACCCTGCAGTTCTTGAGGACAGCTGTTCAAGGTTAATGCTTGCAGGTTTTCATCTAGCCAAATTTATTTTAATAGATTTTCTTCAGGGGAAACTGATGTTTAGTTTTGGTGCATATCTGCGGTTCGTTGTTTACAACTATGTGCACAGAGCAGGCCCGACTACTTACACGTTATTAGAAAAGGTAAAACACTGTTAAATAGATTTACTTAGGCACTGCAGTCGACTTTTAACCATAGCTTTATCAACCAACTAAAACCAACTAAAGCCCAACAAACAGTTTTTAGTGAGAAGAAACTAAAAGTTGGTACACTTTTTATGGTTGTAGGCATAGTGCAGATTTGTAATGAAACATGAAGAAACTCACATTTATTTTGCGGTTGATAAAGTGAATGATTTGAATGGGCGGATCTTTCTGGCAGTGTTTCCAAGATGCTATGCAAGTAATTCAGTTGCGTTTTCCTTTTTAAATGGAGTCTACAGTAAATGTTTGAATAGGAGATGTACTGTGCATATCCTCACTGTCAGGCGAAATCCTCATACATACTGACAAATGACAACTTTTCAGGGGAGGAAAAACAAAAAACAAAATTTGTATTAAGTCTGCACCTGTAGGTCTAATAAAATTAAGAAATGATGTCAAAATTTTAGAAAACTTTATTTACAGTAGAAAACTGCTTAGTTTTTAATTTAGCTTAACACATGCTGACGACCCTGGAAGCTCTCAGTTTTTGTATTTTTATTTTAAACAAAGCTGTCAATTCTTTATATGTTTAAATATATATATTTTTAAGTTGATTTATTTATATATTTTTTTACATTTGGACGCTAATATTTTCTCTTTAACTGCAAATGAACATCGGCTTGAAATATCGGTTATCGGTCTCTTTGACTACTATTAACCGGTATCGGTATCGGCCTTGAAAAACTCATATTGGTCTATCACTACCTGATACTAAAGATCAGGATCATTATCAGGCATGCTGATGAGCTGAGTATATGAATCAGGTGTGCTAGTGGATGGAAACATCTAAAACTTGCAGGACTCCAAACCTCGATGACCGTAATTGGTGAACCCTGAACTAGAGCTTGAAGCCTGTTTTAAAGAATTGCTCGGACAGCCAAGCTGTTACTAGTGAAATATGAGTTTACTGACACTTGTATAAGACTCATATCTTAAATTTTTACTTGCAAGTCAAAGCAAAGTCATAAGTCAGGTCACTCTCATCTCAAGGTGCCACTGTTCTTTACGTTTCCAGTTTTGCCATTAAGAACTACACAGAAAATAATATGTTTGTCATGTCTTCTGAAGTACGATGTCAAGCGGTCACACCAGGTGTGCCTCTACGTTCACCCCACTCATCTAGTGGTTTGTTATTACTTAATTACCGCTGTCACCTCCCATCAGGCTTAAAAGTGAATGTTGCCAGCTGCTTTTCTAGACTCCTAATTTCCCCACATGTCTGTCTCACTTTCTGTCTAGCTCCACCTGCCTTACAACATGCATCTTAGGTCGGTGGCGCAGCTCGTTCAGTGGTGGCGTACACAAACCATTTTCAAGTATTTGAGGATGAAGTGCAAGAGCGCAAGTTCATGTCTTTCATTGTGCTTTTCTTGTTGTATATATTTGGTAAGAACAGGTTAAGATGTGTTGGATAAGACAGCACATGTTCCCCTGGACTGCTCCCTTGTGGATTCAGAGATAGGGAGGAATACATCATGCATCTCATGCTGAATCACATTTAAATGCAGAGCAAGTAGAATTGGGGGAACAGCCAAATCTCTGTTTTAAAGGAGTGGAGATTTTTTTTTCTTCCCCCCCTCCGCATCTAAGGGTGTGTTGGACGAAGTTGAAGCCCTCCCTGTCCCCGGAGGTGCGCTAGCCTAGCATCATTAGCTGAAGTTTTTGAAGTGTTTGGCCTTTTGATGTTCCAATGTTCTCTTCAGGCTGCCTGGCCCGAAGGACTTTTAATATCACTCCTACAAATTCCCAGTGAGGAATGATTTGAACTGAGCATCTGTCAAAGAAACAGCCATTTAAATACATTGGTCACGGTTAAAGAGGCATAAAATGAGGCCAGATTAGACGGAGCACCTTTCTATGAAGGCTGGGTCCGCTCCAGTCAGGGCCAACCTGGGGCACAGCGACCCAGCCAAGCTGTCCTTGCTTCTAATTCATCGAGTATCTGACGCCACTGAATTTTAAAACTCCCTCCTGCCTGCATTACTTGTCACGCTGCTAATGAATGTGAAGCATTCTATATTTGAATAATTATTTTTCAGGGTAATATATACAGTACTCCCAAAAAAGGGAACTTTCAGGATGAGACTAAAATACACTGTAACCTTTACAAGTGAACTAAATTGGACCTTCTCTAAACTTTTGATTGTCCAACTGTGTTCAGTTTTCTAATACTTTTTTCCAAAACTTTGTAACGAGGAGCTAAATGGCAAACTTATTCCTTAAAATATGCCTTTAAAACATTACTGTGTTTTATCCACTAGTGTGTGTAGGAGGACCTTTGTTAGTCCACTTTATGATTATGTTGTCACAAACGCAAGATCCTTTGTTTATTCCTAATTGTTCTGTGCTAGCAGTTGCGCTATCTAGCATTCATTCATTTAGCTCAGGGGTGTCAAACATACAGCTCGCGGGCCGGATTAGGCCCACAAAGGGGTTTAATCCGGCCCGCAAGACGATTTTGGAAAGTAAAAAAAAAATAAATTGTAATGACGGACCAATTAATCAGCGGGCCGCAATCAAAACATATAAATTCGTAACTTCACAAGCAGGCCTCAGATGAGCAATGCAACTTGTACACATAATCGTCCTGGATGTCATTATTTTACACACAACCTGAAGGTATAATTTTAATTTTTATAGGCATCTGTTTTACGTATCACCTAATTCAAAATATTGCAATAAGAGTAAACAATAAAATTATAAATATATGAATGAAAATGAATGAAAATTTATTTGGTTCATTGGCAAATTAAAAATTCAACATGGACAAAAACAAAAACAACAAACAAACAAATAAACAAACAAAAAACAAATTCCATACTTAAATATACAACCAAACGGGTGTAGGCAGAAGCAAAAGCTTTTCATTTCTGTGCCTACCCTTCTGGCACTACAAAATAGAAGAAAATAAGAAATAATCAATAATTCAATAATTGTACATTTTATATAGCACCAAATCAAGACAAGTCGCCACAAGGCGCTCCACAGCGAGGTCTACTCTTGCACATACCAAGTTATGGTTTGTTTATTTTTTATTTATTTATTTATTGACCGACATAAACGTGCTAAGTATGACACAAATTCAATTACTGGGAGCACAAATACATATGACAAGGATTAACGTCCTTATAACTTAATTAACTGCGTCCCACAATTCATTCCTGGGAACAGAATATATGCAAAACAGGTAGATTTAACTCAAACGGGCAATGTTTTGCCGCGTTCCATTTGCATTCGTGTTATTTTTTGGGGAAAAATATGATTGCAGTTGAGCTCCGTAATTTAGGGCTGGCCCACAAATTGTGGAAATATGCGTATAATTGACGGCAATTGTGTTTAAGTTATATGCCATTTTTTAACCGATCTGGCCCACTTAGTAATATATTTTCCTCCATGCGGCCCCTGAGCTAATATGAGTTTGAAACCCCTACTTTAGCTACTTGTAAGTGTAATGCTAATGTGGTATGTATGAGCATCTGTGACATTAACTGTTGCCAAAAGGCTAGTGAAAAATAATAATACAGTGCCAACAATGTCCTCTGCTTTTAAAGTTTAGCTTTGCTTCATTAGATAAAGCTTGATTGTGCTTAGTTTGAGTGTACATTCTCACTAATAAAGACAGGTTGCTTGACTTTCAAGTCATTGACAAGTTTTTGGAGGTAGATGAACAACATGTTTAATAATTTTGTGTTACAGAGCAACTTCGAGAAGGAATTAAAAAACAACTTTTAGTGGGCAGAGGTGCTCTGTTTTCAAGAGTTGTGATGTGTTAAGATTTCATAGCTCCCCCTGATCTTTTTTGGGTAGCAGTCTTTTAAATACACAGCGTCAAAGTCACAACTCACTTCCAACAATTAATTAAAAAAAACAGTCAGAATAAACCCATGTGATATTTATGTAAAGTTTCACAACCTCTTTCTTCATGAAACCGTGTGCCCTTATTCTATCATCCGTACCCGCACATCAATTAACCCTAAAACTGTTCATTAAAAAGGCAGTAGTTAATTCTCTAAAAATAGCTTAAACACAAATGGCCTGAATTAACAACTAATGAATTAAAATTCAGATCAAAAGGAAAAATGCCTAAAAAAAGAGACAGTGCTTTGGGCAAAATATGTTTTCCTTTTTGTGGGTTACTTCAAAGGGGACAGATATGGAAAATAAACTTTGATTTCTTATATACAAATAGGTGTGTCTTTGAAGTGCCTGCCCACCCTTCCTTATGTTAATGAGTTGCTGAATAAAGTTGGACCATTGATTGATGCATCTATTACTTGGAGATTTCTATGATATTTAATATGACAAGGCATTGTTGAGATGGTGTCAATGTGTTATAAATGGGAAGCCACAGTGGAATATGCTTCGAGGTTCATTAGTCTGCGCGCAAAAAAGGGTTTTCAGAACTTGCCTTCATCTTAAGATTCGTAGCATTTCCAATGATCTTTTCTTTTTTTTTTTTTTTTTACAGTGGTTCTTTGGTACTGGTAAGACATTTATTTCCATTTAAATGTGATGCTACTGGCATGAAAGAATCTCTTGGGTGTATAATCTGATCGAGTGTCCAGTTAAGCAAGTTTCTTCACCTTTTTTTTTTTTTCCATTGGTGTGCTTCTGTTCGATTAAAATAACTGAAATGCACCAAGAAGGTACAAGCTGAGCTGACCAAATAAGACGTGGCCCACTGGTCTTGTGCCGGATATCCTTAGTACCACTGTTCATTATTTCTGTCATTAGCTGAAGAGAGTTTGGCCATGAGAAACAGAAGATTTTTGTACTTCCTGGATAAAATAGGTGCACAAAGCTTAAGAGATGCCCCTCTTTGTGACAGCCACATGGGAGATGAGGGAAATGGGGGAGGAGGTGAAAGGCCAGGTGTCTGCGAGAGAATTTAATTAGGAAGACTGGAAGCCTTGTCCTCTGTAAAGTTGCTCCAGGCTTTCGTTAATTGCCCCATTCCCCATTTCTTCAAGTAGACTCTCTAGTTAATTAGTATTCATTTTATGCAAGAGTTTGAACACTAATACCATATTCTACCTCCAACTATTTCTTTTATTAAACCCAAATCTTGTTGCAATTGAAGCCAGAAACAAAGAGCATAAACTAATGAAGTAGTTAGAAAACATGACAATGCCACAGCAATAACCGTGATAATTATTTAACTGATGGATGGCAAGGCAAATCTCTTTTCAGTACAATACTACATATAGAAAATTAATGTTTATATAGCAACACAACCTTTTCAATTAGAGATAAAGGTTCCAGCTCAAGTGCACATATTTTGCTCTGCTGTATAACATGCACAATAGTTGCTGGGAATTGTGAAATCACAGGGGAAACACTCAGCTGCTTGGATTACTTCAGAATTTGCCCACCATTTCTCTCCTTATCACATTTTTATAGCCGCGTTAAAACCAGTGTTCCAGTGTTCAATCCCTTTTACCTACCGTCTGTAGTAGCAGTGGGATTATGTGTGCCATAGGTGAAAGTCAGGGCAGAAAAACTTTTGATATGCATACTCAACTTCATTAAAAATGATGTAAAAACATATTTTAGGCCTGTCACAATGTTGCTGAAATAACAGCTGATCAAATAAACTAAATAAATAAATAATATTTAATTGTATTTATAATTTCATATTAACCTGTGGCTAGGGGTACGATGGAGAGTGTGCCAGTACCTCAGAAGGATACCTGGCGAACCTCTTACCCAATTCTGTGTGTGTGCTTTTTATATTTTTATATAACAGCGACACGTGGCAAAAAAAAAAAAAGACATACAAACACCGTCTTGTGTAAAAATAGTTAATATTCCTCCTGCTTTGAGCATGAGCAGAAAATGCAGTGTCGTCATTGTGTATATGCCAACTGTGTTTTTTGCTGCCCCCTGCATGCTTCACTTGTGAATGGACTCTCTACCCGCTGTTTTCAAGGTTGATTCTTAGCTTACAGCGCAAGCTGATTCCCGTGGAACCACCCTTTGATAGATTGTTGAAACCATTGATCTAATTTTGAAAGCCTCTAATTCCTTCCCTGCAAACTTTCCTTTACGTGTGGTGCCACATAAACCTAATTTCCCCGTGCCTCATGCAGTGGCTCACTCTGCAAGGTGGGAAAATAGAGTGAATATATAAATAAAGAAACTCAAGAAAAGGGTGCTTCACAGCGGCAGTGATTTTTATAGACCGGATCAATTAAATTAGTCGTATTTGCAACGATGGGGGCTCCGTAACTCAATAAGAAGTAATGTGGCTGAAAAGGCCTCTCACTGCGCGGCAGCCAATCGGTGACTGAGTGTTACCGTGGGAGTATTAACATGCGGGAACTTCAGAGGCATAAAACGGGTCCAGGCCAATTAGAATCAAGGGCAGCCCAGAAAGCAGAGATGTGGGTGGGCATCCCTGGCCACCAGGTCCCACTGCGAGGACATCACAGCTGGGGTGTCGGCTTGGAGGTTGACAACTAAGCACAGTCGTATCATTTATACGAGATACACAAGATATATTGCCCATGTACTAAAAAACGGTTGAAGGCTATGATTACCTGTTATTTATAACATAAGAAGTTTGTGGTTCACACATAATTTGATCCGCAAGTTGCCTGCTTTGTTGTTGTTTGAATATTCCGCAAAGGTGAAAAGAGGAAGAGAAAATTCTTGTATTGTCACAGAATTCAGAATTCTGCGGCCCTTGAAGATCAGTTAAAATACTCTAAAATGGTAGGCAATATAAAAACTCTGCTTTGAAAATGGCTGGCAATGAATGAATTAAGATCACTGTATTTGACCTAATTTGGATCATTTACACTCTAAAAACAATTGGGTCCAAAGTATTCCAATTATGGATAAAAAATGGACTGATCCACTTTATGGGTCAATTTGACCCAACTTGACTCAAAATTGGGTCAAATTGACCCAAGTGGAGGATCGTTCCGTTTTGGACCCATAGTTGGTTTATTTTTGACACATCTGTTTTTAGAGTGTACAGTTCCACAACCGTTCCCCTAATCAACAATTCTCCAAAATATACACCAATGTGCATTGGTGTGTTTCGTGCGGATCAGATGTGTCACTTGCAATGTAGGAAAAGGTTGGAAACGTAAAGCGCCCCAGGACATTGTAACAATGTCCCTTGTGCCACCAGCCCCCCCCCCCCCCCCCCCGACACAATTACCCACTCATGTCTAATTGGCATTTGAGGCTTCTCTGCTTGATCGAGCATGGCCACATCAGCATGAAGTGGCAGGCCAGCGTCATCCAAGCTGTGATATAGCTGGTATCACGCTTTGTTACTCTCCGAGCTGCTTACATAATTTGCCCATGTAAATTTGCGCTGCCTAATTAACATCGTCAGCCTCTCATCTAATGCGAATAGACGTGGGGATGCGTCTGGCCCCTCGCACTACTCTCTGTTTCGCTGACTGGGCTGTCTGTACAGACCGCTTTGCAACTTGGCTGAGCAAATCCAAAGCTGTGCACACTTTGTGGCGGGGAGCAAACTTTTCATAAGCGAATTAAAAAATTAAGTTGTTCTAATTTGCTGCTTAGCAAGCATTGAACTTTACAGAGGTTCAGACAGTGGTGCGCGGACACGAATGTGGCTGACAGGTCTCGCTCTGGAGAAGTGCTTTGTGATATTTGAGGGGACTGTGCTGCAGACAAATAATCATACTCTCAATTAGAGCCCCTTTCTCTACTTTATGGTGTGTGCAATGCTTAATAGCCTCTACCCACAGAACTGTCGCTCCATGTCTGCTCTCGTATCATTATCCAACCCCATCTCCCGTGTTAATAAACGACAAGCTTCTGGAATATTGATTTGTTAACCTTCAAAGTGGCACCACCTTATGCAGACAGCAGTTATGGGGAAATATGCTCTGAATGTGTGCTGCATAGATAATGCTTCTCCACGGTTGCACTGCAGAAAAAGTTACTAACTTAACCTGCTTTTACGGTTGTTAGTCTCTGATGGATGCCCCTTAATTGCTGAGCGCTTGACGCTAAAACAAGGGCTTGGGCTCGGCACTGTAAGCCTAATATGCAGCAAGCCCGTCCAGTCAGTCAGCCAGTCAGGATATTAGATGAGAATGGCGCTTTGTGATGATGGCAGGGTCAGTGAGCATCTCATTCGCACAAGCTCGCCCCACTCCCTCCCATCGTCGCTCGCCCATTTGCCTCGGTGTCGCACTGCAGGGTAATCAGGACAGTGACACAAAGCCTGGCAGTGGAGGAGATCTCATTTGTCTTCAGTTTGTGCCTCAATGAGCAAAGCACCAAAGTTAAAACGGGAGCAAAGTTTGTGTACCTTCATTTAAATCATGTATATATGTATACATACAGTATATATATATATACAGTTTATATATGTATGAAAGTTTTATTGTAACCAGGGCTAGACTGGTCATCTGGCATACAGGGCAAATGCCTGGTGGGCCAACCTCTTTTAGGGCCGATGCAGTGCTTTTTAATTATTATTTTCCTACATTTTACCCTAAGAGACTGGCCCACAATTTAGAAGAACTATCCCATTAATCCGTTTTGAGTATAGATAGCAAACTGAAACATCAGTGGCAGAACTACATGTTAGTTAAGGCGGGCTGGGCGGTGCCAAGCCAGCGGGCCCAAGTTAAAATGCCAGGGCAGATTTTTTTTGTGCCAGTCCAGTCCTGATTATAACTAAACTTTAAAGAATGCAATTTATGGAGAAATTACATATGGAGGCTGAAATACTGAAGGAAAAAATGGATAATGATTCGGAATGAAGTAGAGTGATATTAAATTAAATGGAATGACATACAATGAACTGTAATGAGCAGTTGAACTTGGAGAGGTTTAAATCGGTCAAAAAAGGTATTCATGAGAGGGGGAAAAAAAGTTTTTTTTTGGCTTTTATTTTGAATATTTTTTTGGGGGATAGGATAAGCTGAACAGTTTAAAGTTGGAACGGTTTGAATCAGTCAAGAAAAAAGTACAAATTAGATGAGAAAAACAAAAAAAACACTCATATTTCACAATTGGCTTTAATTTTGAAATTTAAAAGAAATTGTAGCAAGAATAAGATGAAGAGTTTAAACTTAGAACAGTTTGAATCAGTCAAAATATGTAGAAATTAGGATAAAAAAAAAGTATTTTGATATTTTTGAAAACATTCTGAGGTAGGGATAATAGCAGTTTAAAGTTGTAACACTTTAAATTGGTCAAAAAATGCAGACATAGAGGAGAATTTTTTTTGTGTGTGGGTATTTTAGTGGTGACATTTTTTGGTAATTGGAACTTTTTGGCATGTTGAAAATTGTGAATTGAATGAGCTGAATGAATAACATTTCTAATTGGAATAATTTGAATCTATTAAGTTGAATATGCCATCGGGAATTAAATACAATCATCTTTACTTTACTTACTTTAAAATATGTCTAATAAAATGGCTTCCCACAGGTTTTGTGCAACTCAAGCAATGTGGTACGAGTAATTTTAATTAACCCAAGCTGTATTTCTATGAAAGCATGAGTTTATCAACAGTTGAGCTTATAAAAACTGTGGACTTTGTAGAGTAGTGGTTAAAGTGGATTAATATCCACCATGAAAAACACTATTGATTAGAAGTTATAATAAATTATTTAGATATTTTTGCAAGCAATTCCGCTTTCATAGGGTGCATGGTTCATGTGTTTTTATTTTTCTTCTTCAAGTTGCGTGCAGAGCTTCTGCAAAGATTTGGTAATAAACAGCAATTCCCTGAGGGTCAGCTTATTGTTGTTTATGTTATGTGAGACTACGTCCTGGAACCCAAAGCAGAAGCGTTTTTTGGGGGGATTGAAGCAGGTGGGTTGTGCACTTCAAAGACCAAAAGATAATCTTTGAAAAAGCCCGGCTCCAAAATTCGCAGGACCTCTAGGAGCTTCTGCTCACAAAGACACCGGGCTCATCATGTGGTTCGAGCCAATCCAGGAATGCTTTTATGCTTCTGAGCCCCTAACTTTTGTTGGTTTATTAGACTGAGTTTTTATGTATAATATATATATTCCAAATGCTCGTGGGTCTTGAGAGAACTTAGATGAAATCCTGAAGAAATAACCTTGGAGTTGGAGGCTTGTGCTAAAGCATCAGTTGATTCAAAGGCTCAGCTGCAAAGTCGGCCGTAACACAGAGAGAGAAGCGCAAGGTCAATCGCTGGATAAATTGCTCCAAAACTATTGTGCCATGCAAGCGGAAGAGATTTGGATTATTTTTAAACGTTTAAATTTTCTGAGCAGAATGAGAATCAAAGCAAGATTGTGCATTCACCATATGGTTGATATTGTAAGTTTGAGTTTGAACTTTTGGGAACAGTCAACATTGATGTCAAATACATTTAGATTCAATTTAAATTCTATGCGCATTTCAGAACCAGAAAGGCTGTGTTCTCACTTATGGTACTTTGGGCCTCTACCCTATAAAAATGAAGAAGCTACGACTCGTTTGGAGTGGAGGACAGCATTTGTAACAAAACCCCCCCCCCAAAAAAAATCATGGTTCAAGTCAACTCAAAAATACCTAACTAGTCTAAACACAGCATTCTGATTCATATTGTGTTTATGGAAAATATACAGTATAAAGCAGCAAAATTTACCTGTTTTTAGCCATCTCAGTGGGCGGCCAATTTGCCACTTGAAACATGACATCACAGTTGCTCAGGGTTCAGGTAAAGACCAATCACGGCTCACCTGTTTAATGAAGCTAAGCCATGATTGGTTCTTACCTGAGCCCTGAAGCAACTGTGACGTTATTTTTCAGTCAACAGCAAGTTTCACCTGTGATGGATAAAAATGGGTGGATTTTGCTGTTTAGTTCATTTTCCATAAACGCAATATTAATCACAATGCTGTCTTTAGTGGAGCGCATACAACATATTCTAGAGAACAATTTTGGGTTGACTTTCCCTGCCCTTTAGCTAAGTTTATTAAACATTAAAAAAATTGCATGGTCCTCATAACGCATGCATACGGACCCATTATGTGATGATGACATTTCGGTCCAAGTTCTCGAAAATCCAGGTCAAATCAACTTCAGGTTCGGGTCTGTCAATCATATTTAATGTCGTCAGTTTGTGGGCCCTTTTAAATTAAAGGCCCAATTTATAGGTACATGCAAAGTTTAGTGTCAACTAATGGACATTTAATTGGGTAATATGTAGCTCGGGCAATATGGAAGGCAGAATAGAAACTTAAATAGGTGTTAGGTTGAAATAGTTTCAGCTGGAAATTGCTTAGCTGACATAGTTATGTAATGAGGACTGGAGGGGCCAAACTTTGGCTGAGTCTGCAAATATAGGTGAACACAATCTCTTCGGCTTCACAGTCATCCATACCCATTAAACTAATGTGACATGGGGAATGGCCACCAAAGTTCCATCTTATTTTCATATCAAAAAGCAGTTCTTTTGTGGAGTGTGGTTGTATTCTCTTTGCCTGCAGAGGGGGATGTTGCACTAAACAAAAGCTTGCAGCCTCTGTTTTAAAAGTGGTACTGCAATGACTCACCCCCCTTGCTGCTTAATGGTTTGCTTTGCAGATCTTAAGTATTAGATCATAATACAACTGTAACAACTTGTGTTTTGTGTCTAGTTAGATAGAAGCTTTGGGGTGCATGTATTTTCATGACAGTTAGACAGAGCTTAGTTAACATTGTGATGGTCTATTACATCCATAAAAGTATTTCATGTTATAGCACAGGAGCGAACGCACACACAATTAGCTCATACAGTACCATATGGAATTTGTTAGTTAAAACTTAAAAAAAGTAGTTCTGCCAGTGAAATTGTGCCAAGTTGAGTTTGAGGAACAAGCAAGAAATGTTCACGATGACACAGCGACGGTTCGGATAGCCCCCCTTCTCCCTTGCGCCGGCGCCGCCTGTCAGAAAGAGCGAAGTAGCCATTTTGTGGCGAACGGGGTGATACGGTAGAGATGAGGTGGTTAACACCCTTCTGCAGTATCCTCATCTCTCGCCCCTCTAATTTTCCCCCTCTTTCTTTTCCCCGCTCTTTTGCTCAGTCGACTATGAAGACACTTCATCTTCTTTGACAGTATGACCACTGCTGCATGTTCTGATGCGTTCAGCATACCTCGCCGCGTCATAAATAAATCAGAGAAATGACTTTTTCTTCTTTCCTCACGTGTTTCTTTATCTCTCCATCTTCTGCAACGGTTATCTGTAGAAGATGCTGGAAAACGGGAAATGGAGTGCCGGTGGATTTCCTGTGCGCGACTCGATGAGCATCTTCCAACCCCCTTTTGAGAATATCTCAGAGGAATGAAATTGTTTTTGCTCCATAATGATATTCACTTCTTGTTATGACGTTATCGGCTCTAATTTCAATTGAAATGTCATGAATATGAGCATTCTTTTTTCTTATAATAAAGATGCAGAGGGGATGCATGTTTAGAGAAAAGTCACATGCGAATGTGTGGGTTGCATTGTGACGTTGGCGCTGTACAAAAGAACCGATGCGCTTTGTTGTTCCTTCTGGAGCCAGAAAACACCAACACACATGTACATTTGTGCTGCTGGAGATTACATGAGAAGGTGGGGGTGAGATGCGTGGCTGCAGGAGAAAGAGGGTTGGGGGTGGCGAAAGATTGTCAAGAAGCCCCCCCCCCCACTCCGCAGACTCCTAGTTACCCAGTCCCTCCACCCCTTGCTGTAATCTCCACTCCTCCACGGGTAGTCTCAAACCTTGTGTTCGTCCACCACCAACCAATTACCTGGCAACCCTGCCCTTATCCCCGGCATAGGCGTGATGCTGCTGCATGATGGGGTTTTTTGTATATTGAATTCCATCTCCTGGTGAGATAAAGGGTGGAGGAACAGGGCTCTGCCGCTGTGCTAGATAAGTGTTTCTCACAAACCGTTCCTCGCCGCTTCTTCTGACACTGATTGTGGAGAAAAGAGACATTGGGGATGGCAGGGGGTGAAGACGTGGGGGTGGAGGGCCGCCGCCACAAGCTGGGACCCAATTTCAGTATGATTTCCTCCTTGTTTTTAATTTGGTATAAAGCAGCTCACAGACAAACTTGGATCTACAGCGCATCACTTTCCTGCCATGTTTATAAAGTCCACGTCACCGTTTAAAGCAATATTCACACGGCGAGCGAATATTTTTCTGGCATCACTTGTTTGGGTTGTAGACATACCAAACAGCAGATATTACTCTGTGGATCGATAGTTTGTCTTCATTTAGTGTAGCTGTTCAATCTGCAGAGGTGACAGTTATGGGTTGAGCCTATATTCAGCCTCGTCCCTTCTTTCTCCGTCCTATTTGTAAGCTGTCCTGCAAAGTGTCCCCAGGTACCCGTGGCCTGAGCCCGAACCCATCTATCTGTCTTTGTCTTTGCCACTACAGGGAACCACACACACATTGCTTGTCCAGGGGAACAATGTAAGTGATGGACCCCCGTTCATGCATCAAACCCGCAAGGCGTGCAGGACGGAGGCATTGAAAATAACGACCACAGCAATATGTATCAGGTGTTAAAAATAGAGCACCGTAAAGGAGTGTTGAAATTTGAAGCTGGGGAAGCCACTGTGTGACCCCCCCCTTCCTCCACAACCACCATGCCCTCGCTCTTCTTTTGAGGTTAATGGAAGTTGCCTTGAGTGCAGAGCAAAAAGATGTTTCCAGTTAGCCAAAATGAGTGATACTCAATGACTCGGACACTAACATGCTGCAATTGAATTTCTTCCTTTTGTCAGCCAGGAGTCGGTCCCGCTGTAGACCCTCCCTAACAGCTGTGCCCTCTCCGCTCAACCATTGCTAGGCCGAGCCCCCAAGGTCAAGTGTGAGGGGTCAAGTTTAACCTGAAACCAGACAGAGTGGCAGGAAGGTTGTAGACGGCGTGGCTGCTTCCCTGCATAGCGTAGCTCAACGCTGTGTCTAATGTGTTACATGTATAATAGCAATAGGGATAGACCGATTATCAAAACTCGGTTATGTCTTTAACCACTGGTTAAGTAGATTTAACCGACCGTTAACGTTAACGGCACTGTTATCTTGTTGTTCCAAAAATCTGTTAATCGGGTGTTAACTTGCTGTTAAAGTTAACACACCTAGGGACCGTCGCTAACTTTTTAACAGTGTGGTTAACTCTGTGTTCGAGGCTAATGCTGCCTTCATGATGCCCGTTGAGCGCAAGAAAAAGAGAGTCTATCGAGGGCTTGGCTTTGATATTGGTGATTATTCTGATGAAGAGTTATGCGAACGTTACCGCTTAGCAGTAATACAATGCCAAGTCTCATGCTGAGTCAAAAGAGAAAGAATAAAAATGTGTTTTTTAAGATGATTTCTAAAAATGGACAGAGAGGGGGCTTGCCCAACATTTAGTGGGAGGTGATTCCAAAGAGAGGTTACCTGTAATGTTTCTTGCTTTCACGTCAATAATCAAACAGACAACAACACTGTGAATAGCGGCTAATTATTTACGTTAAATTAATTTAAATTTAATATTATAATAATATTTTTTTAATTAATTTTAAATTAAAACAGTAATTCCAAATATTAGTAATCATTACAAGTATTAGATAAAAAAATACACACATATTCGAAGTAAATACAAAACATAAATAAAAGCAATTCTATCAAAAAATATTACACAAAAAATACAAAACAGTCAAAAGTACAATTACGTTATACAAAAAAAACCTGACAAAAATATGAGAAACATAATCAAACAAAAACATGCAATATTCTATGCTACAAAAATATTGGCAAAAATACACAAATATTACACAAAATTTTCACTATATATATATATATATATATATATATATATATATATATATATATATATATATATATATATATATATATATATAACACTGACATTACACACAGTAGATTTTTTTTATTTCTAATGAATAAAAATAAATAAACGAATAATTTCACAAAAACTTTTGTTTGGTTGGTCGTTTGGATAGTATCCATTCCTTTCGCTGACCCAAAAAAAATAAAAATAAAATCAAAGTTTAACATTTCAGTTATGTAGAAATTATTTAAAAATGTATTTACTTTAGAAAACTTTAGTGAGCTATTACTTATTTACTCACTACTTTTTAATTTATCTTAACACATACTGATGGCCCTGGAAGCTCCCTGCAATTTTTGTTATATTTTTTTAAAACAAAGCTATCTATTCTCTATATGTTGAAATTTAAAAGAAGTTTTTTAAGGTTTATCGTTTTGGCCCTAAAAAAAACATATCAATCTATCACTAAATAGCAAAGTCATTATTTCAATTAAAGTGAGTCAAATCTTAGGTCCTGAAATTGACAAGACAGCAACAGCTATCAAAAATCCGATGAAGTTGTCAACTGAGATGTATTCGACTCCCTGTCTGATACTTTGACGAGCCAACTGATTTTAACACAAAGCAGAAAGGCACACTGTCTGTCTGGGTACATGATAATGGGTCTAAATGGGCTGTCCTATTGCTATCACATGCTTGCAATTTGGAACTCAGCGCTGTCTGGTTTTAAGCTGTCTGAATCCTATATCATCTACATACATGTTCATCTCTGTCACTTTTCCCCGACACGCAGCCAGCCCCACACCTGGTTCATATAAAAGCTCTTTTATGTTTGCAGGGCTATCCTGAGGTCAGTGAGTGCTGGTGTTGAGAGCTGGTTTTACTAGGAGTGACTGGAGCTGGGGAAACAATTGAAGAGAGACGATATATCCAGGTGTAGCACAGTTGAGGAAGGTTTATTATCACTGCCTTCCTCCACAGCTGTAGAGATACCCTTTGCTATGATATCTTCCATCTATTATATTTGAACCAAGAAGCTGTGTTCGATTTAGGGTTGCTACCTTCTGAATGTCCACCTTGTGGCATACACAAAGACAGACGTTTCATTATGACACTGCTGGCTTACATTTTTACAGGCCTTTATGAGAATCTTTTTGTCGATTCCATTGAGTCTCTCCTCAAGGCTGTTGTCTTTCAGTCATTCTTGATAGGACGCAGACCATCAAAGATGCTGTCCTTGAACGACTGACCCTCTTACACGCAGGAAAGCAACAAAATGACAATACGACACACTTAAAGAGAAGATGGTCTCTGTCATGAAATTCCTAATTCAGTTATTCGGTTTTCATACACATTTTTGTTGTTTTTTTGGCTTGGATGGAATCCAATAATTTCTACTTCATTCCATTTTTTTACTGTTGTGGATTATTCGTACTTTTCTGTAAATGATTTGCGTTGTTCACCATAAATTATTTTCCTGAGGCAAGTCTGGAGGAGCCCCTTTCGTGGCATCGCGTGCTCTTTGTTCCTCAGCTGTCACTTTTGACCAAAAGTAGAAAATGCTACATAAATCAAATCATTTGGGAAAATGTATTTTTGAAACTCAAGAAAGCAGGCGCACGTCATAGAAAACAGCTGTGATTGCGGAATCACCTGCGCCTAATGCATGTGACTAAAAGGACTAAATGTAACTTTCTATTTGTCCAGCATGTCTCACTGATTTGCCTGTAAACTTTTCAATGCAGGTGTAATTTCATTGAGAGTTCCACATAATACCCTGCCCTTTGGGGGCACACCAGGTACCTTTACATGCACTAAAGAAAGCTGACCTATTACTTAAAACATTGAAACCACATGGTAAATGTTGGTATAATACAGAGGCTATTCAATTAGAAAGCAAATTCTTCTTGTACGTATGCAATTCAGTTGAGCATCTGAGTTGACTCTGCGGCCGAACGATGGCTGACCTTAAATTGAATGAAGTTTTGTGGAATGTATGCCACTTCAGCTGAAAGAAGGTCTTACTTTAAAGGATATGGATGAAGAAAAACATACGTGCTTGGAAAGTCGTCAGACAGTAATGGAATGTAATTTTCAAACATTGAGATGACAAATTAGTCTAGTCTGCCTGTATGCATCAGCTACTATAGTAATGAATCTGTTTGATAAAGTTAATTTAGTAAAGTAATTATGAACATACAAACAGTGATACAACACCATGAACATGTGATGGCAGAATGCATTTAAAATGATGGGCTGCGTTAGCGAAGAGTTTCTTTTTAAGTACTAAATTAAAGAAAGCCAACAGAATTAATTAGATCTACTGTACCAGCCTTGAATTTTGATAAAGATCAAATAATGAGCGGGCCTCCATAAACGGTACTGTTCAGAGACGACACATTCCAGCAGTTATTTATTTTCTTTACCTTTGACTTTCACCATAACCAAAATAGCCAAGGCAAATCGCCTTTGTACAAAATTAAAGCATTCCCTCCCAGGAGTTGTACAGGATTGCAGCATTATCCTTTTTACCACTGTATTCATCCGAGTTAGCAAGCAGCAACAAACTTTCCTTTTTTAAGCGCCACCACCAAAGCTCGACAATTGTCGGTAGACGCAGTTTTGTTTTCCACAATTACTAAATTCACAGAGCATGCAAAGTTGTGAGAACAAACTTCAGTATTTCAGTCAAGAGATTCATTTGTGCATGTGAACGTAGTCATTGTCTCCGGGGGTCAAAATCAATACGTTGGTGGAAAGAGATCATGGACTGTATGTATGTTATGGTCGGAGGTCGGTTAATTTTGTATTGACAGGAAGTGAGCTTCAGTCTATCTGATGCTCAATCGGATGCAGATAAATGTTTTACAACGCTGTTATTTAACCCTTCCTACCCACTTGACGCTACCCCCACACCGATGAAGGTTTCACCAGAAGAGTGCACCGAAAGCTTAGGTCGAGTTCAAGTGTATGGGATGGGTTGGCTTCTTCACCTCCCCGGGTGTGAGTTGCTACTCTTAATGCTCTATCACCCCGTAAAGATAGCCTGAGGCGTTTAAGCATATGGCTGATCTTCAAAACCCTCCAGTTGTTTCAGAGGGATGTCATGTAGAAAACATGCATTGAACCTCACAAGATACTGCATGCATAATTTTATGTAGCATAATTTACTGGCGTTAGAAAGAATCCTTGTACCGCTAAAATCATCACTTTTCAGAAGACCCCAAAAAACGGCGCGTTTGTTCAACCATTAATATTGCGTTGTCAATGACCACAAGACATTTTCAACACTTTGGAGAGGTCAATAATTTTTAATAAATAAATAAATAATAGCCACACCTGTGGACTGACCAATAGTATAGATTTGTGAAAAAATATTGAATTAACCAAACTGTGACGTAGGAGGTTTTTACCCCAATGCCAGGGAGCATTATAGAGATTGTCGTTGTTCTGCAAGCCAATTAAATTGAAAAAGAGGAATTTTTTGGGCGAAGGCGACTAGTTGACAAAGTCAGGTAAATTTCATTTATTTAGCGCCAATTCACTACAGACACAATTTTACGGAAGAGGATTAGGGCCAGTGAAAGGGGGAAAAAAAGGTTGGCAGGATTCTGACTTCTCACTTTAATCTCAGAATTCTGAGATTAAAGTCATAATTCTGATTTTAACTTTAAACTCAGAATTCTCTCTTTAAAGTCAAAATTCTGACTTTATTAGCGCTAGTATTATTCTCACTTTATAGTCAGAATTCTAAGATTAAAAAGTGGGAATTCTGATAATAAAGTGAGAATCCTGCCAAACTTTCAAACCTCTTCCATACAATTTCAAGGCATGTTACTCATTGAGCTGGTCTAAAACCACATTTCACATTGAGCTGTTCAGTCCACTGAATGACGCAGCTATAACTACAGTATAAAGCAAATCAGATAAGTTACATCTTCTCTGGTGGCTCCTTCTCTTGTTCTTCAGCCAGTTCATGAGGATTCATTAGCAACGTCTTTTTCCTGGAACTTTGGGAGGAGCCCGATATTTATGAACCACTCCATACAAGGATCCTATTTTCAGCCGTCTATTGCAATTGCTATATATCTTCAGAAGTTTGGACCAACATACAGTACCTAATGTGCTATCTTCCATCGCGTCGGCAGACTTGGTCAATTTCTCCTTTTCAATTGCCACATGCATGCGTTTCTTCAGGAGAGAAACCTTTGTAATCCTAAACAAGGGTTTCTTTTTTCATGTCCTTTAAGATTGGTCGATGATGGTTTAGACAGGTGGTGATGGTGAATTAACATCTATACCCCTTGAGTATAAATTCAGTGTCCATATTCATTGATTTCACAAGGTGTTAGAGAAAGTTGTGGTGTAGAGTGCCTTGAAGGCACAAAATACACTCTAGTCAATAGGCTGGATGAAGGAGGTGGTGTTTGCAGGATGAAACTTGATCCAGACTCCCTTGTAATACAAATCCAAAGAGTCCATGATTAGAAACACGTTGAACACACGTTACTGAGGTATTGACTTGAGGAATGAAGCTTTGAAGGTTGGACGTAAAGACTTTGGTGAAACAGATCTTGGCATTCATACTTTTATTATTGAGGGCCTTTGGGTTGTTAGAGTTGTTGGCGAGGTCTGGTTTGAGCATGAAGCTGGCCCCCATTGAGACACAAGTGTCAAACAATCCTCGTGTGCCTCAAATCCTGGGGTTTTGGTTAAATACTTCTTGAAGTACACAATATGCGGGAAGTCCAGAACAAACCCGAATATCTGATCTGATGTTGTTTGTTGTAGTAAAGATGAATTCATTGGTTTTTGCTTGAAAAACATGTTCATAAAGGACCTTGGAAAAATTTAGCCCATATAAAATAAATGATCAATTAAATTGCAATATAGAAGAAAAAAGGTGTGTTGAGATTACCGGTGTTCGGCATAATTGTTCAGCCCTAAATGAGAAAATCTGTAAAATTGTCTGTAATAACTATCTGGAAAATCCTCCTATGAGAGCGTTACAATAATCCAGCCAAGAGGTCAACATATGATTTGTTTTTTCCAGCATTAGCTTGCTGAAAGAAATACATTTTTTTAGATGTTGTGAGTGGAGAGAAAGAAAAAATGCTATCCTTGACACTTGTTTGTGGGAAATGAAATATAAATCCTATCCAAGGTTCCTCATTGTACTACTGAAGGTGAGTGCCTAGCAATCAACAGCACCTACTGTATGTCATGACTCATGAGAGACCTTGTCACTAAAGTCCTGGGAGCCGAGGACTGCTTTTTCAGTTTTATCTGAATATTGTAGTGATAAACTATCAATGATCAAATTCTTGATTTCTTTAAGGCACAGCTGATGCTTGGATAACTGGTTGGTTTGAGTGTTTTCAAATACTGTACTCTAAAAAGAGTGTTAAGACTGAATAGTGTAGGTCCAAGTACAGCCTCCTGCGGAACGCTGCATGACTTTTACACTTCATTGTGGCGGCATATTGTACCGATATCTCTCTGTTCAATTTGTTTTTATTCTGGTAAAAGTGGCCTGGAAGCCATTGTTTGAACGAGGCTATGTGATTGCGATGTAGCAGCTGAAAGGAGGGAGATCCCAAGCAAAGCCTGCATGGCGCAATTCGTTCTGTCAGAATGAAGCAGAGTACTCATTCTGACTGCCTGGATTGGCACCAACCGCAATCACTTGTTTCTGATTTATCAGATAGCCGAGGAAATTAATTTTGTTTCGAAATGCATGGTCGGAAATGAGATGGTGAAAGAATCAGTGATTGTCCTCCTCCCCTTTCGGCGTTCCCTCCAGAGCTACTGATAACTGCTGATCTCTGTGACACAGCTAATGAAAAAGTTATTCAGATTCATTGGGGGAAAAACAATGTTGTAATTTAGTTGCCTATCTCCCCTGGCCTGAAGTTGTTTGAAACCCCTATTAACTCCAGCTCCACAAAGCTGCCCAATAGCAGTCATGTAGTGTCTGGCTGCTGACCTTAGGAAGCTCAACCTTCCTCCTTGCTTCCTATTCACACAGCTGGTGATCAGGACCATCGTGGCGGCCATACATGTTCATTATTGGGTTACTTCTTGCAGACCTGTGTGTGTGTGTGTGTGTGTGTAATTGTGAAACTTGTGTGTTCGAATTTTTCATAATTATCAGTATGATCATAAAATTGACTAAACAAATGACGGATACTTTCACCAATACGGTATGTACAGGTATAATTGAAATTTAAATGGTAATACCCATGCACATGAAATTACCATTCATGGGTCATCGCTGTTATTGTTCGTGCCATGTGGTTAACTGTTTTTATTGTGTTGGTTTCAATTTTGCATACAGTAGTATGCTTCATGTCCTTCTGTGTTTAACTAGTTTGGCTCCACCCCTCATCCCCCTCTTTCTCCCCAAGGTTATACTGTCGCATGTCTGGACATCCCATCAGGCCCCTGTTGGATGTGTTGTGCACCTCATAGCCTCACACTTTTCATTTTATACAACAGCTTTGATTATATATTCAAGCCTTTGTCCGGTCTTCACAGCACACCCCGCTGTGATAAATGAACACGACCTTGGAAAATAGAAAAGGTTGAGGAACAATGATGTGGATTATTATTATTATTATTTTTTAAATCTCTTATGTAGCCTGCGCTGGACAGGTACATGGCAAATGTGCAACATGCTCTTGTCCAGTTTTTTTTTTTCCTTTTCAAACGTGTGTTTGAGCTTTTGAAATTTATTGAGGCAGAATTGAAGCCCTTGCCACATGTGTGAGCCATTATAGGTAATTTAGGCAGTTATGGCTCTTGTCCCTTTGACCTAAAGGGATAATTTTTGCAGCCTGTCACTAATAATCAAACAGGACCAGTTCCCTTTTGGAATATCTCATCCTCTCTCTATGTTTTCTAGTATCCTCTCTGTTTGGAGAGCCTAATAAATAATGACCTTTTGTTTACAATTGATTGGAACAGCACCAATCCAAACTTGATCGAGATAAGTCAAGTTATTTTTTGGGCAGGATTATTGGACTATGTTCATTGTCCATTTCAACAGTAGACATGTTTCAATATTGACCCTCCTGTATAGTGACGGAGTGTTTTCTACTTGCAGAACACCGCAGTACCACCGCCTTGTCAGTAGATGGCGTGTGTGTCTCTTGTTCACTTTTCTACCCTCTTTCCTAAACCTTTCTCTCTCACCCATGACTTGCGAAAGCATTGTGGGGTAGGCCTCATCCTACACACCCATCTGAGCACCCTTTCCATCTCTCTCGCCACACCCCGCATCCCCTCTCCACCCCTCCCCGCTTTCCCCTTCCCTCCATCCAGGGGGCAGAGTCACCGAGGTGGCAGTTCTAACAAGCTACTGGGGACCGCACTGCTCAAATGAGCCAAATCAAAGAGAAAAGAGGGAGTGGGATAGGTAGCGCCATGAGCCCCCCCGCAGAGAACAACCACTCTGATGAATATGAGATGAATTTATATTGCCTGACATGAGGATAATCCATCGACTCAGTCTTAAACATGACATGCCCCTGTTATTATTTTAGAAAGAAGAAAATGCACCAACAACACTTTTGAAGCAACACTGCCCACACAAATATAATTAATCATTTTTATTTATTTATTTTGTTTTAAGGGAAATATTTCTGATCTCATGAACGTGAAAGGCTCAGGTGCATTATTATACCTTAACAAGACCACTGAGCTGATTTGAGTTCAAATTAAAATAGCAATTCTTTTTATTTTATTTGTGTGTATTCCCCCTATCCCCTTGCTTTATCCTCCTGTCATAAACCTCCAATTTTATTTCACATTATGCCGCCTGCACAAATTCACTTGACCACAACAAGCATATTGAACATCAGTGTCCTCTCCCCTTTTTATGGATTTTGAGCCCTTTTCCTTTTTCAGTCTTGTGTACGCACATGCACATGCACTTGCATGATTGCTGTACACTTCATTTAACATGCACAGAAGCAGAGCTTTATGGTGTTCTTCAATCCAGAAAACAAAGAAGGGCAACAGAGACTGCAAAAGCTCGTCTTGCCTTTTATGTTCAACGGTGCTTCTGGCATGGAGGAAGAGCCATTGGAATTGCTCATCCAAGAGAAGGAAATATGGGAAATGTTGTTTATAATAATGGTAATGCTTCAAGTTTTTGCCACTATTTTGCCTGCACATGTGCAATCTTAGTGTCCTCGAACTGTATTTGACACTGATTTCACAATTTACAAAATGTAATGCTTACAAAAATGACAAGATAAAAAAAAACCTCAGTTTTGCTTGTCTCCGGATGCTTTCAAGTTTTCACTTAAAAGAAACACACCGAATAGGGCATCACCTGGAGAACCTAGTCTTTTATTTTCTGCAAGATGCTTTTTTTCTCTCTTTTTTTTAAGACTCCCAGCGAAGCCCAAATTGTTGCCCAAAAGTGATACATCCTGCTTGTGTATGCGGCACTGACAGGAAATCACAGTCATCTCTAATGTTGCTTGGACTTTCTGCTATTACTGTTATTCATGTCTGCAAATGTTCTTTTCGCTCTTGGGGTGAACGCATGAAGCAAGCAAGAGTCTGCATTGGAAAATGTATAACGCCAAAATAATGCCACAGAGCTTAGCTTAACAGATGTTAAACAACTAATAATAGTGACTCTATATAAGACTTTTTTTTCCAGATGTATTTCAATATCTGTGGCTTTCCTTCAATTAGCAGGTCAGAAAGGTCGCAAATGATAGCGACTCTGTGAGATTTAAAAAGGCTGCACTTTCACTTTTATTACCTTTGACCCAAGTTGTGTGTCTGCATTCATGTCGATTTTCAAGATTTTACTTTCTTTTGTGTCCCTAGGACACCATAGCATCTTTAATTTACTTCTGCACAAAATCAATTTAGATTTGGTGCGCTGTGATAACTTGTAGAAGCAACACGGTCAAATGATAGCTGACCGATTAAAGTGGAAAGAAAGTGGGGGAAAAAAACATCCATCTTGTCTTAACTCAGAATGCCGGACACGGGAATTGAATCTGTTTTTTCCTGTGCCAACGCCATAAAAACAAAACAACATTCTGAGTGAAACCAGTAGACATGGAGGGAGTGTACAAATGGGGATTGGAGAAAATGTGGGCCACGGCAGCATCCAGCCAGCCCGCCGCTCTGCTAACCTCATCTCAAACAACCACAGCAGCCATTTCCTCGCTCTGTCCCCAGAGCCGCTCGCCCCCTGGCTGAAAAGCCAAATCAGGCGGCGGCAGCACAGGTGATGTGACGCGTGCCATTTCACATCGGACACCTTATGTGGGCTCAGTTTTTTTTTCTTACATCGCTGGGTGTATATTAAAACATATTTTGCATAATACATGTTATTTTGCAGATTTTAAAGATATTTTACATCTAAAATTCACTTTTTTTTTTTTTTTTAATAGCTACTATATGTAAACCTAACAGAGGGCCGTGCCCCGAATGAGTGTAATGCTATCTTTTCTGTCTAAATGCCTGTGGTTGCAATGGGCTGACCTCGCTCGGAGAGCTGAAAGTGAAAGATGCTGTTTTGTGCCGCCGTCTCACGGCGAGCGGCCTCACTCGGTCCCCCGTGTGCCTGTAAAGTCAAGCGTGGTGGAATCATTGCTGCGTCCAGCTCAACTATAATATAACGTCAACAGCAGGCAACTAAGGAAATGTAAAGGCCATCTTCTTTTTTCGTCTTCTTTTTGCAATTTAGGTTTGTATATGGTTTTTTTTGTGGCAAATAATCAGCATGGCATATTTACATTTTACTGTGCAGTACATTTTCTAAATAACGTAAGAGCATCTGTCTGTGGAATGTGTAAAAATATAATTTAATACTAAAAAGCAAAATTAGTACCACATTTAAAGGACAAAGAATATTTTAAATAACACCACATTAATTTCTTAAAAAGATCTAATACACATTTGATCAGCCGTACGTCTTCTGCTAGAAGACCAAAGACCGTAAAAAAAAGAAAAAGAAAATAAATTTGAGAGTGTCTCCCCCCTCAAACCTACTCTCACCAGAGCATTTTCATCAGCTGCTCTGATAGCCATGAATCTTGTCACTCATGTTTTTCATCAAGTGGTGTGCACCAAGCATGTGGCGACTCCCGTGTGTACTGGAGCGAACGCAGAGGCCCCAAACAGTCCAAGCCGAGCTGGAGAACAACACAAAACACAACATCCGTGTGTCCATGAGATCAGCCTAGCAGTTGTGTACCAACAGAAAAACAAGAGTACTGAAACACAAGTGTTGTAGTAAAAACGTCTGCAATGCTTTGAAGCAACATTCATATTTTAGAAGTGAGTCGGCTTAACAAACAGGCAAAAAACAGAACAGTGAGTACACTTGACATTTTTTCGTGTGTGTGACTGACATGAGTTATTGTCCATGCAGAAGGTTTTCTTATAGGTGCAGGGTTTTAGGAGAAAATGGTAGAAGCCATTTTTTGCTTAGATTCTGTATTTTATTGCACCCCAAAGAGGGTAGTATATTATTTCGGTCATTCTTTTCAAGCCTCCTCTGTCTCTATGAATACATAATCACATATACATAAGTATTTAATTGTGATTTAATTGACTAAATTACTTCATTATCAAGTACATGATTAAGATAATTAACCCAATGTTAAATACTGTACTGCATTTTTTTTAAAATCTTGTCATGAAGGATTTCCCCTCATTAGTTAATGAAATTAATTATGCACAATTATAACCCAGGTATAATTCCCACCTGCAATTCCACTTTCACGCCATTAATGAAAAATCACAGTGAATGAAGATGTCAGAAGAAGATGGCTTGCAATGGGAATGTGAATTTCTAAATCATTAATACTATACTATTACTTTTACATCATAAAAAAATATAGGCTACTTTCTGTGCAGTAACTCTGAAGGGGACATTCCCCCCCCCCCCCTGAAATTGTAATCACCCGCTTAGCATGTACCAGAATTGGTAAAGTGACCATAATATGGCTCCCTGATGAGAGTGAAACAGGTATTAGGTCCGTTTCAGAGGAACTGAGGTCAGCATGTGTTGAATCGACTTGAATCAATCAGCAGGGTTTGCCTTTATTGGAATTTAGCCATTGAGGAGATAATAGGTTTAATACGGGCTGCTGCTGCCGCGAGAGCTATCACAGTTCCAAAATCAGAAGATGGCAGGTAGCTTGTGTCCATATCTTTCCCTTCTCCTTTTTGTGCGTGTGCGCTTGTGTGCTGGTGTGTGTCCGAGAGTCAGAGTCGGTTTTACTGTCACTACCTGTGAAATTGTATTCTGGAAGATGGATGCTTTCTCTTATATTCATGACACCTAGGGAAGCACATTCACCTCCAAAACTGTTTAATATGGATGCGGTGGAGGCGGACACGTGTACATATACATTCATAAACCCAAACGCCGCCACACATACACACTTGTACTCGGGCACACTCACAAACACACACATTTTTCTTGCCCAAAAGACAATGCATGGCTGTTGTTTTGCTCCCGCTGATGATGAAGAGTGGTAGTGACAGTGCTGCTCTCAGTAGGCTTGATGCATTACAACACAGAGCTGCCATGTTGTGTAAATTCTCTCTCTCCTCATTGAGAACATGGAGGCTTCTCATGTAGCGAGACACCAGTGCACTTTAGCTTCCCTACCCCTGCGTACATTCATCTCTGGAGTTTTCTAATGACATTCACATGTAGGCTAGTCATCCATTTTGATGGGGACCCTGGCGCCTCCCCTGTGTCTTTTCACCATCAGTGCTGAGTGCGGCCAGCGTCATATTGTCCTCAGAGGTGTTTGCTGCTGATGCCTGTGCTGACTGAGACGTCCTGAAGGTGCAGTCCACTCACAGGTGGGTGGGAAAAAAGATGGACGTCACAATACAAATCTCCCTGCGGAAGCAAAACACCGACAGCAGTTGATAATTGGCGGAGTGTGTGCAGTTTTGCACTTATGACAATGACTTATAAAACTTATTACCTGACCAGTCCAGGCTCCACAAGGGGCACAATTAAGTCACCAGCGGGAGAACTTAGCATCTTGGCAAGTTAAATTAATGATTTTGTCCACGCTACATTAAAATTCACCATGTCTGTGTTTCATTAACTATTGAATTAGTAGCATAGCTAGCCATTTAGCCATCATCATTAAAACACACACTGGTATAGCTTTTGTGTTTTCTCTTAGCCATTTACTAAATCAGCTAATATTGTTCACAATGCCTTATTTTGAGCTCACCAGCTAGCTAGTTGGTTTGGTTTGTTACCATCTATTTAGCCAGCCAGTTAGCTTGCTAGTTAGCCACGTAAGGACCCATCCAGGATAATTCAAACTGAGGAGTTTCCTAAAGTAAAGTTAGTGCTATTTACATGTATATTTTAACACATGCCTCCAAGCACTGTGCAAATATACTGTATGTATGCTAGTCAGAGGCAGTTCTGGCTAGATTTGCGCCCCAGCTGAATCTTGTTTCCGGTGTGGCAGTAAAATCATTACATTCACTCTAAATAGATTTTTGTGGCACCTGTGTAATCTCGCTGTGGGTTTTTAGGTTTTATTGATGTTTAGGACAGTATGGAATGGGGGGGAAAAATCACTTGTATGGCATTCCATGACTTCTTGATACGTATATATCTTCTACAGATGGGGAACTCACACTGGGACAGCTGCCAGCCTTTCTTAAGACAAGAAGGCAGCTTGGCCTGCCTCCACAATAAGCATGTAAGTCATCCAGCACATTTAAGGGGAACTTTGTTCATTTCACTTGTTATGCCTGGGCACAAGAATTTGTGCGCACACAGAAACATATCCATAGCTTTACTACCATACTTTTGTATTTTAACCCATTTGGACCTGATTATATGAGGCTGACTCTAAAAATGTCTTTTAAATCTATAAAGCATTTCCAGCCCACATATTTGACACCCTAACCCGACCAGATTTACAAGATAGGATCATAGGATGGTCAGATAAGTGGGTCACTTTTTATAGCATGTTTATTAATTACATCTGTTTTCGGAGTTTGGTCATGTGATGTTCACATGCTGAACAGTGATGGGTTGTTACCTGAGTAATGAGCTACTGTGATGTAATTTTCAGTCGACAAGTGTCAAAATGGCCGCCTCCTGAGATGCATATAAACAGATGGATTCTGCTGCTTAATTCATGTTCCAAAAAACACAATTTTAATCAGAATAGACAACAGACTAAAGTAGACTATAGACTAAAATATATATATTTTGGTTTTGCAATGATCCATTCCAGTGTGCGGCGGGTCATAGTCTCAGAAAGCCTTTCTTAGGTGGGTGCTAGTGTGCCTTCGTAGCCGGTTTTAGGTTGAGCTCAGGCTTGGTGAATGTGTAGACCCAGGTCTTGAATATGAAGACCACTACCACAACTTCTCCAGGGTTGGAGGATGATGTTTGGTCCTCCCACAGTTCACAATCATCTCCTTGGTTTTCTTCCTGTTGAAGTTGTTGTCTCCAGGTGTTCCTACCCAATCATTGCAGATTTATCCCCGTTGGTGTTTTACCCAACACAGCTGCGTTGTCCAAAGTGAAAGTTCGAATTTTGAGATGAGCAGTCATGAGTATAGTGAGTATAGACGGGGGCTTAGCACGCAGCCCTGAGGATCACCAATGCTGAAGGTGATGACGGAGGCAGAAATGCCATGAGGTAGATTCCCCCATCAGGGCAATACTAGGTTTGTATTTAGACTGCGTTTTCCCTTTCGTCACAATAATACTCCTCCAGCACCTTGTTTTTGTCTGCATGAGGCCTCCAGAGTGCACCTCGCCATGCTGTCTCAAGTATTGACATCCCAGCACCACAGGACGGGCAGGCAGGGATACAAATACACCGAGTGTTCTCTTTTAGGAGTATCTCCATGGAGAGGCTCCTGGAAGACTACATTTCGTTCACGGCGCAGCTCTCTGTTGTAGAACTAAACTTAGGCACCGTGCCCAAGCTGCTGCGTGTGTGCTGCCTTTGCTGAAGGGAGGAGAGGAATCACAGTGTGGAGAAACCTGGGTTCTGTTCACAGGTGCACCAGAGAGGTTTTGTGTAATCCTATGCTAAATTCGGCATCAGATCTTTTTGGGAAGGTGTGTAAAACCACTACGTTTTTCTTGTCTTTGCCTAAAAAAAAAAGGTTGATAGCAGGCATGGCTTTTCAGCGCTCTCACCCTGAAGGCAAAATGTATGGGGCTGCTTGGCGGCATTACCTCTTCCTCGAGAAGACTAACCCCCTCAAAGGATGTCTGCGGAAGGAATGCCTATGAGCAGAAACGGGGAAGGAGAAGGGAGGTTTGGGATGGGGTTGAGGGATGACGGGAGGGGGCGGGGGGCTAGCGAATAGAAGCCGATGGGAGGGAGATGGGGGAATATGGGTTTGATTCAAAGAATTTGGTCCCTGTGTTCTTTGTAGAACATTTAGCTTTGACCCTCCCTTGCCTCAGTTCCTCCCTCCCACCAACAGACTCGCGAGGTCCAGCTGATCTGCAGGCTATCACACCAGCCAGGCTTTTTTTTTTTTTATGGTCTGCACATGCTTCCCAATACATATCTCCACTGTATGGCTTGTACATGTCCACACTATTGCAACAGGCACACACTGAGGGAGGAGAGAGGCAAATAGGGAGCAAGGGAGAGAGAGTGACAGCAAGAGAGGGAGAAAGGTAGAGTCGGACTGAAATAGGAAAAGGGAGGGGGAGTTATTTTATATGTTGCTTACATGTTTATATGCAGTGATTTTTTTTTTAAAAGAATTACCCAAAGGTGTCATGTCCACATAGCTGCAGCCAAAAGCCCCGAGCAGAACTCTCCACTTGTGCTCTGCAGACTGGAGGCGACCGGCGGTAAGTTATGGGGCTTCTTTTCTCTCCCTCTCTTTTTCTCTCTCTCTCTCTCTCTCTCTCCCCTTTTCTCTGCCGCTGATTACGGTGCTGCTGATTGATTGGTTAGAGGCTGTGGATTATCACGGGCCGCTCGTCACCAGGTACCTGATGATGAGAGGAGGGGGAGACGGGGGATGAGGAGGGGGAGGAGGAAGATTGAGGGGAAGGGGGGGGGGCTAGGCGGAATGGAAATTAGATGAGGGCGGCCAATACTCGCATCGCCACATCTAACTAAGTCTCTCTCTGATTTCTCTGTTTACTATGCCAGTATGTTGTGTGTGTGGTGAAAATGTACAATGGTGTGTTTTTGTGTGTGGGGTCCCATTCGGCACACTTTGTCAGCTGGCTTTCCTGAGTGAAAGCGGCGTGTGCTGATGATGTTGCGGGGAGGGGTTTACTGATGAGGGGGAAGCCAGAGGGGCCTTTTTTTGTGAATATGCAGATGAGGGGCACGCGTAAACGGGAGGGGGCCGGCCACGCGTTCTACTGTTTATACGTTCTCCGTCGGGAGCCCCATCCTCAACAGATTGCCGCCTCCCCGTGTGATCTTGCCACCGCTTTGTTTAGGGCATTCGCTGACAAAAATGGCGGAAGACGAGCGCCGCCCGGAACGCGGAGGGAATCAACTCACGGTTGCAGAGAGAGGAGGGTTAAAAAAAAATGGCAGATGTGCTTTAGGGCATATTTTCAACTCGTTGACAAGATGTGATGATTGCTATTTTGTGCCTCGCCTCCTCCCTCTTCACCTCCCCAGACATTTTTCCAAGCCATTTGCATGTCAAAGCAGTGGAGGCCATTGCACAGATTAGGATGAGATGACATAATGATGTAATGAATTAAAAGCTCCTGTTTAAGCTCTGCACTCTGTTGTCCTGGGAGGCAAGGATGGGGGTGTCAGGGGGGGCACACATGCATGGCATGTTTTCTTTGATGCTCGTCTCTGAGATGCTGATTGAAATAACCTTTCCCTCTTGATTTGATTATATTACAAATGAGTTTGCGGGGAGTTTAATTGTATTTACATATTTTAGCTATTTTTTCCCTCCCATAATCATCCTTTTGATTACCAGCGTCATCAATTGTACAATTCCAAGTTACATCATTTACAACTTGCAGTGTACAATAGGCAGTTTAATTAGTAACAAAATTGCAGCAATTCTTTGCCATTGTTGTAACATTATAAAAATAACAACTATGTGCAAATAGATGGATTGTTTTAGTGAGTGGAGTGTTTTTTATTTTGTCTTTTTTACTTGCTTGTAGATTAAATTACTTTATAGCAATTCTTGTGTTTTAAAGTAGGGCTGTCACTATAGAATGTTTTTATAATTGATTAATCCAATAGTATTTTGCATTTATTTTTTACCGATTACAATTTATTTACGAACCCAATTTTATTGTTTATTTGGTAAAGTTTAGTGATTAAAAAACAACAACTAAACAACAATTAAGCGCCAAAGGATTGATTGTAGGCACCAACCTTTTTTCAAATGGATTCAGTTACTGGTGCAGTCATTGTTACGAGGCTGAAATCAGAACATTTGCACATTTCTAAGTTAAAAACATTGCTCTAATTGATTACTCGAAGTTGTCAATTAAATTGGTAGTCGACTAATTGTTGATTAATCGATTGATGTTGACACCTCTAGCTTTGAGGATGTATTTGCTTGTAGCATTGGCAAAATGTTTACATGAATGGCCTTTAGACTGGAACAACAAACGGTGACCGTGCGCGGTGTGGATAAAAGCACACGGAACATCGATTGACGCACGGGCTAAAACAGAAAAGATGTGAGACGCTACATCTGAGTTGCTATGGAGAAACACACCCACTGGGTGACAGGACCTTGAGCGTGGCACCCTTGTCATCGCTGTAGCCACCCTTTGATGGGACCCCTCTCGCTCACACGCACACACACTCTTGAGGCAAGTGCAGTATTTGGGATAGCTGCAATATGGGTATCAAGAAGACGAGTTGAGAAGATTGATTTCTTTAAACTTCCATTCTGTCGTCCTTTTTTGAGTTCTCTTAATGTTTGAATCAACCTGGGACCATAATATCAATAGTTAATGACACCATATCGTTTAATGGAGCGTTATTATTAATTCATAGAACTCTAACAAAAAAACTAACATCAACATTTGTAGGTGTAGCGCATTCGCAAAAAACAAGGATCGACACCAAAACGTCATGTGGTCCTAATAGTGAATTTAAAAAGCAAATGCATTCATTTATTCTTCTGCTTTCTGATTTGTGGCTGCTGCCCCCCACCCAGCCTGGCCCCGCGGCCACGTCCGGGCGGGTGTGGCCGCGTGGTGTCAGCTGGCCGGTGCGGCCTGTAATGATTATGCGCTATGACAGCTGGGATAAAGCGTACGGATGCGTTTGGTGGGAGTAATCAGCTGCTGACCATGGGGTTCGAGGGGGTGATGTGAGGCTTTATGACTGCAGAGCTCACGGACACGCACACAACGCATTCACACGCACACACGCACGCTAAGGTCCATAGGGACGCCACGCTTCATCTCACTCTTGCACTAGTGGACACGTCCTTCGATTAAAATTTTTACTCTGAAAATGTTTTCTTCCAATATTAGCAAAGTCAAGAAGATAATTCATTTCATAATTTGAAATGTGACATACATAACATAAACCAGACATGTTCAATTTCTGGAGAAATTGCCTGTGAATGCTGAAAATTATTTCAATGCATGTGGAATAATGCGGAATGCTTTATTATAATTATAATGTGAAATGACATTTAATATAATAGATATTTATTAATTGGACAAGGATTATTATATGAAATTGAACTTGGACTAAAATCTGCTCCAACTGATACAAACCCTGGTCTCCCACGGGCTAGTCTTTTGCTTTAACCACTGAGCTATTGAAGACTTGAGAAAGACTGAATGCTATCGTTGAAGCTGACTGGGGGGGTTAAGCATTCATACATTTAAGTGAAATCATAATGCATTTCAATGTATGATTTTCATTAGCTATATACAGTATGATGTCCTTGGATACATTTGCAATGTACAGTCAGAGATGGGATTCGAACCGCTAACCCCTTGGTCTCGGGTGACCAACTTAGCCACTGGGCAGTATCAAACACTTTGGGATGATGATGATGATGATGTATTTAAGGGAGTGTAATGCTGACTGAGAAAGTTGAATGTCTATTCCATTAAAAATGAATGGCAGATTTTTTTTATACTAAACAAAAAATTGTGCGAAAAGTGTACATAAGCGGAATGAGACAAATATGAGTCTGGTTGGCGTGAATTTTTGAAGTATATTGAAATTAGAACGATGTAAATCGGATGATGTCAGAGTTGAATGAGGTCAAAAAATTATGAAAAATACGCAGAATAAAGAATCAGAATTGAGCTTTCTGCATTCACACAATTAGTTGATTTGTTTTTTAATTAGAGTTGTCAAACGATTAATTTTTTTAATTAGATTAATCACATTTTAGAATTTTGATTAATCACGATTAATCGCTTAGTAAAAAAGGCTTTTTTACCAACATTTTTTCCCGGCCAAATTTGAAGAGCACCGGTTATGTGTTAATTCTTTTGGCATTTAATGTTATGAGGACGTTTTCAACATTTTTTGACCCACTCCACATGCTCATCCTCCTCTTTTTCTAATCAGTTAACTCATTCCATTTTTTATGAAAACCTAGAATTTTTTTTATTGTACATTTATAACAGATATAAAATTTGTGATTAATCGTGAGTCAACTATTGAAGTCATGAGATTAATTACAAATACACATTTTAATCGTCTGACGCCCCTTATTTTTAATAAAAAATTTTTTTAATTAGAGGTGTCAGGCGATTACATTTTTTAAAATTGTAATTATTCACATGACTTCATCACATAACTAATGATTAATCACAAATTGTATATCTGTTATGAATGTACAATAAAAAAAATCGAGGTTTTCATACTCTTGTTAGCAAAAGTGGAAAAAAATGTTAAACTAATATAAATAGTTCAAATGAATTTTTGACGTCTATAGCCGTCAATGGCAGTGAATGAGTTAATTACTTGCATAATTTAAAATGAAAAAAAAAAAAAAATACCCCGATATTTTGACATGAACAAATATTCTAAATGTGATACGCAAACATTCGTTAAATGCTTGACTTTAATGCATGAAATTATGTTTATTGCTCAAACAGCCACCCGCTGTCACGCTAAAGGCTAATCTAAGGTCAAAATTATTAGTGCGATTAATCTTCGTTAATTCATGATTAATGCGATAATTTTTTGTGATTAACTAATCAATTAACGCTTTATGTTTGACAGCACTATTTTTAATTAACACTTTTGCTTTCATCTCCCTGCTTGGCAAAAACACAAGTTCATGTGCATTTTGTGACAGTTGTGGCCCTTGAACTTTTGACCCCGTCGCTCAGGCCCGCACTTTCCCCTGTGCTGCTCCTCCAGTTTCACTATAGTCAATGACGAGGATAGGTGGGAAAGGGGATTATTGGTATTGATCTACCCAGGGGGATCATTAGGCATCACTATCAATTCACAGCTCCTGGTACACAGCACCAGCCCGTACAGACATTGCCAATTTGTCCCCATTAGAGAACCAGCTTTGTGGGAGTCTGCGACGGGAGGCTTGCTTGGGCCTGGACGGCAAGCAGGCTTCAAGTGACCACCACTTGGTCAACATTGAAACAAATACATTTACATGTGCTTTCAATTGAAAAGATCTACAATAGGTTATACTGTATGTGTGTATATACAGGATATATACAGTATATATTTTTTAACTTGTTTGTAGTTTTTTCCACATACAGTAGTTATATTATTTACCCAGGGGTAATTGGCACCATAATAGAATACTTGAGTGAGGCTTATCCGGCCTGGCCCACTTATCTGTGTAAGCTGGCTGTTCTGGAGACTAAAGCTGTCGGATCCGGTCCCGCTGACGTTAACCCTCTGCCGAAGTCAGGTGTGAAGGGAGCAACTCTACCGATTCTTTCACAATTATTTTGGAGTCTGATGCATCACAAGTTTCTGAATCTCAAACAAACAAATTTTGAATATTTGGGTATTAAACTCTAAATACTGTATATTTAGACTAAGTCATTTTTTGATTTGCTGTTTTAATATCAATAAAAAAATAAAAAATAAACTGAAAATGTTTGAATATAACTATGCCACTATGTTATTAGGCTAGCATATGCATGTCACTTGTCCCTTTATATCAGAAAAAATACAAATTTAGAGATATACCAATATGTTTTTTTTCTTTTTTTGGGGGGCGGATACTGATTATTAGTTGTCAAGGAGCTCGATAACCGATATTGACTTTCACTAAAAGGGACAATATTGATGTAAAAAATAAATAAAATACAGACTGCATTTATTAACAATTATTTTTTAAATGTCTTTCAGTACATGTTTAGTGAAGATATTTTCAGATTTGCAAATTGTTGTTTTTCTTTTCTTAGACAATTGACATATTTGACATCAAATTCTAAAGGTTAGCATCATTATGTCTTAAAAAGTTAAAGGAAAACTTCCAACAAGTAAATTTGCTCTCTATTGTTTTAGACAGTAAATAAAGTTTTTCAAAATTTTAACATATCTGAAATACTCAATTTTCACTTATGTTGGTTTTTATTTCAAACAAAAACAGAATGTGCCGAAAGTTCCCATGATCTCTAGCATCTCTTTTAAAATTAATAGAACATTTAAAGAAATACTTCACTGAAGTTCACTGTTCTTAATTGATCAATTATCAGCCATTAGATTAAAAAAAAAAAAAGCAGATGCCAATACTTGTCAAAGTGCTCAATATTAGTGCTGATAATCTCCCGGATGATAATCGGTCTATTCCTAATTCAGTTTAAGTTTTGAAGCAGCTAAATGCACAAAAAAGGTCAATAATTAAAAAATGATATAGACGTATGGAGATCTTACTAATCACTGCCATCTGTTTCCAACCACCACCTATGTGACACACACACACACACATGCATCGAGCCAAAGAGTCTGCCCCGCTCGGTGTTGACCAAGCGGTTAAGTGAACAGCAGGTGATTGTTTTTCTCACGCCCCTTGACCTCCGCTTGCCCCCCCTTTTGGCTGTAGCCAACCGAATCTTAATCATGCAGAACGCAGACACCTCCTGCACCGATTGTCCCTTCACTGTCGGCACATCCGCGCTGAATGCTTGTTTAGTAACCAATATACTTGATAAAAGAAGAATATGTATGTACAGATCTTTTAATCATTTTCGAAAAAAACATCTGAGCAAGTACTTTGCCCCCTTTTTTTCCCCCCTTCCCTGATCTGGCCCTGACTCGCGCGGACATTAACACCACATGAAGACCGCGGTGGAAAACGCGCTCCTCCCGAGCAGCACATGGGGCCCTCTCACAACCTGAGCTTTATGCATGTGCAAATCAAAGGGCCGCTGGTAATGACTTCAGTGTGGGCAAAGTGCGGAGATCCTTTTAGCTGCTATTCCCCCATCAACATGCTGCTTTAACACGTCCTTTTTCACCAGCTTCTCATATGGCGCTGCGCCGCTCTCCCACGCGAGGTCATTGACCACACCAGCGACATATGTGAGCCCGCTAGTCACCCACACTTCATCAAGTATTGGAAATAGGACTGTGCACAGGCGTAAGTGGGGATAAAAAAAAAATTGTCTTTTAAATTGTCTAAATGACAGGAGTAGTGAAAATGTGAACTGTTGTTGTGTAAGGTTTGAAGCTGCTTTGATGCATGGCCACCAACAGAGGGCAGTGTGGCCTGATAGCTGGACTAGACAGACATAAACACGGCTCCTGCATAATGTACAGAGATTATTTTTCATACTGATTTAAAAAAAAAAAAAAAAGATTTAATTTCTTAGAGGTACTTCTTAATGTCTTGTTTGAGGATTTACTACTGAGTTTGTATTTTTGTCATGTAATTGCTAATGACTTGTATTTTCATCGTATTTTGCTTGCATCTATATTTTAGCGTACGCAGTTGAATTTGATGAAAAGAATGTAATCTGAAGTAAATACATTACAAGGTGCATTTTGAAAAATGAAAACGTCCATATGGTTGATGCTTGTGGGCCATTTTGAGGCAGCGGAGGCAGCCAGTCTGGGAGTAATCAGATAAAAACAATAGTCTTTCATGATCCTTAAAAATGTACAAATGAAAAATAAACAGAAGCCAGCAGCGGGAGATATGCGCACTTCCGCTTCTGCGGATTTTTATAAAGCAGGGAGCCACTGTAAGAACTACGAGAGTGTACATATGTGTCGGCCTGTATGTTATTTTTTCTTTGTGAGCATGTAAGAATGTGTGTTTTTAAGAGGGGAAAGCGGAGATGGATGGATGGGGGAACTTGAGGGGCCCTGGGTGTTTTAATTATCCACTGCTCTGTCGTTTGGTCCGAGCTCGCTATCTCTCTCTGGCTTTTATCCCTGTCTCATGATTCCAGCGCTACCTTTATCCCTAAGCCTTCAGCTCTGCTGGCCAAACAAAGCAAAAAGGGAGGACAAAGAAGGGGTTTTAATGCCGCAGCTACGCCACATTTACCATTAATATCCCTCAATCTCCCCCCTTTTTATGTAGTGCACAGCAGAGTAACCTCAATAAAGTGACCCTAGCAAGCCGTTGGGATGGAGGATCCTCTTGTACGAGACTCGAGCTCTGGTGCAGTTCTGCTCAAAAGCTGAAGTCAAGTGCTGCCAGCGTCCTGAACAAGTGAGGTGAAGGAGCACATTTTAGATCTTCTTTTTTTTTCCCTCCTCCCTTCATTCGTTCTCACTGCTCCTTTTTGCGAGCAGATCATCGAAATGCCAAGCGTTCCAGGAAGACTTCTTCTTTTTCTGTCTGTTGACGCTATTGGCTGACGAACGGCTTCTGTGGATGGGCATTGCGGTCACATGACCTTCAAAGAGGAAGCATTTTGGCAGCTTTGCTGGGCATCCACAAGCAATATGCTCTATTTTCATAGCAATGCTGAATAGTTCAAAAACTTTTTGGATTTCTGTAGTCTGAATTTGAATCTGTCAATTATGTTTAGAAGCAAAAAACAAAACATGCATTAAGGACATAAATGCAAAAATACAGAAAGTAGTTACACATATAACGTATGCAATATTGCAGTAATCCAAGAAAACATTTGTGCAACCTAAAACTGCTGCCATTCACCATTTTAACAATTGCAATGTACCTAGAGCTATCAGAATTAATTGATTAATCAACAGGTAATCGATTATCAAATTAATCTACAACAATTTCAATAATGCAGTAATTGGAGCATTTTTTTTGTACTTTAAATTGCACAAATTGCTCTGACTTCAGTCGCTCAACAATTATTAACTGATTTCTGTACTCCTTCATGAAAGCAGACTAATTATCTTTTGTGTTTAATCAGATTAGGACATTTGCAAACATTTGTTTTCAACTTGGAAAACAATGACCAAACCGGTAACTAAATCAGTTTTAAAAAGGTTGGTGAGTATAACATCAACCCCTTTTTTTAATCACTAAACAAAACAAAATAAACAACAATCATTGATTAGTAAACAGTAATTAGGGAAAACAATGCTTTGGTAATACACTTGAATGCAAAATCAAAATTTATCTGATTTGATTATTCAACTGAATAATCGATAGAATAATCGATTCCAAAAATATTTGACAGTGAGTACACCTTATTTTTGTGTGTGTGTGTGTGTGTGGGGGGGGGGGGGTATTTTAGTTTAAAAAATAATAATGTAAACTGTCACTGCTGTCACCATATTTTTAAAAATTAGAATGCAAGTATCCCTTTTCCACTTAAACTTTACCTGGATTTATTTTTTAAGCCAATCTAGCCACATAAAGGCCTGTGTGTGCATATTTGCTGTATTTTTTGGCTCCCTCTGCATTGGTGTGTGATTTGTTGACCGTAGTATATCACCATGACAACATGCTTTTGATGTGGTTGCCTTCCTGACATACCCCTGTTTTTTTTTGGGAGGGGGGGGGGGGGCTCTGGCGCTTTGGTGAATTGTCTTACTTCTCGTTCAGTCAGCATGTCACATGGGGGAAAAAAAGGTGTTGGAAGGTGTAAGGGAGGGGTCTGCATGGTGGGGGGGGGGGGGGTGCAGTATGAGGAATCTAATGGGCGTCTGGTCTGATTGTCCTCAGTCGTGGCATTAGAGACAAAGCAGATGAATTGTGCAATGGATTCGAAGAGATTGGAGACAAGTGCATGTCAGTAGCCCCCCCGCCCCCCGCCCCCATCCTCCAGGATCCCTCCCATCTTGCCTTTCTTTTTGTCTGACATCCAGAAGAAAAAAAAAGGCAGGCGTGACAGCAGTGCTCCGCTCGAGCAAAACATTAAAAACAAAATGCAATCCTCACCCATTTTTCTTTTATATTAGATATTCAGGCAGACATTCGGCACACGGATCCCATATTAATTGCCAGACGCCACACATGACAAATGTACACAATATTAATCGCTAAGCAAACATCAAGGACGTTTTGATTCATGCTGTCTGAAATGCTGGCAATAAACGACAGCATTTAAACACAACACATTGGAAGAAAAGAAGCACCGATCTAATCATCTCAAAGAGGACCTGAAATCAGTTTTCTCCGTCTTTCTTTAAAAAAAAATAAAAAATTCTCTGCATGGCACAAGACAATATGCTCTTCTGCTCTTTTTCGTCTCGGTGGCTTCTCAAACAAGAGCAGCATTTGAGCAGAAAAACTCAAGCGCCCCTCCCTTCCACCTGACTGTCTTGAGAAACAGCCGTGATTCTTTGTTCTTTCAAGTTGTCTAATGCGCCTCTTCTGATCAGGATTGTGATTTTTGGACATGTGCTTTGGTACGACAGCTGTTTGGCTGTAAAGCTTACTCTGGATGGAGTTTCCTAACTGCATTTAGGCTAGTTCTTTGCATCAACAAATACTGCAAATTTGGCTTATTGCACATATTCGTCAACCACTTTCTTTTCTTGCTCGACACAGTATGAAGGAATTACAATAATAAAGAAATCACACAATGTACCATCACAACAGCCACAAGTCGACTACTGAGTGCACCAAATTCCAGCAGCACAGATAGTCGAGCGTGTCTCCTGACCTCCGCCGAACCACTCGGATTAAGTCACCGAACTCATGGGGCTCAATCGAACCCAGGTTAAGAACTACTGACTTAGGCAATTATGCTATTAGGCTAACTATGTTTTTCTTCATTTCTGCCAAGTGACCATCCTGACAACGCTGGCCTGCCAACTTTTATTTTGTGTTGACTGCATTTATTATTCATCTTTACATCACTTGTATTTTAGTATGAATAATGGAAGAGGTATGAGAGGAGGAGGAAGAGGAGGAGGAGATATGAGAGAGGGGTGCCACGCAGCATGTGTCCTTGGCTCTTGTAAGCGAGGGGAGCAGATGGGGGTTGGGGGTTCGGAAGAAGGCGAGATGTACCTGGTGTGGGGCCAAGATCCGCGGTCTTGCTCTCTGCTGCTTACCTGGCTGCCACTCTTGTTTAATTTAATATCATTGTATAAATCAAAAGCCTTCTGTCAGACAGACAGCACAACCTTCATTAAATTCAAACGGGGAACGGGTCTCTTTGGATCCAGTTTTAATAAAACCAGGTAATCAAAGGTGGATTTAAAAATGGGTTATCGTTATATAGCCAGATGTCTGGTTGCCATTCGTTTCTTCAGACGAGATAGCCCTCTTACGGGTTGTAGACTCCATATGTACTGTATGTAATCCAAAGCTCGAAATGACTCATTTAGCATCGCAGTCTACTCGTCAAAATTAGCATCTTGCGCCTTATCAAAACACATTGAATAGCAACTTGAGAATCACAGATTTGTAATCAAGCTTTTTCCTGGTAAGTGAAAAGCCGAATGGCACTCACATCACCTCTGAGTGAGTAATATGAAGTCGAGGGAAGCTCAGTGCTATTTACGCCGCACCAGCTAGCTAGCAATAAGCTAGCTGGCTAGCTAGTTTGGCTAAACCCGTTGTGGATCAATTAAATCAGAAATCATCGCCTCCACGGCTGCGAATAATCGATCAGTAGCGATAAGTATCGTTTTCATGACGGGATCACAAGGAAAGACAGAGATGTCATGTTAATTGCTAAGCTAATTTAAGATTGACACATTATTGTTTAACACCAGAATAAAGTAATTGAGTGAGCGTGTACACTTTTCACAGAATTATGGCTGAAACTGCGTTAAAGTGGAGCATATCCTATCTTGAACAGCAAAGTAGCAGGCAATTTAATAAGTGTCTCGAGAGAAATTGATACAGAAGAAAGCTTAACAGGACTAGAAACATAAATCGTAAGAGAACTATGTTTCATTACGGCACGTCAGACAGGAAGAGTTTCGTATTAGCTTCAAAGTGTAGAAATATATTTATAGTATATTCAGATAAGAGTCTTGAGTTTTGATTTAGACTTTTGAGGCCTGCACAATAAATGTTTGCAAAATTACAATACAGTAGCTTTTTATTTTATAAAATTTTATTTTTTAAATCAATTTTGCCTTGCTAAAATACCATACAGCCCATTCAGAAAGACTACATTTCAACTTAAAATGTATTTTTGTGGAGTTGCCCCAGTGAAAATAATTCTAGATAAGATAATGCAGTTTGTTGCTATGCCTATCCGAATTTTACAAACAATTGTTCATTCATTATATTGTCATATTTTTTATGTTTAATAAAACTCTTGCTTCAGCTACCTGAGATGAACCTGCAAAAAAAAAAAAATTCTTAAAATTAGAAAGTTGCTCCTCAAACAAAGTCATTGATTGGCAACACTTCTTCGCCAATAAAATGGATTTCATTCAACACCTAAACAACACATTGGGAGGGGGGGCGGGGGGGGGGGGGGGGTATTCATGGAATGGAGTAGGATATGCTTTGAGACCGACGCCTCCAGGGGAAACTGCGACCTAAAAGCAATGCCTTCGACCTCTCAGCTGTTCTGACATGTAATTGTGGCCATTACGTCAAACCAATTAGGGACTTTGAGAACAACCAAAATGAAATAAAATAATACATACAGATACATATACTATATATATAATCTATGCAATAAGTGTTCAAATTGAATTGGTCGTGTGACTTGAGCGGCAAAGCAGTCTTGACCTTTTAACATATAATGACAGATCACACAAACAGAAGACGGTTGCGATCTTGTTTTATTTGTTGGCGTCAGTCTTCTTCGAAAACAGGTTTTGCGCATTATTCCACAGCGGGACTTTAAAAGACAACAATGCATTTTGATTGTTTAGACCGTCATTTTAACCATCTCTCCAATAGTCTTTTGTGCAATGATTTGACTGTGTATTTTGTTGTAAACGTTTATTCTGCCGTATTATAAAAGAGCGAGCAGGGAGGTTTACTGTTGCAGGTGCTTCACATTGTTTTGCACCGTTCAGCATGTGATCAGAAGAGGGCACTATGAGTCGCTGGCCAGCTTTCTCTGAAATCTCTTTTCTCTCCTGTCTGCTTGCTCTCACATACTTTTCTTCAGTCAGTAACAACACTTTTTTTTTTGTATTTTGAAGCCATACCCAAACGGAATACACAGGTGGCCACTGAAAATATGCTTAGTTGTGTAAATGTAGATACTTGATACTTGGCTTCACTTGCAGGTGTAGAAAGAAGCATTTAATATTCAGCTGACACCTAAAATTCTGTGCATAAGCGTCATTATTCTTTCATTCATATGGAATTCGTTAATGTGTATTTTTCTTGTGAGCAATGTATTGGTTAGCACATTTTCAAAAGTCATGTGGCAAGTGTAGAAATAACTATATATTTACTGACATAATATTATGACTTGATTTTAGTAATATTGCTTGAATATTTGATTTTTTTTAGGTTTATGTCTTTATTGAAGAAAAGAGTTTGTCTAGTAATGTTGATCTGAGTTAATATCGCTATAAAGTGCCTTTGGTGTCAGAATCCCTATCATAATAAAAATGTAGCAAACATATTAAGACTCAGAGGCCTTATTGTAAGTGGCCAAACATTTTCATACGGTAAGTAAGTGCTTGTTTTATTGTTCTCAACACAGTATTTGATCAAATGAGTCATTCTGATCAAGTGTATTCTATTTTCATGATAATATTAAACATTTTGCATGTGTCCTTCAAATTGCTGTCCACCCTGTAATTATGTGGTAGCTGACCGTTTAATAAGAAAACGTCTTTTTTTTTTTTTGCCTCTTGTCAATGGAGGCTAAAACAGCAGAGAGTTTTAAAATAAATATTATTTACACATAAGTTATAAAATTGTCATCATTTTATTTGTGTATTTGAATGGTGTCAATCTTAACACGTCCACTCTGTTTTAGTGGACTATCACCTGATTAAAAAAAAAAAAATCCAACAGAAATTTTAAATGTATTTGTATCAATGTGCTCATACATAAATGCTAACATTAGCCAAATATGTCCACCCAGTGTGCAAGCTCACATACTTTGAATGCATTACACGAGCATTTCACAGCGACCCTTGCGAGGACAAGCGGTTAAGAAAATGGATGTATGGATGTGCATTTCAACAATGACATACAATGGAAAATCTCAACTTTTTTGAGGGTGAAATTAAAAAGCCTCAAAGGCACTTACTTTATAGTGATAATGACTCCTTTTATTCAGTAAAAATGAAATTATTGTCATTAACTTTTTTTTGTATTGCATGTTCTTAATGTACATTAGCATTTTAGTTTAAAAATGTTCCCTCATATTTTCAATTTTTTTTAAGTGCAGTCTTGTAGAATTGTGAACATGTTGCATGTTTTATCCATGAAACTACATAAGTCCCTGATAAATCCTTTTTTTTTTTTTTTAACAATTCTGTTGCTTAAGGTCAACACATTTGTCTCTTGTATTCCAAAACATCATCTCTTTCCAAACCGCCTTGAAAGTAACTTTACTCTTCAACTTCAGCTCGTCTCTTTCTCCTCCTCCGACTCGTGTGATACTTGCTGCTCCTTTGTTGCAAAGGAGGACAAGCAACGAGAGCACTTCTACCATCATTTGTCCTTCTTTTAATAGTCAGATAATCGCGGTCATCTCTACCAGGAGCATTGTGTCCTCCACAGGCAGGTCACAGGAGTCCTCCCCGCCACCTGTGCGTCTCCCCGTCTTCTCCTCCTTGCCCCCTTTTCCCGTTGCCGTTGTAGCTCGTCACGTTTCTGCGGGCTCCTGCTGCTCGGCCCGCTCCTTCAATAAATCTTCATATGTGTTTGAGGCAAGGTGGAGGCTGCAGACAACAATAAGCACCCGTACTCTCCATCAAAGGGTTATCTGGCTTTCACAGGCACAGTGACAGACCGCTCTGTGACTCTGAACAGGGAGCGAGTGCTGTGTCTTTGACAGCCAAGAAGTCCATTCATTTATTAACAACCCCCCCCCCAAAAAAAAAACAAAACAAAAAAAAACAAAAAACAAAAACAAACAACATACTAAAAAGTTGCTCAAACAATTTAAATTTGAGAAAGTAAGAGATGGTGTAGTAAATTTTGATGGTAGTAAAAGTCAAAGCAGCTTAATTTATGTGGAACCTGCACTTTTTTAAACCAGGAATAGGCATCTGGCAGCATGTAAAATGTAAAAAAAATTCTGGAGCGGAGCAGTTTCAAGATGTAATAACAATATTCATCGCTAGATGGCAGACATCACTCAAGAGCGCTGCCAAACCCAAGAATGTAGTTCACCACCACCAGAGAAGAAGGGAGAGTCGTTCCTGGAAGTCAGAAGTCAGGACTAAGTTTGGCAAAAAAAAAAAAAATGCTGTCTTTGAAGTAAAATAGGGAGCAGATTATATGTTCACCGGATTTAAAGAGAAACGTATCTGCCTAATATGCTTTGAGACGTTATCAGCCATGAAACATTTCAACCTAAATTGTCACTAGAACACTAATCTTGACAACTATTAAGTTTGTGACGTGCATAAAGAGTTAACTAAATTGGTGGTGCATTCTTTGAAAATGTTTATTTTTAACAACAATAAATAACTGAAAAAAAAATAAAAACGTTTTTGCCTTTTAAAACAAGTACAGCACACAAATAAGTAAAAAATTTAATATAGTTTCAGAACTTGAAAAGCTCCAACTTAACTTTAGGTTTATTTTAACAAAGTGAAAAAAAAAATTTGAATAATAAAATATAAAGTATGAGCCTGGGTACTATGTATAACAAATGCCCTCTGTTTCTTTCATCTTTTTCTTTCACCTTTCAATTTTTTTCAATTTCAATCTTACTTACAGGTGAAATGTTCGTCCACAGCCTTTAAACTGGCGATTTGTGCAGTTTACACATGAAGGCATTTTGCAGCCAAATGCGTACGCCAAGATACATTTCTTGGGAGTCCCAAGATGGCGTCCCCACGGCTTTAAGAGTCTCAGCCTATGGCCTATCCAGTAAGGCTGAAGAGCTATGAATTATGCCGCTTGGCGCATTTGCGTCGCACGTGAGTTTAAACTGACCGGACTGTTGTGAGCGGAAGTAACCGGTGTTGTTATATAATCTTGACGTTTAAAAACCACGGTTAATCGTAAAAAAAGGTTAATAGCTGCACCCCTATTGGTGTCCTACAAAAACATGAATATATTCAACGCCAAATTATGTACGAACTCGGGCTCCACAATAGCTGTTTTTTTCCACACCGATTCCAGTAACTTCCTGCTTCTCCAAACTGATAACCACGACATATAGGCCTACAATACTTATATATGCATTTTCATATTTATACATATAACAATGTTCCTCATATTTGATTCTTGATGTATTTTTGCTGCTAACTCTGACTGTATAAGTAGCTGTATTTTTAGTGGTGGTGGGGGTTGTGATGCAGAGGCCTATTCCTCAGTGCCGTATCCGCGTGTCAGCCAGGACTGCTGTTATGGATTACCGAGCCCAAATTTTGCACCTTAAAAAGTGAGGATGAGAATAAACCTTTTGTTCGTGTCACCTATCATCTTGAAATATTTACCGTTCCTCGCCCCGCAGCTCCCTGTCCCCCTCCGGTGTGATAAAATGTTTCTTGCTCCCCGTCTTAACCCTTTCCTCCTTCATCCCACCTCCAGCTCCGTCTCCGCTAGGAACAGACGGAATATAAACCTGCCCAAATCCTGTTAGCCGCATCCATTTTCTCCCCAAGGAAGCCATTTATGCCGGGTGGTTTCTTTGGAAATCTTATGAGCATTTGACCAGGTGTCTGCGACACTTTTCAGTAGCATGTTTGTGTGTTTAGTGTGTGAACTCCCACTGTCGTGTTGCGTTCTCGGCTCCGAGAGAAGAAATGCATGCACATACTTTTGCTCTTTGTACGTCTGTGTGGTGTAGACTGCGGCTGTGTTTACTTTTAAGAGGAAAGGAAATGAAATTCAATGCCGAATGAATTATGGAGAATGTATCGTTACCTCCTGTGTGTTTTCCTGCCCGTGTGAGTGAGCGGAATTCATGTGCCAAAATAAAACACAAAAAATGCAGTGGCTTTTCGGCATCGTGTCGGGTGCTGTATGAAATCGCCTACAGTTGCCTTGCAGCGCTGAATATTCGGGTTTCCACCTTTTCGCTACATTCCCTTGAAAGAGAAGTACGCCACCCGGCTAAGGTGCAACTTCCCTGTTTCCACTATTACTTTCTTCAAAGAAGACAAAACTACAAGAAGTAGCAGTCAGATACATGTTTGTAAGGGGCTAACGCAGTGCCTTACACCCCACTCATCTTAATGTTGGAGGGGAGATCTGGTGGCCTATAAATCATAGCTTGTGTATAACTTTTTCGTTAAATTTGGTCCGTTTTAACCGATTTTACTATTCAAATTATTTTTTCTTTGTCATATTCCTTGTCAGCTGCTCACTCCTTTTTCTCCTTTATAGGAATTAATCTAACAGAATATAACTTTTGATAGTAAACTATGAGGATGGTTTTCTCTTCTGGCCATCAAGTCTCCTCCCATTTGTTCGAGCTCTCCTGTGCTGAAAAAAAGAAAGTGCTCTATAAATAAATCGTTTTGACTTTGCTTTATTGGGGTGTTAGGGGGGCGGTAGACCCAATGTGGGGGTTATGTCGGGGGGGTGATCATAAATATCAGGAGCTGCAGGGAGACAAAAGGGCTAAAATGGAAAGGCTTTGCTGGACGGGGGGACCCGGCCATGTCATGTACCTCAGCCATTTTTCTTGTGCGCTTAGAACTCAGTCAGGGGTTTAATTGGAATCCAGACTTCAAAGGAACCTTCGGCCCATCCAGCATCCCCCTCCCATCCCATCTCCACCCCGGTACTAACTCCCCTGGCAGGATCTACTCTCGTCCATCGCACAGACACGTAGACCGTGACCACTACAATATCAGAGAGTGCATCACCATGCACGACCTCATCTGAAATTGACTTTGGCAGTATTTGCAAAAGATTTTGTCTTTAGGTGTGGTGTGTGCTCTAGTGTTCCAGTTAGACTAGCTCTGTGTTTGTGTTGTAAATTGCACTGCTTTATGTGTTTTCCTAAAAAACAAAACAAAAAATCTATTTGGCTTCCAATGTCCCTATGCGAAAATATACATTTTGTGTCATTGCTTTCCAAATTTGTATCACTGCAATTATTTTTAAACAAATTCTGTGTTCAATTCAATTAGTAAGTTGAAAAAAATAAATCATTTATTTATATATTTTAATGGCATTTATGAATAAAATATTAATTTACAGCAAGTCATTTGGGTTTCTTTTCAGTATTGTCTCAACATGGATGACAGTGAGGTTATTTAAACATCTTTAAAATAATAATAATAATATTTATATATTTTTATAATTATTATTATATTTATATTATTAATTATTTTATTATTAGTTTAATAATTTTAGTAACTTGAATCTTCGCAAACACACATTTTTCCAAAGTTAAAAAAAAATGTTTTTGCAGCATTCATTGGTACTTTCAAAAGCTTCTCTTTTGTTGTATTGCTTAACTTTTATGACAACTCTCAACTCCATCCTGTTAGATTTCGAGAATTCTTTGTACTGATATTCAGTGGCACACAAGACTTTTTTATTCATTTATGTTCTGTTAAAATTATGGCTGTTTTATTAGTAGTCATTAGCGTATATGTTTCTGTCGGTATTTTGGTAATACATTGTATATTTTTGGGTCAAATTGGGCAGAAACCACATTTAAAGTGTGTGTATTGGGCTGAACACGTTTGGAAAACTAGAGTGTATAATTCTAAGTAGAGGATTTAGTAATATACTAAACATAGTTTAAATTTATAATGAAAGAAAGCTAACTTTGTAATTGGATACGTCGTGAGAAAATGACTTGAAAAACCATAAGTCTATATACGGTGTAATTAATGTTGGAGCATCGCGGAGCATCGCAGGCTATGTGTGCACCTTTTTAATTTGAGCTTCAGTCTTTTCCATTGCAGGTTCTGTAAACCTAGTTAGCATGATGCATAAGCCACTTTTGAAGCTGTTAGATATTGTTCTTTAAACCTGCAATAAAGGGCAGAGCAATGACTATTTTCAGACCTCAAATTTATAATTTTTAATTACACCTGGAAAAGGTCTTGTTGACACCTTGTCCTTAGTGAATGGCCTGTACCCTTAGTAAGGGGGGAAAATAAACTATGGTATGTACCCAATTAAAAAACAAAAGTTTTTTCTCTGATGCTTAAATAAAATGGTCATTATGAAATGGATTAACATGAAAACGGTTTGAAAATAAATTCATGGACTTCTTGTAAGATGAATTGAAGTAAAAAACCTTCAGCTTGAATGAGAACAGTCAGCTCATAAAAAATAAGTGATCAATTCTTAAATTCAAATAGAAGTTATGAAAGACAATTTACATCATTTTTCTGTGTCAAACCATTCAAATAAATCAATCAATAGTGTTTTATTCGAAGTTTACTTGCTCAAATCTTGTTTCCTGCTGCTTTCTTCAAAACATGCACGGCTGTCTCAGAGACGAGCGTGGGATCCGAATGACTAATTGCTCATGGAGAATGGCCGGTAATGGAGGTGTTAATGACCACGTTGCTTAAAGGTTACTTGTGAGTGGTGTTTTTTTCCTTGCCCCTTTCAACACCTATACGCGCCCACCAACATGTTCACTTTGTTTCCTATTAACTCCAGCTCAACCTTGAACACAACCGAGTCACCCCCGCAGGTCAAATGATGAAAGAATCAGATGAGAAGGAAAAAGTTCATCAGCCGGTAGAGAGCTATAAAGGGGGACAGATGCTTAAGTAGAAAGGTCTCTGCTGTGCAATATTTGAATCTAACTCAGGTTTCAGTACCTGTTGAATACATGTTGACGTGTTACATAGAAATATTCGTGGCATACGAAAAAGAGGATGGAAGGGAATGCATTGTGGCACGCAACTATGGATTTGCATCAGTAATTTGAGTCAGAGTTCTTTCTTGGGAAAACACATGGTCAAATTGATTTTTTTTGTTTGAGCTGTTGCAGCAGCGTTGTATCAGAAAGTTAACTTTAGTTTGGAGGCTCTCTAGCCTGGGAGGTGCCTTGAGAGAGGAGAAACGGAGCTCCAGTGTTGATGGCACACATACTGCATGCCTCGGGTCTTCAGTAAAACGAATAACACAAACACGGACTTGTGTATCACACCAATAATATCTGACAAAAGCTTATTGTAAAGAGGAAATAGAAGAAAACCACTTTGTCTCTTAAGGACAGAGTGGAGAAAGGGGGAGCTCTTCAAAGTCAGGTTAGGGAGGTAAAGTTGTATTCGATATGTAAACCATTTTATTTTTTTATTCATTTTTCATTTGAGTTGATTTTGCAAACGTCACATACCCAAACTCAGAAAACAGGTGAGCTGTGATGGCCGTTAACTACGGCCTTTGGCACTGTGATGTCATGTTCAGTCAACAGCAAGTGGTAAAATGGCCGCCCCTTGTGATGTGTAAAAACGGTGAATTTTGCTGCTTTTCCACAAAAACAATATTAATCAGAATGCCGTGTTGCTCTCAAAAAAAAAAAGAAAAAAGAAAAGAATGCCGTGTTGCGATTGTTGTGGCTCAAGGAACATATTATTCCCTTTAACTTTCCTAACTTTACCTTAAAGTCTCACGTTTCTTTACTTTTTTTATAAACACTCATCAGATGCACCAGTCTGTAGATATGAAATTAAACCGCTTATCTCTTTGACTGCCAGACGTTTTCAGAAAAGGGATCCCGCGGGTGCCAGCCGATTTAAGCATTTTGACTGATCTTTTGACTGATCTTTCAAGGTCCACAGAAAATTATGTGTTTGGACTATGGAAACACACATACTACCAAATGAAAGATTGGACTCTCATCTTTCATCAGAAAAAAAAGTTTGTTTCCACCTTATTCTGTTTTTGAGTAATCAACAATAGAAAATGGTTAGTTTCACCTATGTTTTGAAACAAACGTCTTTTAACGTCTTTGGCACTCCTCCATAGGATTTTACTAAACGTTATTTAACGTTTTTGGCAGTCAAAGAGTTAATTCATACTGAACTCCTCTTTAGGCCTTTTCACACTGCACTTAGCACAGCATAGACCAATCCATTCTTTGTGTCTGTGCTCCCTGTATCTGGTAATTAACGTGGAGACCCATGCTCTAGATCTATGATGTCCTTTGTACAATACCTTGACGTAGTAAAAAAATAAACCTCCCCCCCAAAACATTTTCTCTGCTAAACCTGTAATATATATCAAAGCGCTCTTCATTGAGCTGGAGCCTACAGATGAGCCTCTCGTGCCATTGAAAACAGATGAACCGTACCTTCTTTTAATGTAGCTTCTGCTTGTCTCGTACTTCTTATTTATAATTAAAAAACAGGACTATCTGCGAAAACGGTGATTAATACATTTTGTCTTACTGCAGCCTAATTTATATCTAGACCAACAGGAAAAGGCACCCAGCTACTTCCTGCACCAAATATGGGCAAGCTTGCACTGTGATCCTTGTCATCCCCGCGCACAATCGATGCACATTGTGTAAGCACCTTAATAGGTATGCTGCAGAGCAGTTGCACAACTAAAGTAATATATGAAATAAATAACTTTCTGACAGTATTAAAAATTAATATGATACTTAAGGCTCTTGTATTGGATCCAAATGTTGTTTGTTGTATGTTGAAATGTCTTGAAGCCTCAAGTTTGCCCTTGATCTTGTAAAATTGCAGGCATTTATAAATGTCAGAGAATATTCCACGACGCCGAATCTTCAAACCATAAATCCTTATCAATCACACCTATGGTGGTATTTAAATGATATTATTCTACGGGTTAGCACATCACAATTTTGTTTGCCCTTTAGCTGCTGTGTTTAAAAAGGGTATGCAATTATAATCAGCCTAGTGAGCTATGTGATACATAATCTTAAATGGCATGTTATTTTGAATATAATCTTAATCAATATATCACAACAACCTTGCGAATAAGATACACAATCACATATGCTTGTTGCAGAGAATCTTTAAATATTCTGGTTGCGAAGAAAAAAGTTTGTGTTGGCTTTCAATCCCACAAACAAGTCATCTTGTTATAACATCGAGTGTGCAGGTCGTATGGATAGAGTGCAAACAGCTTCATTCACACAATTAATCTCAACTTAATGCAAGAATTGTATTGAATTTGCTGAACGGTCTGATTTTTTGAAGTATGCAGGGAAAAAGCAGAAAAGCAAAAGACTTTCCACAAATTTGGTATTATTGGTCACAACCAGTCGGCATCAGGAGGTTGCATTGTAATTTTCTCTTTGCTGAACCCAGAGAATCTGACTATTTATTGTGATCTTTATAAAAGCCTCCCCAATACTTTTATTCAGTGTGTCATTTGTAGGAAAGGAGTATGTAGAGATTTGCATCTTATCTTAACAATATACTATGCATAATTTTGGGGGGGTTTATGAAACACTGGTAAGAATAGCACTGTGTGATATTTCCTGTGTTGAAGATGATGTGGAATCAGAGATAAGGATTATGCTTTTTCCGTTTTCTTTATAGGACTATTACAGCACAAAACAAGATCAGCTCACCACAGTGTATTTCACATAATAATATACATAAACATATTCTGTTCAAGTGTGAGGGGCCAATATAACTCTCAACATATTGGTGTTTTGGTCCCTAATAATTAACGTGACATTAGTCAAGATTCCCGTCCAAATCTTTATTTTCTACTCAAAAGCTCTGCTGATCCCAAATCGAAAGCTATCCAACATCGCCATCTTCAGGGATCTGTTAGTCATCATAGTGGTTTAAAAACCTGGTCATGAGAACCCTCTTCCTCGCCCACCGGTTGAATAAATGTACTTGATTGATACGTTGGTGCTAGTAAATGTTTGGATTCCAGCTGACAATTGTAAACGTACACAGAATTGAATGAGTTAAGGATAATGTTTACATGCATTTTTCGACAAAATTTATATTTTTTTCCAAGAGGAAGAGGTAGGTCTTGTGTGGTGTTGCACTCCGGGAGCTAATATTGTAGATTCAAGCTGATAGAAGAGAAGTAGAGGTGCTTATTTTGCATCCCGTATGAAGGCAGCATGTTTGCACATAAAAGCCCAGGTCGTATAATGATGCTTGAACACCCACTCTCGTCTGATTTCATCTGCAGACTAATGATCACTTTGCCTTCTAACTTCATTTCCTCTCAACATTACATTACAGCTGTGTTTTTTTCCCAGTGATGAAGTGTTAAAAAAAGAGGACCAAATGTCAGAGGTACATTTGTGAAATGAGGCGGCATAAGTCCAGTTTTTCCAGACGATTGAATGAATTGTTAAAAATAAGATGTTGAGTGTAGCTCAAGTGTCCCCCGCCCCCTCCCCGTTCGTTATTTCGCCTCTTGACTCGACTTAGGCTGTGTTGCTAATGGCAGGATGAGTTGTCGCACACAAGCAGCGCTGCTATAAATGCAACCAGGGTTACAAAATAACAACTCGGTCCAGAAAGAAAAGTGCTGCATTGTATTTTTAAACAGTTTTTGTGCAATGCTGTATTGTGTTTGGACGTTTTGCATTGTAACGCAATTACCGCCACCCAGTGCCAAATCTTGGTGCTCAAGGTTAGGTTAGGTCAAATTCTGGTTTTGTAGTGATGCAAATAGTGTGGATTGAGGACTTTTTTTTGGAGGGGGGGGGGTGTCAATCAGTTCAGGTCAACTGACTTCACAAGCAACACTGGGGCAAATAATGACAAATATTTTTTTAAAGGGTGTCTCCAATCTGCACATATAAATCTGTATCGTTATGTTGCGGTGCTATAAACCTTGAAGCAACAGACTAAACACAAACAGTGCACCAACACATGTAGCCAGATAATACAGCAGTCATATATCCTTTATCCTCTGCGAAGAAAGACTATATTAGTGCCATACTGATAAGAGAAGTTGTGATGTCTTGAACATTATAGCCTAGCCGTCTGTCTTAAAACGTCCCCCAGACAGATATTTTTTATTTATTTATTTTATTTTATTTATTTTTATTTTTATTTTTATTTTTATTTTTATTTTTATTTTTATTTTTATTTTTATTTTTATTTTTATTTTTATTTTTATTTTTATTTTTATTTTTATTTTTATTTTTATTTTTATTTTTATTATAGGTTTTAGGTGAACTAATGAATACACACACACTCGCATACACACACCCATACACGTATTCACCCACATATTAAAAAAACAAACAAGCAAAAAAAAAAAAAAATATATATATATAAAAAAAAAGGAGAGCAATGATGTTGACATGTCAAATCGGTAAAATTACCGAATGAACAATAATGAGCTCAAAAGAAAAAGAAAGAAAAAAAAAACGTCTCCCAGACGAGCAACCAGAAAGAGCACCAAGATGGCCATTCAATTAATGCAGTGAGCGGAAAAACACTTTAATTATTTTTAATTGTAAATACAAATGATGACTCTTCTTCATTAAAATACACATTGCGACAATTTTTTGTTTTTTTGTTCACGGGAGGCTGGAACGGATCAAATTTCCTTTCACTTTAATGGCAAATCGTGATTTGCGATACAAATGTTTTGAGTTTCAAGCGCCATCACGGAAGGAATTAAACATATCTGAAGGCGTCACTGTACATACAGTATCTTTTTTGTTCAGTGTGACAACAACAGAAAGATTGAAAATAATGTTTTGTTAAATACTTTGAGCTAACCAGGCAAAGTAAAGTCTCCAGCCATGAAATGTGTTTCGATCCAACGCTTTTCCGTTGTTCCTAAAGTGAGACAACTGTTTTCAGCGCTTGTAACCACCCTTCCATTAACAATGACCTTATGCCTGAAAAATCAATTGCCTTTCACAGTTAACATGCTTTTGAATGGAAAACTTTAAGTCTTATTTTTTCACTTTTTGTTTACTCTTAGTATTTAAATGCATCCAAAACTAATGATAAAACTATAGTCTGAGCATTTTTTTAGAGTTGTGGCCTCATTTCTGAATTGTACCGATTCATTTGTATACTTTTGAATAACTGTTCCTTCACAGTGATTGACACTCGAAAAGGTGCGAGAAAATATGAAAGAAAAAAAAAAGAAACTAACTCGACCAGAGGAAGGCTGTTGGCCTGTTGCAGCCTCCTGAGGTTTCATTGAGAGGATATAGTGTCCTTTCTTCTCAGTCACATTTGAAATTAATATTCCATGAAATAAGGCAGCCCATCAGGCTTTTGTAATCACGGCAGGTTAATAGAGGGAGTAATATTCCTTTCCCCCCCTTTTGAGAGACTCTTATCCATACCTCTTTTTTCCTCAATCACGGGTGTATTTGAAGGCCCTCGTGTTTCTTATCGCCTTAAGTTCTTTATTCTTTTCCCCGAGTGCTTTTATTTATTATTAGCATTCATGCTGAATGGCTGCTGCGGAACCTTTTGTGGGAACTAATTTTCCACTCTTAATAGGATGCTGATTTTTCTTCTTTTGGAGAAATCCACTCCATCCCATTCTTTGCTTCGACGCAAAACATGGCTGCCGCCTGTCAGAGTTCTAGATGTCATGTAATTGCATGTAGCACCTGCAGCATTCCTTCAGAGTAAAAGCGTTCTCCTGATGCATTGAGGCCTGCTGCTCCCAACGACAATACCGCTGTACATGTGACACCCCCCCGCATTGCTCCCCGCGGATCATTCTTTATTACTCCCATCTCGCGTCCATCAAGGCTTGGTCTGCTGACATTATGGCACCTAAGGAGAGAATGGGGGAGAGAAAAAGGAGGAGAACAGTCACACTTAAGGATATCCAAGCTTGACAGACTTTCCTTCCGGCAGGGTGGGGACAAATATCGCTTGGAGACAGCCAACTCCAGAAGTAGGATTTCTCTTAGATTGGACAGCATTTCACGCTTATATGCAGACTCTTAAGTTGCATGGTTGTTTGCTAAGTCAAAAAGATGCACAGCGAACACCAATAATATTCATACTTAGTATTGGTGTGAGCATTTTGTAGATTAAATCTTAGGTATGTGTTTGGTATTTATGGGGTCTTCAAACACAGCATGTTGTTTAGATGAGGTATTACTCATCGCAGTATGCAAGTTTTGCACATTTGCACCTATTCACACATTCATCACTGTTATAATACTCATCTGCATAATGTATCAATCAGAAAAAAAAAGTGTCTTGAATATGTAATTTTTGGAATAGACTTAGTGGCACAGAACACCGGACTGTTTTAATGTATCTCAACATCTCGAGGCATTCCGTGAATCGGCAGGCAACCAAATATGATGCTGTCAAATGAATTTTCACTAAAACGGCAATGCCTCTGTTGCATCTGATCATGTTGCGATCAACCCGTTTAACACTTTCTTTACGTTATGCCAGACAGCCAATTTTCTTTAAAGACATGAACCTTTCAAAAGTTCAGAAGTGAGTATAAATAGCTAAGTGGCAGGTGATAATGAGGTTAAAAAAAAAAGTTTAAAAAAAAATCCCAAAATGTGTGTGTATATATATATATATATATATATATATATATATATATATATATATATTATTTATCTATTTATTTATTCATATTTTATATTAATTTTATATAATTTTTTCAAAATATACAGTAGACTAGACAAAAGGGTTGAAAATGGCTTGTTCTCTTTGACGGTGCAATTATAATGGATCAGTGCCAGGTATTATTCATATGTCTATTCCCACAATGTCTACCATATAGTGTTCCAAAAAAAAAAAATAAAAAAATAAAATTCCCCCCCATGCTTATTGATCGGTTTGCAGTCATCATGCACGTCACTGCTTACTAGTGTGTCAGAGACAAGCCAATTTGAATTTCATAGAACTGTAACTTCACATCTACCAGTATTTTCTCTTTCATCTTAATTTCTACATATATTCTCAACAGGATTCAGATGACCAAATATCATCAAATTTGATAAAACCTGATGGATAGAGGGAGAACTCATTACATTTCGATCGGGATTAAGAGACAGATTGAAGGATCTTTAACATTGTGAGAAATAGCACTTCATGACATTTTCATTAATTTCTCAGGAAATATTGCTTGGCCCTTTATGAAAAATTCAGACATATATAACATCTCGTGTTGTCTGGGCGTACACGAGGCTTTCACTTGCAAATTTGATGGGGAATTAAGCAATTGGCCTTGGTGGACATCTTTAAGTGTCCTTCCATTGTTATTGCTACTATGTTTTCTTTATTGACAGGCAAATAGGCTTTCATGGACATTGAACAAAAAAAAAAGAGCAAATTAATGTTTTTTCTTCTTTTTTACTTTGCAGGATTTTAGTATAGAAAATATAAGCAATTTGCAATTTAAGTAAACTTGGAATATATGGTGAAACAGGATCAGCGGGGTTAGATGGTGCATGTTGATTTATAGCAAGGCCAGAGTGCAAAGCCCCCAAGCAGCAAATTCAGTGTCTCAAATAGAGATTGGCCTGTGGCCTTTGGTGTGATTGGTGACCCAAGGTGAGGCACTTAGTGATTTATCTCTCACATATCTTCTCATCTCTCTCGCACTGTGTCGAAGCGGGGCATGCTAAAATACATACAGTAACACCGTTCTCAGAGCTTGCGCCCTGGCCTTGACTCGCTGTCTTTGTCCAGGAACGTAACCTAGTCTGGATTGGAAAGCATAGGTTGCAAAAGCCCTGCACCTCCGGGGGTCAGGGTTGGCAATGTAGCGATGATGGGTCAAAGATGTTGGAGAAAAGGTCCCATGAACTCGTAAAATTTTGTTTGCTACAATTTTTTTCAGTTCTTTTTTTCCCTTTTCAGCAATATTAGGAGCATACCGTATATCCATTCCCATTCATTTGTGCACACTTGCTAATACTTAAGTCTATGATCCATGCTCCATCTCACAGACGCACTTTACTCCCTCACACTGTCATGAACGCTCTCGGAGCCCCAGCGCTGTCTGAAGCTGAGGTTGGCTAATGAGGAAGTGTCTTCTCAGTTGAGTGGACTTGACGCCACAAGGAAAACCTGCAGAGTCAGCCCTACATCTGATCTATTGTCTCTCCGGTAGACGTGTGTCTACTGTATCTATGTACACAAATGCTTCCAGTGTGTGAGTTGGTGTGTATGCCTTTTGAGTGAAGTGTAAAGCTAGACTACATCCCTAACACTCTTCCGCCATGGGACTGGGCCTGACGTGTCTAGTGCCCTGGGATCCTTTCGGAGCAGATTTAGAGTGATTTTCAGTGCCATTATTCCTGCCAGCTTTGACTGGTAGTTGCCCTCATCCCAGTATGTCTTTATGCTGAAACAAAGTTGCAGTTGCATCTCAAATCATCTTTTCTTCTCCAAAACAAAAATTCTTGTAATATGTATTTTAATGAAATATCAGTCCATAAATATTGCACTTTATAAAAGCATACAATTATGACATAAATAAAAAATAATGATTCAAAAGTAAGTTCAAAAGGGATTGTAAATAGCTATGCATTCACAGAAATATTTCAAGCCTAACTTAAGATTTATGTTTTTTTTTGTATACATAACTTTTCTACATAACTCTGGTGGTAATTTTAACACAAAACGTTTATGATACACATTCATGAGTCTAATAAAGCCCATTTATTTGAAATGCATAATCCTCAGGTTGATGTATTTAGTATTAATAAAGTATAATTAGGCCTACTTACATTATTTATTTATTTGGCTTTTTTTGGTGATATCTGCATTCAGTTTCATCACAAAACATTTTTAAAAAAGAAAAAAAAATGGACATTGTGCATAGGTAACATGATTATTATGCAATTCAAACAATATACTTTATGTATTTTAAATAAATATTGTCATTATTATTCATTTAGAGTAATTATACTTTATTAATACAAAATTCATAAACCTGAGGATTATGTATTTCAAATAAATAGGCTTTATTAGACTAATGAATATGTACAATATAAGTTTTATATGGTAGGTTTGTGTCAAAAGTACCACAATAAAAAGTAAATGGGAATTGGTTATGTAAAAACAAAAACATAAATCTCAAGTTAGGCTTGAAATAATTCTGTGAGTGTAGCTATTTACAATCACTTGAACTTACTTTTGAATCATTATTTTTTTATTAGGTCAAAATTGTATGCTTTTATATAAAGTGCTATATTTATGGACTGATATTTTCCCTCATTAAAATACATATTACAACAATTGTTTTATTTTGATAGGTTTATATGATAGGTTAGTGTTAATATTATCTAAAAAAAAGTAAATGGGAATTTGTCATGTAAAAAAAACCCTACATAAATCTTAAGTTAGACTGTGAGTGTAAGAGGGAGGACAAAATGGGGCTTATGATAGAGCTATGAGGAACACCACAAGAAAATAGAGATACCTAAGAAATCAAAAACTATTTCATTTCGACATCACAGATTAGTTTAAAGCAGGTGATTCTTTTAATCTTACATTTTCTTCATTATTCAAACCAAAACATCGTAAGTCGAGTCACTCGTATCTCAAGACATCGCTGTATTGCTTGCTGTATTGCTTCTTTTGCGTGACCTGCTACAGTAGCCCCTCGCCATGAACCTGCGTGGTACCCGGGACAGGCAGTCAGCCATTTGCAGCCGGCGGAAGGTGATAATGAGCTCCTGCATTGAGTGTCAGTCACCACTGCACTTTGTCCTTGAAATGTGCAAGGGTGTGTGGGTGGTGGTGGGGTTGACAGAGGCACTGTTTGAAGGGGCGCATGTGTGGAGGTGCAAATGACTGCAATAGGCCACAAAGGGTGATTAGTGACCTCTGCACCTCTAAATAGCCTCGCTTCATGGGTTATAGGAGAATAAATGCAATTTTTTTAAACTAAATTGTGAAATTATATGAAATGGTGGCGGCTATCCAGCTATAATAGAAAAAAAAGAGACTTAAAAAGAAAAAGGTAAATGGACTGCTTTTTATACAGCACTTTATCTACACCTATACTAAAAAAACTCCTGATGGGGACATCGGGGCTCGTGCTATGAGCGCACACATGTTCATGTGCGTGGCTACTTGTAATTTTTCTGACCTGGACCTCAGTGACCTCTGTCGTCTACTCTTGTCTGGGGCCAGACGACCGTCTCTTCAGGACCATATATCAAATTAACCATAAAAAAAAACACTACCTTGCTCCCCCTTAGAGCACACTGGGAACTAATGAGAGATGCGCCATCAACTGCGCAAAGAATCCACTCACCTCCAATGGAGTGTTCTGGGTAATAACAGGGAAGGGTGTGGAAGACAATTTGATCCATTACAAGAAGTATATTAGCCGTCTAGTTGCTGTGCTTGTGTGGTGAGCATTTTACCTGCATCCAGGTACATGGTCAATCCCAAGGCTGGTTTTCAAGGTGAGAAGAGCTTCTGAGGGGGCTTGAATACTTAGTGTTAATTTAACAAAAACTTTAGGAAAGGAAATTTCATGTCTTAAAGTGAATTTTACGGTACATTTCTCGCATGGAATCTGTCTAATCAATCACTGTTCTTTCAGTTATGTGATTTTTTGTCATGTTCACTTTTATTTTTGTTTTAATATGCCAGAGTGCTGATATTATCTATTTCCTTTTTTTCAGTTAGAATTGTATTCCCCACAACGTGTCAATAACTGAACAATATGGTGGGATGGTGGTTATCATTGACAAAATATTGTAATGTATTATATTTCCCGTTCCAATTAGACATATTGCTTTCTTATATGACAACATACTCACACCTTATCACAGATAATAATCCACCTATCTGTCCATTTTCTCATCTCATTAGAGTCAAAGGTGAGCTTGAGCAGGTGTGGGCAAACGTTTGTGTTATTTTGGCCACATTTACTTCTTAAAATAAAAAGACGGGCTGGATCATTCATAGATGAGGTGAAAAAAAAAAGTGTATTTAAAATGTGTAAAGTGAATGGAAATCCATCCATCCATTTTCTTAACCGCTTTTTTCTCACAAGGGTCGCGGGGGTGCTGGAGCCTATCCCAGCTGGCTTCGGGCAGTAGGCGGGGTACACCCTGAACTGGTTGCCAGCCATGGAAATGTGTATTAATCATAAATTAATAGTTAATGCTCTTTTAAATATATATATATATATATATATATATATTTAGATTATTATTATTATTTTTTTTTACTGTTGTTAATAAACAAGTACAGTATTTAAATATTTTTTAATGTGTATCATTTTTTCCTAATGATTGGGTTAATAATTATATTAACTCCCTTAGCACATATTAAATTAGATGAATGGATATATTTTTAATTATCCAATGTTTGTTTAAAAAATAATGACAATAAATTAACACAATATTTAAAGATAACAGTTACTACAAAAAATAAAAATGTATCAATACATGTTTATTAACCAGCTGTATAAAAATAATGACTAAATACTAAATAATGACTTGATGCAACAAAAGTGTATTAACATAATTCCGTCTCAATTTATCATGATATTTTAAATTCATGTACTGTAATTGTAATTTAATAAACACTTTAATGAGATAAACTACATAAAATCTATATGTGAAATTGTTCAAAATAAATTATTTGAAATTAATTAACACAAAAAGTACAAATAAATCAGTACTTGGAAATTAACCAATTTTAGCAAAACGGCTACATTAACGCAACAAAAAGTTTAAATACGCCGTGCTTTTTAAAATTAAATTTTAATTCATATTTAGATTAATTATAAAGAATGCATTAAATGCATATGTAAAAAGGTTCAACAATAAATTAACACATGATTTAATGAGCTATTAGATGAAGAATCAATGAAAGAATCAATCTGAAAGGTTTAAGAACGGAATGGTCAAATGAATGTTTGATAAATTATAATAAATATGCCTCAAAAGATGCATTACATCTTAAAGGTAGAACCCTCATCATGGGTGGTGTTAAGATGACAGTGCACCTTGTTAAAATTCATTAACTTACTTGCTGCTAAATAACTGGCATAAGCTAGCACATTATTTTATTCAAATTTTTGTTTTAAAGGGATTTACTTTTGAACATGGCTCACCTGACCTCTATCACCTCACCCTCATTCACACATATCTGTTTAGCGCACACATTTTGTTTGTCCACGTGTGGTTAGTGTGTTGCATGTTGCTGACTCTCAAAAAGCATCCCGTGCTCGGATAAATAATGGGGCCAAAAGGGCTTTCTCTTGTCGCTCCACGCCATCAACTAGCGACGCCAAAGTCGACGACTCAGCTGTTCTCTCCCCATTATGCGCTGTGGACAGTGTTGTCCTGTTGAGGCCACGCATGTTAAAGCGTGGAATACTGTCCCTATCTGACAGCTCACTTTTTCCTGTGCCCTTACGGTAATAGTCAAAGCACCCTTACTACATCATCTATTGCCGTGGCCGTTGTGGTGCTTATGTGGCAAGGTCATGATTAGGAGGAAGTGCGATGAAGAAAACCACACAAATAGAGCGGTGCCTTGAGATGTCAGTTTGCAACTCAAAATTGTTGTATTCCAAATCATATTTCCCTATTGAAATGAATAGAAATGCCATTAATTTGTGTGTATTAATGAGAAAAACAGCAGTCTATAATAACTTTGTGAAAACATACAGTAATGACATGTAACCATTTTTTTTGTCACACTGTCATTCAATTCAATGCACATTGCTTCTCATTCTGTTATGCATGCCATGGCCACCTGGGGGCAGTATCATACACATCATCGGATTCATAAAGACAGAGATGTCGCAAATCTTCAGCAGTTTTTAGTTGTTCTTCGCTGAGGATAAAGACGATATGACTGTGAATTACTCTTTTATTGTTTGTATATGTGATTGTTTAGCTTGACATTAAACTTTATCTAAGAGTGGCAATAAACATCTCAAAGCGTCGTTTTTGATAAATTGTTCACTATTTTCCAAAGTGCTGCTTATGTGGTATATGCCACGGAGGAGGCGGGCCTTCCGACTTGCGGGTTTGTTTCCGGTTCCGGTTTGCGACGTGTGGGCCGCGTCTCAGTTCTTCCGCCTTTGTGCCCCTTAGTTTCGTGTTCCCATCCGTAGGTGCGAGTGTGTAGTGTGTCTGTCTCAGTTGTCCGAAGCATTTCAGAGAGCTGAGACCCCCTCAGCGATGGAGCACAGGGGTGGGGGTGCGAGTGTTGGAACGGCGCTGATGTGTGAAACCCGGAAGTCAGAAGTCCATAGCTTCTACCCCATTGTGACGTGAGATGAGGAACTACCACTATACAGCGCTTGTATCTCAATTTTGTGCTTGCAAGTTAAAGCAAAAGATTGACTGAAGATTAATCGTATCTCAAAAAACAAAAAAATTGTATCTCGAGGCCCCACACTGAAGAAAGCACTGCAAAAACTAAAATCTTTAGTAAGATAAAATTTCTTAAATTTAATCTAAATTTGCTTATTTTGATTTGACAAGTTATTTTTATTTGAAAGGAAATTGTCAGACAAGATCACTGTGCTTATTTTAAGATACTTATTACTTAATTATCTTATTTAATCAAGCAGTTTTGGCATTGAGTGTTAACAGCCAGTTTTATGTACTGTGAGGATTAAAACAAGCATTTCCCACATTTTAAGAAGGCAACTAACCAACATCAAAGGCCCTGAACTGGGGTTTCATAAGTTTTCTTATTTGAAGATGTTGCATGCAAGTATGAAAAAAGACGAGTCCAATATGGTTCATTTCCTTATATTCACTAAGCTAATTTTTCCTTCTTTCTGTACTAGCTTAGTGGTCCAGTGGTAGAGTGCCTACCCTCAGACTTGAAGGTTGTGGGTTCAGTTCCTGGCTAGGTCATGACAAAGAAAATGGGACCTGTTACCTGCCTGCTCGACTCTCAGGCTAAGTTATCCAAATGTAAAAAAAAAATTCTTATGTATATTAAGAAAATAGTTTATTACAGCTCAAAAAAAAAAGTCGACATTACTTGTTTTCAGTCTGAAAATACTATTTTCAAGACCGCAGTGATTGATATGGGCCTAGTATTATTTTCTTATTTTTCAAAATCTTACAGGTAAATTTAGGTAAAATGTTCTTGTTCTGTTAGCAGATAATTTTGCTTATTTGAAGTAATAATTTTCTTATTTTACTATTTAAAAAAATATTATTTTTTTTTGCAGTGAGCAAAGCACTCCTTGGTTTATCTTGCAGTGGTGCCTCGAAATGACAGATATGAAGATGTAAATGCAGATAATTTAAAGGCTGCATTGTTCAGCTGTCATGCCTGTCCATGATCAGTCTGCCAATTAGACAGCGTAATTTTTGTCATCTGCCTCTTTCCTCAAAGATCCCCAAACAAAAGAATGTTTGCGCAGGATGGATCAAGTTGACACACGATGACAGATTCTTTTTGGAATCTTTTGCCCCTACCCCCCAGTAATATTTCAATGTTATGATGGCATTTTCTGCATTTATATTAAATCGAGCTCTCATTTGTGTTCTTTCTTAAAGGTAATACAACTTTAAAACGACATTTTCCGACTCAAATCAAGATGCAACCCAAGAAACTTAACGTGAACAGAATTGTTTTGACTCCCCTTATGAGAAATGACAGATGAGGACACGGCCTGTCTTTATTTGTATAGATGCAGTCAGACAAGTGTGCCTCTCCTCCTTAACTAGTGCAAGTCTAAAAATAAGGAGAATAAATCTAACATGCTCAGAGGCAGGTGAAGGGATGGGAACATCTGCCTTTTTTTTTTCCATAAACAATATATGAGGTGCTTTTTGCAAGTCAAATCCTTAAAGATTTACTGCCGGCTTCGCTCTCAGTGTTTTTTAAAAGGGCAAGATAACGTGGAGTGAAAATGGGAGTTTGGTAAATACAAACAGAAGCACAAAATAATTGTCAAGGGAATAATATTTAACTTGAAAGTCCCAAAACGACTTGTCGTGCCTGTTTGCTGTACCATGTTTCCACAGATCAGCATCAACACCTCCACTTGGGGTTAGTTCCAATCTCTGTTGCCTCTTTTTCAGTGAGCGAGAGGACCGGTAATGAAGGTCCTCAGATTCCTATGATGCATGTTATTGCTTTAAAGAAAAATCTCCTGGGCCAAATGCTTTTTGACTGCTAGTTGTGCAGTGACCTGTGCACATCAAGCTTCCCTCTGTTTATTGGGTTGTCTTCTTTCCACACTAATGGCCATAGGGGGCTGAGTCCGAGCTTCACCTGACCACCGCTCACAAAGCCGGCTCTCCGGAACCGACAAGCGGAACGGAAATCACATTAACCCGGCCCGAACCAAAAGCAAAGCCCACGTACTTGTGCGCGTTGCGTCTAAACAAAACAACGGGAGAATCTTTGCCTTTCGTCGGCCGGACGTGTCAGTCCGGCTCATCGTTGTTTACCGTGGCTCCGCCGAGGCCTTCTGCCACCCACACCTCCTCGGGCTGATGAGGTTTCAAAAGGGCTTTGGGCAATGATAGGTGCTTGACCTACTCAGACGCTCAATAACGTTAATAGGAGGGGTGTCATTTAGAGAACCTGCTGTCATTCGCGTTGGCTTTTCAAACAGCTCACATGATTTGATGTCAATGTCCAGACAAGGGAGAGAATCTAGGCCACCGTAGCAGGGGCACATCCGCTCCCGCCTTCAGGTAAAGGTGACGCTAAATTAGGAATCATTGAAGCCATCTACTTGCATTTTTTTTTTTAAAGGGTTGTAAGTTTTCAGGTGAGTTTGCATGGCTCATCTTTCATCTACTTGTGCAGTTGTGTGTCCAGAAGGCATCCAGCCTCATTTCTTTTCTCCCCTTTACATCGCACCTCATCATATCCACCCCCTCTCAACTATTCTACCGAGAATAAATCGACCATATTTCAGCGCCGATGCTCCCTGCCCATCCCTCGCCTTTCCAGTGGGGAGGGAAGTAGTCCTGGCAGTTTGTTGTTTTTATTTAATGCGCTGCTACTCCGGTGTCATATTTTCTCTCTTTAATTGATGTCCGTGTCTGTGATGCTAGTCGCTACACCCTTAAGAGAATGCCTTCTCCAAACAGACCCTTATCTCGCTTTAATAGGCCTGCATCTCCTCTGAGACCTTCAGCTGTGTTAGGCCACCGCTGCCTCGCTGTGCCTTGGGTTGGCGCGTTTATTGTTCTGCCCATTAGTTGTCTCTTCAGGCCTCACTATTCCCTGCGCTTCTACCTCGAACTACCTCACTGCCACCGAGTCTTGCCAAAATTCTTTCACCTCCAGCTGCTCTTTCTCACTCTTTCCAACTTAAATGCAGAAGTAAGGAACATGTGTTTGTTTTTTCTTCCTCCAGGTTTCTGCCGTGTTAGATGTGGAAGTTTCAGAAGCCACTTTAATAAACGGATGCATTTGTTGACATGCTAAAAGGTTGAATTGTGCATACAACTTTGACCAACTTTAGTGGCAATTCTAGATTAACGTATCATGAGCAAAATATTATTTAATAATGCTCATGGCAGTTGAAAGCCCATAATTATTTAGCATCGTACCCATAATCTTTTAAAGGGCCAGTAAACTTAACTTAACTTTTTGGAGCTTTTAGCCGTGTTAACTCTTTCACTGCCACTGATGTTAAAAGACGTCAAGTAAAAACCTACGGAGGGCCGCCAATGACGTTAAAAGACGTCATCCAATTTTTAATTTTTAATTTTTTTGGAAACGGGTGGAGGAAAGCCTTCCCCAGCTGTGTTGAAAGTTTCAAGCAGGTCTAGTGAGCCTAATGACTATTTTTGGCCCCTAGATGGCAGCAATGACTCTCTTTTGACAAGATTGGGTAGGCGTCAGCAGAAGACGTGAGGCGGGGCTAGAGTGTTGGCGACCGGTTTGCAAGCAGCTCACGGTCGAGCCGTTTTTTTCAAAGACGAAAAGCATCGACCAACGCTATAAAGAGCACATTGATGACGACGATGATCATCATCAATGATGATGATGGTGACTACGAGGTTGACGGCGAAGTTGGAAGCGTTGACGCGGCGGCTATGACGATGTCATAAAAGGTTCACGGGCTAGCGATGCCAACACCGGAAAACGCGGAGCACAACCGAGCACGCTCAGGCGGACGTTCAATCGGACGACGAAGAGTGCCCCGAGTCCAATGCATATTCATCGGAGGAGTGGGTACAGTCTGCTACTTGCTATTCCCCGGAAAAAAAGGCCGTCTGCATGCAAAACGGACAATGGAAAGTGAAAGTAATCTGTTGTGCAAACCCATGCATGCAGGAGAGCGTTACAAAAAGAAAAACTGTATTTGAAACATCCACATAATTGTAAATAGTACCACAGTTGCACACATTTGTAAATAGTTTGCGAAATTGTTTTGTCAAATTGTTACACTGTTGAATGGAAATAAACGTATTTTGCAAACTAAAAACACTTTTTCATTGTTGGTGGTAGCATTTTACAGAAGTAAAGCACTATTTAGGTGTTTGTGGCATCATTCATGGACAAAAAGAAGTGTACAATTCACTAGAGTGCATGAAATAACATCGTTTCACAAAAAGCTCCTTTTCTCCGCTTTTTGTTTCAAAACAGAGCATTTCGGTGAAACTAACCATTTTCTATTGTTGATTACTGAAGAACGGAATAAGGTAGAAACAAACTTTTTTCTGATGTAAGATGAGAGTCCAATCTTTCATTTGGTAGTATGTGTGTTTCCATAGTCCAAACACAACATTTTCTGTGGACCTTGAAAGATCAGTCAAAATGCTTAAATCGGCTGGCACTGGCGACATCCCGTTTCTGAAAACGTCTGGCAGTCAAAGAGTTAAAATGCAAATTCCTCACCAAAAACATCACCAAAGTATTGTTTTCCTTATTCGCCCCTCTATGAGAAATTCTAGGTCATTCTACTCTCCAAGCACCAGCCCCTCCCAACCCAAGGAAATGAGCAGGTACTCACTCTGTGATGTCATCAGGTGCGGACCCACCCCTGCACCGCCTATGCAGACTAAGCACACGCCCACTTTCTCTAGACCTCCATGCTGCAGGATAGCCTTTTGAAATTCCGTCGTTGAAATGAATTCAAAGCAATCAATTATCCTTCACATTTGCAATGCCAAAGTGCAATGACAATTGGCTGTCTTAAATTCCCAGAAAGGTTTCATGGCTGACACTTGTGTAAACTTCAAGTACAATTTCTGCGCAGCTGAACCTAACTGAACGATTGGTGCAGTGGTTAGTGTGCTCACCATGTATGCAGAAGGTCCCTGGTTTGCGCGTTTTTGTGGGCGGTGCTTAGGACAAGAAGAGCGCGGCAACCACACGGGGAGAGTTGGGGTTTTACTATACCGGGCGGCAGCAAAAAAAAAACTACTATTTCATAAAAAAACACTTCACCATGATGTCAAAGGTAAGATTTAATCGTTATATGTCTATAATCAACTGTGGAAGGGCTTAAAATACCAAGATACATCCCTTTTAAATTGTGTTTAGTAAGTTATTTGTTCTGATCATTTTAGTCCAGCACAGGTGTTGAAATTGTGCGACAGTAAATCTCCAGTCAGAGAATATAGAACAATTGAGGCCTCCTCTACTCAATCCGTGAGAAGCAGTACATGTTCTAAACGCTTGATGTACCGAAATCCCAAATAGACGTGTTCACCCTAACAGGACTTTTTACACTGTTTGCAACAGATGTAAAAGTAATGGTGACCGCGGTGATTAAAAAAGGATTTTGCACTTTGTTAGCGCCGCTCATGGTTTTCACCATTGAGCATTTGGGAGAGCACTGCAGGCTTGGTTTGAAGTGATGGAATTGGAAGTGTAAGTGGAAGAGGCAAATATCTTTATTACTGAAGTACAGAAAATAGATCTATTACTGTACTCTGATAATTTTAGGTTTGCCGACAATCATATAAAGCCGGGTTTTCTTTTAACTCTGAGTGTGTGACAATTATATTGTATTTAATCATCCTGCTTAACACTGACTTTAAAGATAAGCACATCTGGAAAACTCCTCTGGGAAAGTCCAGTATCAATTGCCACAGTCTATAAAAATGACGTAAGTGCAAGAAAATGTTGAGCTTTGTCATGATATTGCTTCACCCCTTTTGATTGGCTCCGAAGCAGCCCTTAGATTATTTAGATGTATCAAAATTGCATCGCTGAATACATGGTATGTTGCAGCCATTTTTGTAAACATCTTTTTTTACACAAGCAAAAAAGTTGGCGTCTCCCTGTCATCTCTCTTTTCGCCTGCCCCTCCTCTTTATGGTTACACCCAACATTGCCGTTTACACCTGCCTTTTGGATGCCATTTAAGCTTTCCTGTTTTATTTTAAAGATAGCATCCTACATATAGATGACTTCAGATTTGTGTCTATATAACTTTATATGGGTCTTTATCTTGTAGGTCTCTCTTCACAAGTCAGAAATAAAGCTATAGAGTTAAACATAAGGCTTAGCTACTGGATGGAGGTAACGTGTTACCTTTTGAATCCCGGCCGCCAACAAGCATTGATAAATCGGCAAAGCAGTTTGTTCTACCAAATTTAACAATGATATATCATTATCACAACTTTGGGGGGAAATCTATAAAATCAATGGGCCTGCCGGAGGAACAGGATTAGTATTACTAACACGCTGAGAGAGTGTTAAAGTGCCTGAATATGGATCTCGGTTGTGGCTCGGATCAATGGCATTTGTGGACACTGAGCTCAATAACAAGCCATCCAAGAAGTGGTTAGAAGAAGAAAGAAATAGATGTGAAAAGCAAATTTGCTGGTGGAGACACTAACATCCTGTGCGCCTGGCTGAGCATGAGCCGTGCGGCTGCGAGCCGATGAAGACGAAGGGAGCAGAGGGCAGGAGAGGAATAGATTCCCCTTTTGAAATGATACACGTACAAATGTGGCTGTCTTTATTGATGCGCTTCTTCATTGATATTGACCGACAGGCCAGAAGAATGTAAAATACATTGATTTAATAGGGTGGGGGACATGTTTTGACGGAAATAATTTGATTTAGATATTGAGTGCTTTAAGAAAAATGCAACTTATGCTCACAAGTTTATTGAGCGTACGATGTGAGAAATGTCTTTGACAGTTTTGTTTTGGTTTTTGTATTTTTAAAAGATGTGATCCGCTTTGAAGGATATTTTTCCATTGGCTGTACCTTTGACCTTTGACATTCTTGATGTTATTTTGTCAATTTTGTTTGTGCGTTCATAAAAAATATCTCCAATTTTATTCTACAGTCGCTAAAGTGTCTCACTTTATTGTTGACAATTGTTGCCTTATTCTGTGATTTTTTCACTTTGGGTAAACGTACTGCCAGTTAAAGCACATTTCATGCTATTCATAGGAATTCATTTATCCATGAGTCTATGAAAAATACTTGTTGTTGTGATCCCTGTGACGTGACTGGACTACAAAAAGCCTTGTCCTTCTCTACATCTTGTCGAGTCCTATTCATTTTGAGCAAGATTGATAAATCCATGTTTTTCTTCAAAATATTGTTCTCAGCACTAAAGGATCGCATCTCAGCTACACCAAACAAATCGTTATTAATCAAATTTCAATGCTATTTGCTTTTTGTAAATTTCTCAAAATACAGTTCACATTTGTTTTTCAACTCTAAATCAGATAATACACATTGGCTCATCTCAGGCAAGATGTCATTATTCATTTTACTGAAACTTCTTGTTTGAGTGACCGGACAGTAATAAAAACAAAAACAAATGGAAAGTGATTTTTTTTAAAATCGGAAACTTTATTTAGCTAACATGACATTGCCCAAGATTTTACCCCCTCCAGTCATAGTTCAAATATTAAATATACTGCACAGAAAAATAAATTAGTGATCTTACTTTTGGCCTTTCTATCACTTGCAGATGATCTAAATCAGAGGTCCCCAACCCTGGTCCTCAGGGACCGGTATCCAGCCTGTTTTCCATGCCTCCCACAGCCAACACAGGTGGAGATCGTTATCAGCCTTCTCCAGAGATTGCTGATTAGCTGATGATATGAATCACCTGTGTTGGCTGTGGGAGGCATGGAAAACAGGCTGGATAACGGTCCCTGAGGACCAGGGTTGGGGATCTCTGATGTAAATGATGTAACTTTTTTTTCTTCTTCTTATTTTAAATAAATATAATTAAACAAAGATGTAAAAATATAACATCTTTAAAGGATAAAAATGATATTTCATCAGTCTAATTTTGTGCAACAAATTATGTTTTGCCAGTGTCAAATGTAATGCAAATGAATCCTAAAAAAATACTAAATATAAAATCAGACGTGCAGGAAATTTTGCTGAGTAAATAAATAAATAAATAAAGCATTTTACAGTTTATTTTATCATTCATAGCCTATATACATTTTATTTCCTGGGGATGCAAATGTCACTGACTTAGTGGAAAGGCACATATCCAAATAAACAAAATAAGCATCAATGTGGTCTTAAGTACAAATGCTAGCTTGAAATGCCTCAAGTGAATCAGTGGTATACACTACCTTGCAGTATATTTTCACCATCATTGCTCATAGGCAAAGCAACACAATTTAACATGTTTGAAGGTCAGACTTTGTCTTACTAGCTTCCATTTTGTTGTCTCTACCACTCACAAATCACGCGCAATGAATATTAACCTACAAGAAAAACCTGCATGGAACACATTCATGCATGTGAACATGTGACCTCACATCAACTACCGTTATGTTCTTTGTGGACACAATTAACCGTCTTTATCTGCAAAGACGCATTGTGTCTCCCGTCAGTCAATCTGATTGCTTTTGTGCTTTGTATTTGCGATTGTACATCCAGTGGCGGCAAGCTTTGGTTTCAGAAGTTACTATTGGCAAGTAGTACAAGGTAGGACAAACAAAACATGACATCCCTAAAAAGGCAAGAGGGGCTGACTGCAACAGCACCTCGCCAACAATTCCACCAACTAGTTTGTAGGAAAACACAAAGGACAGTGATAGATTGAGCATAAGGTGATCGTTGCTCCACTTGTAAAATAAGGCCAAGTACAAAAGAGACGAGAAAAGGTAAAAGACAGATGAGCTATTGTGACGAGACAGAGTTGTGTGGGCTGCAGGACAAAAGATGAATAATGGACTTCTGATGGGGACAGTTTGTTTTCACCTCTATTTTGACAAGGATGACGGCCAAAGACGATCACAAGCTGTAATTAAGCAGCCTAATGAGTCGCTGGATCTTTTGATGACGCTGTTGAGGTTGAAAATCTTCTCTTTCAGTCATGCCAAAGAAGTTTGTGACAGAGCAGTTATCACAGCATGCCAAATTGCTCCAGTTCAAGACATAATTTAGATTTCTTTTTTTTCCTTTTTTTTTTACTTCAGTTCTTTTCTGTGTTTTGCTGAGTGCTGCAAAACAAAAGAACTATACACCCGCCACCCTCACAACCACTCTCTAATTTGCCATGGCAGGGTCCCTCCTTGTAGGGGGTCTGCATGGACAGAGAGGGGACTTTGCTTGGAGTATTATAGGATGAAAAAGGCTGAGGGTGTGTGTGTGTGCGTGTGTGTGTGGATGGACTGTGCATATGTGTGAAAGGGGTGTGGTGGGTGCAAGCAATTTTATCTAAAATACTGCAATTGTGCCCGAAGATTGAACAGCGCAGAGCAGTAATGCTCGTTGTCTTGTCTATTCATTATCTCCTCTGTATTTACTCGGCTTGTGTGTGTGTGTGCTTCTCACAGCGAGTAAGACGTGTTAAAAGGATGCTGCCGGCTTCCCAACTAAACTTCACGCTTGAGTTAAACTTAACCTGTAGTTATGTTGTGAAAGCAGTAGGAAAAGCAAATGATTACTTTCATCTCTTCATTGCTTGTCTAATAAAACAGAGTTATTCAAGTTCATTTGCAATAACAGACAAAAGCCAGTGGAGGAAATACATAAACAACAAATAAAACCTTACTGATTATATTGAATAAATGGAATAAAAATCTCTTATCTGGTTGAAAATTCCAATTTTCCAGGCTTGTATTAGCGCAAGCGCAATTATTCCTTTTCCGGGGACAAGCCAATTATATACTGTATAATACAACATATGCCATACTGTAGGAGTTTATGGTTTTGTTTCTCTTTGAAAATAAATCTCCTCATAAATGATTCATTCTTGGTGAGAATCATCTGACAAGGAATAATAAAGCAGTACGAGCCCAGTCGTATTTACATTCAAATAAATGCAGACGAGGGCCGTTCATATGAAAAGATGTTTGGCACACGGTAAAACATTGTTGTCATCGTCCCCCTCAAAGACTATCGAAGCTGATTTACAGCTTTGTTTTTTTTCCCACCATCTGACAATTTGACATGATGTCACTCACATTGCAGATGCACAGTCAATGTCTGTCTTTGCTATTTAACAATACGCGAGGTTCTCTCTGATTCCAGGTGAGAAAATGGCTTTGTTTTATGTTGCTGTAAACCACATTAGTTCACCGGTGGCCATCTTTACTTCTCTAATCTTTTAGCAAATAAAGCATCCTGAAGAGGGGGTTTAAGTGCTGTAGAAGAAGAGTGACAGTTTGTTATAGGGTTGACAATTAAACAGATTCTATTCGACATCATATTCACATCTCAAAGGCTACAATTGGGAAACAAACAAACAAAAAAACTCTGCCCATATATTTTGTTGGTCGATAGGCAGCTTTGTTATTTTTATGTCTATGTACAAGTATGTTTTGTCTACATAGGTTTAGTGCTTAAGAAGTGCAGTCCACATGTTAACATATCACTATTTCATGAAACAAGATAAATTGAAGTGATAAACCACACGTTTGTTTGTCGTCATCTGACACAATTTACTGATTTATGTTCATGCCACACTTGTTTGGTAGAATTTTGTGAGGTTGTCATAATAAATTTTTCATTGCAAGTCAAAAAGTGTTTAGTAAGTTAACAATTCTAAGTGAAATAAATCAATCAAATCTGTATTCATTAATGGTTCATTTGCCTTTGACCAATCTGATATTGTTTATTGATTGATTAATGTATTGCTTGTGTTTGCTATAAATAAAATTAAATTAAAAAAAACATAGCAAGATGACCTTAAATGTTTTTCTTAAATTACAGTTGCAACATTGAAGGAAAACAAAAATGACAATAAGACTATTTTTCAAAATTGTTCATCCCTAATTTGTAAAACAGTGTGCATTGAGATACAAGTTTAATTTAATCCGTGGCCACACACGTGACCTAAAACACTCATATCACCTAACCCTATTGAAGCAAACAGTAAGCCATTAATCCGGTCCAGCAGTCCCCCCAAAAAAAACTATAATATAGAATGGCAACCTCACATCACATTGCTTGGTGGTCTGTAGTACCGTTGGTAAACCCTGGACAATTGTTTGGTCAGCATTATTATTTGTGGTTCGCAGCTGTGTTGTTATAAAACATATAAGTATTACTTTGTAAAGCCGTGTACTTAAGTTAACCAATGCTTTTGATACAATGCTGTTGCTCAAAAGAAAAGTACTGGTCATAACAAACTCAATTATTCCTTCAGTTTAAAAATGGGACACTTTATCAGAACTCATTAAGTAATGCATTTCTTTTTCAAGTCTGTCCAGGAAACAGAAACGTGAATCAAAAGGGGTGTGGGATCGGTGACAACAATACATTTCATCTGTATGTTGTGCCAAAGGAACACTGCCACAACTGTAAATTCTGGAAGAACCTTTCCGCAGGGCACTCATAACCAGCTCTCGAGGGAAAAAAAAAAAATCCGAAAAGGAAAAGGAATTCTCCCTTTTTTCCCCCCTTTCCTTCCAACTTAATTACTGATATTTCGGTGTAATAGGTGGCTGATTTAACTGAGATAATTAGGTGGGATATTGAAGTGGGCCTCCAGGGGGCTCGGCTCTGGTGGATCATGAGGGGAAGACACAATCTTTTCAAATTATTCTGGGGGGCAAGTGCTCCCAAGCAGCTTATGCAGCTAAGGCATGGTAATTAAATTATAATTTAACCTGCTGAGGGTGGAGTGGCAGGACTGGACCAGGCTGGGGCGAAAATGGCACAGACTGGATTTATACTTAATGTAATAATAGAGCAACAACAACCGAGGTGTATGTGGCAGAAAGTGGAGACAAAGAGGCAAGCAGACACTCGGCTTTTTGTTAAGGGTCTGTTCAGAGCTAATGCAAGCTTTTGTCGCATTATGTTGTAGAGGGAAAGTTCAAATTCACTCTTTCTTGATGCAGGTGCTTGGGGATGTGGGAAAAGTTAGTTACACTTGAGCTACAGTTTATAGTCTAGTGTCAGTCCACGATTTGCTGTACTTAAAAAAAAAAAAAAAATTATTGTTTAATACAAATTAGAGTTGCAACAATTAATTCAGCTACTAATAATTATTAAATTAATTGACAACTATTTTGATAACTGATTAATTGTTTGGAGCAAAGGAGCTCAAGCTCCACCCAAATAATTATTGGCTATCCAAGTAGCACCATCACGACTAATATTAAAATCTAAAAGCGTGGAAGCTGAAGTCTGAAGCACAGTTTGAACAGTAATACTGTGCTAAAAGTTTGAAAAAAAAATCTTTATAAAGAAAACTTTTAAAACCAACTGTCGTCAAAGATGACATATAAATGCATTCTGCTAAAAAGTTAAATACAACTGAACTGTACTTAGGTAGTGACTCGTCATTTTCGAGGGAACCTGTCTGCCCCTATTGGTTCTAGTATCACATTTTGAAAATCGCTGGTTTAGAGACCTTGTTGAACTTAAACTTGTCCAAATACTCAGAATGTCAGCCTCTCAAGAGTAAATACTATTTGATTTCTGTAGTCCTCCGTCAAAGCAGACTGGTTGCCGTTGTGTTTTTTTCTTCTAGAGATTTGCAAACAACTACTTTTGCTTTGGAAAACATTGATCAACATTTTTGACTACTTTCTGACATCTGACATTTTCTGGTCATTTACTGAATTATAATTGATGAATAAAGGGAAGGAAATTACATTTTTTGAATGAATTAATGAGGAACAAAATAGTCCTGTAAGTCAAGGTTAAAAAATATGCTTGTTTTCTCTCGTGCTTATGATTGAGTTCTTTTCAAGTATTTTTAAAATAAAAAAAAATCTTTTAAATATTTTTATTGCACCATATTTTCTTTTAGTAATTTTAGGAAGCTATATTTGTAGTTAATTTTTATTTATTTATTTTTTACTTTGCTTGTCAATTCTTAATCATGTAAAGCACAATGAGTTACTTTTTGTACAAAATACACTACCAGTATATTAATAGGGTTAGGGTTATATACGGGTATATAAATCTGCCTTCCTTGCCTTACCACTGTATAAGCTTTAGTTCCTAGTGCTGTTCAATTAATCAAAATTTAATCGGGATTTTGACTTCTCACGATCATAAAAACATAATCGAAGACAAACTATTTATGTGCCGAATAGTGTGGTGTGTGTATGCAAGTTCCTGCGTTGTAAAAGCACCCTTGTGCTCCTTCCAGTAGCAAACGTGTGACAAATATTAATTCCGCTCTCCCAGAGCATGCTTTAAGATGTTTATTGACGTCCCAGTTGGAGTTTACGCTCAAAGAAAACACACACTAAAAAGCATTACACACATCGTGTATTTAAATATAACATGTACTTTTTTGTTGAAGCGTTGCCAGCTCGTTGCTAACTGTCAATGCTCCAAAACTCCATTGAAGGGCTAGCAAAAATTAGCATTCAAATTTATGGGAGGGATTTACCATCAATAAAACAAATATTCACACACAAAAGCTGTAGGAACACATACAGTCAGTTAATGTAACAATACTGACAGGCATATATATTCTTCCTAATCTGTGGGAAAACAAGTTATATTAAGTTTAAGTGTGACGTTGGTCATCTGCTCCTTATCGTAACGTAAGTGTACCTCCATGCATGCATTGCACTACACTGCCCCTATGAGGCCAAGGCGTGCACAGCAGAAACAACTGTTATTTATTTTTAGTTTTTATAAATCGCTATTATTTTAATGCAGTGTATTATTAATATACATTTTCTTCTTTTAAACTACTGTGTATTCAAATTAAAATGTTGGTATTAAAATAACAACAATGACTATGAATATTTATTAATTGTGATTTCAATATCATTTAATATAAGGGTGTGTATTATTGTTTTCCAGCCACACTTCTTGCTCCGTGCATTCATTTTACGTTGCCTGTCTTGTTCAATGTGCTAAGATGGCTGCCTCACAGTGGCCAGAAAAACCATGCGGCGCTCCCATAGCGAGCTTACCAACCCTCCCCTTCAAAAATCCCTCCCGTCCCCACCTTCCGCACTCTCGCCATTCACCCGAGCCTAAATCTAACCTAAACCCCAGCCCAGCATGACAGACAGGCCCAGTTAACGGTCCCTGCGAGCAGGGGAAAGAGAGGCGAGCAGAGAGGTAAAAATGACTGGAGCGCAAATGACAGGTGTAGTTAAATAGTGGTGAGCAGAGAGGCTTGAGGACAAAGCCGGCCGGGCCGGCGCTGTAATAAACAGGATGAAGGAGCTCAAGCGTCACATGACTTTTCTTCGCTCTTCCACCAACATTGTTCCCCAGGCAAACAGAAAAAAACAAACCAAAAAACAGGTGAAAGTTAACTTTTTTCTCATTGTAAAGCATTTCCATTGTTTTCCCTGATGTTGATCCTGCTATGCCGCTCTAATTTCGGCTACTTGCAATATCCAAGCATTTTAATATCACACTGTGTGCTACTTGAATTGTAAATGAGCGAATGGAGGCCATTTTGTTTGGACCCCTTCTGACTCATTTAGATGGAGAAGGCAGGGATTTGCCTCCGCTGCTGATCTGCATCTATTTTATTTGTCTTTCATCCTTTTTCCATGTTGCTTTTTTTTTTTTTTTTATCACCAGCCTGCCATCAGATGTCACCCAGCCTCATGTTTAAAATCATCTTTTTTTTTTTGTTTGTTTGTTTCTTTTGCCTTTCCTTGCAGCATGTCCCTGCTGGGCAGTGTGAGATGGGGGAGGTTATGGAATGGATTGGAAATGTGCAACCGGCAGTTAGAGGACAAGAGGGAACAACAATGTGGATCGGGCAAGGACGTTGTCCATCATCTACATCTGACTTCAATAGTTTGTGACACCAACAAAAAACAATAAGAAGATTATTAAAAGAAACATATCATCGCTGTTTGATGACAAGAGTGTACGCTATGTCACACTTCAGTTTTTTTTTCAGGTACAATAAAATAGCAAAGCATTTTATAATAAAAAACACCACAAATTGCTATTATCAGACAGATTTAGCACCGCGACAATGCCGATACAAATCATGTGCATTTCAAATGTTTTTGAATCTTTAACCAAACTCTGAAGTCTTGGTTTGAACAAGGACTTAATAAATGCAATAATGGTTAATTATGATCAACTGATACAAATGTATTTTTTATCTCATCTTGTAATTATGTTTTTACAAGGTAAAATGGTATACAGTGGTTCCTTCATATATTAGTCACCTGATTTGTGAGATTTTCAATTTGCGAGCTCATTTTTAAATTTTTTTGCTCTGACTTGTAGCTAACAATTCTTCCAAAAAATATGCTTCAAGCCATTTATTGCTACTCACAGTTGACGTTTACTGTCCAACAAAATGTAATATAAAGAGAATGACACTTTATTTAAAACAACCACATAGCTTTGCTTTAGATAAATATGCTTAGCCAAATGCTAGCAAACAATGCAAAATGCCATACACAGGCTAGAGCAGTGGTTATCAACCGCGGTCCTCGAGTTATTGTGGTGTTGTAATCCTTTAAGTAACATATATTTTGGGGTGGAGCAACACATGTAAACATATATAACATATAATATAACAATACTCCCAGGCATGTATTCTTTATCATCTGCGAAGAGCGACTAATGTAACTGCAGCTGTCTCCTCTGTCTCTATGTACAGTATGCCTGTATTATACCGCCCCCAGGTGGCCATGATGCACACGCCAGAAGGAGCAGCACAATATTCATTGAAGTGAAGCAAAAAAAATAATAATGCGGCAAACACAGTAAATTCTTTACATTGTTTTTAATCATGTCATTACTGTTTTTTTTTTCTAAAGTACAACAGTGTATAGTGCTATTTTCTTATCCAGTGTCATTGGTACTTGGTGTGTTACAAAAAGTTAATGGGGTTGATGTGGTCGGACCAGAAAGTATACATTGAAGCACAGTTCTGGCAGCCAATATAGACCAGCTTTCATTGGATATTTAGCAAAGGATATCTGGACATGGAACTACGGAGCAATTGAACTAAAACTTGACTTAGTGTACTCCTTACTCTTTTTTTTTTTCACTCCTGCTGCATCCTCCTCCCTCCCGTCTTCCTGCTTGCCTTCCCCGAATCTCATTGCGCCGACTATCTGATTGGTATTAAGGGGATTATCACTGCTGCTTCCATAATTAGAAGTAATGCACCACAATTACTCATATAGATCAGCAGGATTAAACTTTCAGCGTGCGGGGCTTGCTTCCAGGCAATACATCTAATGCGCCCTGATCACATGGTCTTACTTGATATCTTTATGTCAGCATTATAAAACACTCTCAGCAGATAATTGTTGGCTCACCCACCCCGCCTTGAGTCTCACAAGTACTGGAGAAGTGAACGAATGAGTGTGATGCCATTTCCTGCAAACTTGCCGCTGCCCACGGCCTCCTCATCTGCGTTCTCTACATTGCTGTATATCACAGGGAACTCATCTGGGAGTAGCTAAACTTAGCAGGTCCCTAAACAGAGATGATGAGACGAGCATATGTCTTTATCAGCAGTGGTTAAGTCGTAGTGGGAAACTCAGCACTTGTAATTCATGCAATATTTAGATGAGAGGGTCAGAGTGCTCCTGCGGGGATGGACCAGCGCTTTGCGTGAGATACATGAACCGACTCTGGCGTGCCAGCTTTGTGGTAGAGCATGATTTTCACTCAGCAGTGACATTTGAAGTTGAGAAGACCAAGATTTCAGATTGTAAGGTTGGTTAAAGTACTGAAATATAGACAAATAATAGTTTAAATAAAGATTAAAGAATGCCATGAAATTGTTGGACAGCATAAACTTGCTAGAGGCAAGCACAAACGTCTACCAGAATATATGTGGTATAAGAGCAAGAAGAAGAGGCAGAGAAGGTTCCCAACAAAACAGTATGCCTGCGAGTTTTGTCGTATGCTTTACTTGAATGTGTTGCAGCTCCATGCGTGTATTATAGTAGCAGTTTGCTGAGAGTTTATTATGTATGTGAAGTGTATTGTGCTAATTTACTTTAGCCTGTCTGTGGTGGTGTTAAGCTAGTGGACTTCTGTTACATGAAATCAATTTTTATACAATACTTTATTTTCTTTTTTTTATGTGTCTGTTTTACAATTCATTTTAAATAGGAGTGCCAAACAACTTGCAGGCATTTTTGCATCTTTTTTTTTTTTGTGTAACTAAGATTGAGAACCGGCGCTGAGGAATTCTTTAAAAGTGTTATAGTAAGTGTAAGTTTGTTTAAAGCATGTGGTAGGGGTAAAACTATGCAAAAAAAAAAAAGAAGCTCTCTATATTGTGGATTGTCACATAATCCCCAAGATAAATGATGGTTCACACTATCTTTTTTTCAGAACTCAAGTTCACCTGAAGTGGAATCGTGCAATAAGACACATTCACACTGTTTTTTAAAAATGTTGTATTTAGTTTTTTTAGTTTTTTTCCAGGAATGTTACACAGAATGGTCACTAACAGTGCAAAAACAAAACAAAACACATCTATCATCAAAACTCACTTTCCTGCACATAACTGCCATTCATTTACATAGAGACTTGTTTAATTATTTGGTTTGATATGATTGGATCTTTATTTGTCTCAAACAAATGCAAAAAAAAATATATGAACAAAAAAAGGGGCAGAAAGAGGCCAAAGCTTATCAAGTCCTACCCCTCCTTACAATCCAAATCATTACCGCTAACAACTTATAAAGTAAAATGCAAATAAAATATATTTTTTTTTAAATCAAAGAAAATTGCATACATATACAGAATGTGCATCCAGGCATACACAAACCAAATATAATTCAGAATTAATACATTTCACAACCAAACAGAATAAATCAATCACTTCTACACCAGTCACTTCCCAACCCCGCAAACATGACCATAAATGACAATTTGTATCTATACTTAAATTCCTTAACATTTTGACACTTTTTCAGTTCAACAGCAAGACCATTCCAGAGCTTTACCCCACAAACATACTTCTAAGACTTGTACGGACAGCAGGATGCTTTAGATTATATTCCCCACAAAAATCATAAAAAATGTCCTTTTCTATCCATGAAGATTTTCTGAATATTTCCTGGGAGAAGTTTGTTACGAGCCTTAAACATAATCTGAGCAGATTTAAATTTTACCAGATCCATGAATTTTAAAACACCTGAATTCAAAAACAACAAATTGGTGTGGTCTCGATACCCTGCATGATGTACAATCCTTACTGCTATTAATTAATATTTTTGTTGGTTATTATTTGTATGATTTCTCTAATTGCATTAGTGCATTCATTCAATTCATTCTTAACTCTAGAAAACAAAAATCAATATTTGCTTACTTTGGTTTTATTAGGCATTTTTTTCCCTTATTCAGTCGGATAGGCAGATAAACCAATTAGCTAGTTAGTAAATGGCTCCATTAAACCCACCAGGTTTACAGAGAGATTCCCCTTATTAAACTTATCAAGTATGTACAGACAGTACTGGTGATTTTCACATGAATCATTAAAGACTGCAAATTTTTCCCATGACACATAAGCTCTGTAAAACCCCAAATTTTGCAACAAACTTTAATAAATGAAATATATTGGTATAATCTGACAAATTGATAAAATATGCAGAGTAAGAGAAATATTTACATTTGAAATTAAAATTTAATCTCACCATTTGGCCACTTCCTGTAGGTTTGAACTGAAATCCCTTTTTTTATTGTTAAGTAGTCCACTATAACATGTCTTTGTGTCTTAATCTCGTTTTAATCATTTTAATGAAGTCCCGTCATCAGATTATTGTATTAAATATGATACTATTGACAAAGTAAGCATAAAAGAGCCCCATGAACAGAAATGAGCAGCCTCGCAGTTCATTTGCACCCTTTATATGACTCCATGGAAATCAGAGTTGTGCTATAAATCTATCGATTGAAGTCTGGTGCCTCTGCTTTATCATCTGCATTTACCACATTTAAATGATCCGTCTTGTCTCGTGTCCGCATCCTCGGAGTCCATCGATTAGCGCCATTGATGATGTTTAGCCTTTCATCTGACTTGCTGCCTCTCTCCTCAGCTTGACCCGGGGCCAACTCTGGCCTCAACCCGCGCCGTCCGCAGAACTTTTGACGGCAGAGTCCGTATCCATGTCAGCGTGCTGACACTGTCCATCCTGCATCAATAAACAGTTGGAGAAGGAAGGTCTTTTGAAGCTGAATAATTTATAGTGCTGATTAGAAACTCTATCCAAGATGGTGGATCTTGTTGCTTGTATGTTGGTTGGGATCTTTCTTTACAATAAAACATGGCTCCATCTGATTAGAAAGTCAGTTGGCATGGAGCTTGTTGAGGGTGAGCGTGATCAAGTTGGATATCAGGTAGGCCCAGCGTGTAGAATCTAAAGTTTTTCGTCATTTTATCTTCCACTGCCAACTTTGTAAAGGTGTGCTGCATGGACTGAAGAAGAACCCAGTAGATTTAAGTGTAGTTCTGGATCAAGGGGGCACGCTGCAAGGTTGGAAAACAGCACTATTGTCGTTCCCTAGAAACAAGGAAAGTTGTATTTGTTCCAAACATTGCATGTTTGGACTCGGTTCCATCTCTCGGCGCTGCTAAATTCCAGGAAAAATACTTTTTATAAAGTTATTGGCCCGTGTGTTCCCACCTTTAATAATAAAGTCCAGGCGTATGCAGGTGGTGGGTATCTATGAAGATTTTGTTTTGTTTCCATAGACCAAACTGATTCACTAGGAGTGCAGTTTATCGCAAAAATAATGTTGTCACTGCTTGGTGAGACGTTTTAGACATCTTGGTCACACAAAATATATGCATTATTTTTTATTTATTTTTATCTCAGTTCCCTGTGGATTTCAATTTTTAGATTGTAATAGTACCTTAACGTTTTTATCATCAAATCTAATCAGTTGTCATCAGCTGGGGTGCTGTGAAATTTCTGCTTTTGTATGTTTACCAAAGTTGATGTTGCACAGCGGCGTCTACAAAACATCACAACTGACAATCAAGCCAACACATTTTCTTCAAATATTCACCAACATTAGGCATACCTGCATAATAAATAAGATGCAATACAAGAGTCGGCGTGTAATATTTTGATCTTGGCATTTATCGTATAACTACTTGTTTACAGTTTCATAACAATATGATGTTGATTTTTGTACACTTTTAGTATACATATCAATCTCAATTCAGAATAATAAGCCTTTTCTACCATCTCTAAAAGAGAAGTCCACCCTATAAAATCATTTATGATAATATGTTCTATGCTCTGCAGCCCCACTAGTCCAAACAATTTGTCCAGCATTTTTTATCCACCTCAGGGGGCAGCCATTTTGATACTTGCTGTCGACTGCAATGACATCACAATTTCTCAGCTGAGGGAATAACCAATCACGGCTCAGATTGTGAACTTCACAAGACCAAACTCAGAAAACAACAGTGAGCCGTGATTGGTCATTACCTGAGCCTTAAGCTACAGCAAGTGGTAAAATGGGTGGTGTCTGGTCGGTGCTGGATTTCACTTTCCTTTCTTTTCTTTGGTCCTTCCTCGGGTCTCCTGACGGCCTCACGACTGGCTGGAAGTGTTCGGTTTAGGTGAACGGTATGGGATTTTTTAATAGGTTTTAGGTGAACTAATGAATACACACACACTCGCACACACGCACATCCACATACTCACCCACATACAAAAAAAAAAAAGGAGAGTAATGATGATGACATGTCAAATCGGTAAAATTACCGAATGAACAATACTGAGCTACCAAGAAAAAAAAAATGGTAAAATGGCCGCCCCCGGAGATAGGCCGGAAAAACTGATGGTTTTATCTGCTTAGTTCATGTTCCACAAATATTAATCAGAATGCCATGTTTACACCAGTGTGGCCGCATTGAACACATTGTAAATAATTTGTTTTCCCCTTAAAAGTACGGCCAGTCATTGATTCATGGCAACCACGATACCAACCCATCGAAACAGCTTCATAAACTACAGAGACATCAAATCCAGAAATCCTAAAGCCAGTCCGTTTCTTAGAAGCGATGCGAGGAGGCGGGAGTGTGACAGGCCCGGTTGCCCTTCACTGGGGCGCGCTTCTCTTTGTGCCCGCACAGTGTGCAACATGGACCTCTAATCATACAGTAGCTGCGAGTGTGTGTTTGCGTGGGGAATGGGCCCAATGTTCATTAGCCCAGTCAAAACGCCTGCAGGCAACGGAGAGTGAAGGCGAACAAGGAGGGATGGGTCGGCTTGTATGGAAATAGAGCAGCGTGCTGTAACCGTTCATCTGCTGTCGGCCTTTGAAGTGAGATGCTGGGCGCCGCGGCCGGCCTTGTTCTTGATAATTGCATAAATGATCTCCACGGAGCGTCGAGTTGTGCAACAACTGAACTAATCCAGGGGCAAGCCGCTGATTTGACTGAGAGCTCTTTGCAATGTCAATCTTACCAGCCCCAATCGGCCTTTGCCGTCCTGCGCACAAACAACAGCACATCTTCCGTTCTGTTTTGGCTGTGTAGTCGAACTCTGCAGGAGGTGTCATGCCGGTGATGTGGCTACTGGACGTAGAAGAAGGGCGGAGATGGGCGCCTCCGAGCCACACGCTTAACTCCTTGACATCATACCCTATGCTTGTCGGCCATTGAGATGTAAATGAGAGACGGCCTTGTTTGCAAATGAGGGAGGAATAATTAGTCAAGAGCACGTCGAGACAACAACGATGCACGCGTCTGAACCGAGCTGGGTTGTTGACTGTTTGTTACGTGAGCCGCTGCTGGCAATCAAGACAAGGCCCCATTCACCTTCCCTGTGCAGCAGCTCAGACGCTAGTGGGTGGTGGAGCATCCACAACAAGCAGAGTGTTTGGCATTTTGGAGCCTCAACAGGGTTTTTTTTAAGCAGCCAGCGGAGCCCAAGGCCGAGAGCGCGGACCTCGGTGCCATGTGGTGAGGTCAGAGCGGGGAGTGAGGCCAATGAGGAACGTTGATCCCCTTGAGAGCTGAGCTTCACAGGTGCCAGGTAGTCTGGAAAAAGACATTTCAGTTCAACGGACTGAGAATCGTTTAATGCTTGCGAGCTCTGCAGTTGATCAAGAGAAGAAAAAAAAAAAGGCATCGCCGGATCTTATCTGGGAAAAAATCGATTATGACGTCAAATTTACATACAGAATCTATGCTTCAAAGAAACGGGTGTCATGTTAATATTTTGGTGCCAGGCGTAATGAAGAGCCCCCCTTGCGCTGTCCCAGGACGGGCCCAGTGGCGGAGTATCAGGTAGACCAAGGTCCCGTATAAAAGTGGCCCCTATGAATTATAAATCATAGGCCACTGGAGCCACAGCCTGTGGGATACAGAGGGGGTAAAAGGGAAAGTATTCCCGGAACAAAGTACTGCCATAGGAGGGGGTGAGGCGGCGAGTTGATAAAAAGAATGGGGAGGAGTCACACAGAAAAAAATTGATAATTTACTGGAATGTATCTGCCACACGTTCATTCAATTATGAGAAATTTTTCGATGTTTTTTTTGTTGCCATGCGCCACTTGAAATATTATTTTATGGTATGTCACCACTTTTACAAATGCAGACAAGCTTATAGAAGTTATGTGTTGGATTGGAAAACCCTGTAAAAAGTTTAGGAAGAAATGTTTTTACTTTTTTTTCTTCTTTTTTTTAAGAGAAAGGTCAGTATTGTTCATTCGGTAATCTTACCGATTCAACATGTCATCATCTCTTTTTCTCTTTTTCTTATTTATGTATGGGGGGGGGGGTGCATGTGTGCGTGCGTGTGAGTGTATACTCATCTCACCTAAAACCTATTAAAAATCCCATACCTTTCACCTAAACCGAATACTTCAGAATCCAGCTAGAGTTGTGAGGTTGTTAGGAGACCCGAGGAAGGATCAAAGAAAAGAAAGGAAAGTGAAATCCAGCACCGACCAGACATCGCCTACTACCCACCGGGTTACCAGCCAGTATCTTTCACCAACCCCAGAAACATTTAAATTCCAACAAATTAGGGAGACCTCAAGAGACCAAAGGAAAGACGAGGAAGAAATGTCTTTACAATGCATATAAAAGTTTGATTCATTATTATTTCATCTGCTGAATATCCTCTAGTTAACCAAAAATTCAAGGAAATGGAGAAAAGTCCAGTAAATACATATTGCACTTCATTAGGGTTTTACAGAGGTTTGCAAAAACTCTCAAATGCAAAAATGTTGCTGCTTTATCTTTAAACTGATATTGAAATAGTATTTTATATTCACCATATTGTTAAGCAGAGCTTTTATTTCTGAATAGCATCACTTAATGCTCACATTCATGTCTCGCTTCATTGGTCAGTGGACTGTAAGCCCAGCCTAGCACAGTCAGAGGTGACTGAATATAAATATTCTATTTTTTTTCTTTTTATTTGGGAGGGGCCAGCTGATGAAAGGTTGATTGATACGGTGTCAAGCGCTCTGTGATGGATTAAATTGTGTGTGCAGACAGAGCGGCCCCGGCCAGTCATGGCTGTTGCTGCCTTGTCCGCCAGCCACCGCTGCGGCAGCTTTACGAAAATTTGATTTTCGCAGCACAGAAACACATGGCAGAGCCTTTCTCTCCGCTGCCTGACTTCCATTTAGTTTGAGAGTGCACAAGTGATTCTTTATTGGATGAAATCTGCGCCGGATTGGATAAAGTGTTAGAGCGCTGAGCCATCTATCACTATCACGCCCCAGCTCCAGTTTCATTTTAAAAGAAAAGAATGAAAGCAGGGGAAAAACATAAGAAGAAGAAAAACAGACAGCCATAGGATGTTGGAGATTTGAAAATTAACTGTGGCAAGGGGGGAAAACGATCTATCCTCCAACCACTAAGCCTGTTTCCTTTCTTGGAGGATACCGAGCGTTTCTCTGTAGAGACGTCTTCAAGACTCACTTCTCTCATGATGTCCGCTGAGCACTCCAGCTCACACCTGTTCACACACTGCTACAAATTGGAGCAACCTAAACGTAGAACTGTCGTAGCCCTGAACGTCCTAATGTTATTTTGTAGCCTGTCAGACGAGAACAGCATACAATATGTTTGACTTTTAGTTGATTTAACAGGAGCAGTGAATCTTAATCTTCCTTAAAATTTTAATTTAATTTAATTGATACCAGTTATTGACATCAGACTGTCAGTTCTATATCATTTGTCATTCAAAACCATCAAAACCAAAGGGTTTCAAGTTTGTACAGGAGTACCTTAAGATAGGAGATTAAATTGTTTATTGGCCATGCGTGTATCTCAAAACAATCTCAATTCATGTTTTTCCATTGAGATGAATAGAAATACAATTTTCTGCTCCAGCCAGAGTGAAAAAACAGTTTCTGAATCAGGGTTGATTGATTGCAGCTACTTTTGGAATGTGTGACTTGGCCACTAGGGGCAGTATAACATGAAGACACAAACAAACATGAGTTTCACGACTGTGACTCAGTAAGCTGCAGTAATATTAGCAGTTTCTTGCAAAGAAAAAGGAGTATAAACCTGTATTATTATTATTTTTTACATTGTCTGTCTACATGTGTTGCTGCAATGTAGGGATGAGCAATTACGATGGTGTCATCTTGTGGCTGTTTTATGGTCAGGAACTAGAAATAAGAAATTACAAGAATAGACAATTGCCATTAATTTTATGCAATTTTGAGCACAAAAAAAAGGTATTTCTTTAAAAAGCTATTTGTCACTTTTTTTTTCATGTATCAAAAGTACTATGGTATCGGTACTTTGTATCGGTATCAGCGACTTTCCAAGAGTTGATTACTCGTACTGGTATCGTTGTGAAAAATGTGCACATCCCTACTGCACTGTTTGCATTCAAGTATTTGTTGCTTAAAGCCTTATGGCTATTTGTTAGCCAGTGTATGGCTTGTTAGCATTAAGCTAAGTGGTCTCAGATTGTTTAAATATACAATGCGTAATTCTCTTTTGATTTTATGTTTGATTTGACAGTAAACTACGCATCTCATCAAACACCTTGAAGCCTCTTTTTTTTTCTATTTGCCAAAGTGCTGCTTGTTCTGAGTGTGTTGAGTTGAGTTCGCTGCCACATAGGACTGCTCAGCGCTCATATCGCACAAGTTGTGTCCTTGTAAGTCAAATCACCACTGCACTATTTTAAGTTGGAAAACCAGTCATCCCAAACTGAGCTGATCTGAGTCAAGTCTGGCTGGAGACCTCAAAATGTCATCTAGAGAATCCATATTCGCTCATCATATCCCCTCTTGGATCTGCCTAACCTACCTGTCAATTAGTCAGGCTTGTTTGTTTGCTCACATCTGACCATTTCTGTTACATTTATTTTTAAACGCCAGCCCTTATATCCTCCTATGCATCCGTTAACGGCTTGCTATAAGCACCAAATGGCCACAAATTTACCTCACGGCGATGCAGACGAGCAAGGAAACAAGAGTAGATAAAAGATCCGCGCCTGCAAAATTTGTGAGACTCTGATGTATTTCAATTTGGCCTTACATAATTCATTTGGAAATGCATCTTGGATGATGTAAATCTGTTTCGAGGCACCCCCTATTCCGAGCCTTTACCCTCAAATATCTCTGCGGTTGGAGTGTCCTGAGGCGCTTTGGACCGGGCAGCCCTCCCCTTCTCCCAGCCTTAATAAATCATCACGGAGCAGAGCTGCACTTATCAAGCTGGTCGGAGACCTCTAACGAGCGCGGGGAGCGCGACTCGCCGCTGCCCCAGAAATATTTTATTAAGAGCGCGTTTTAACACACACTACTTAGGATGTATGACCACATGTGAGCCCCGTGGATCATATCTGCATCACAAGTAAGCAAATCGGAAACCGCAAGCGGCGCGTGAGATCCCAACGCGGGTTCAGCTGCCTGCTAGGATGCAGCTGAGTCGCTCGGGACGAAGATGGGCGCCCTCCATGGAGCGCTTCGGTTATTTCTGGGCTCTTGATGGCTCCTATGGGGCCTCGGGACCTTTGACCTTATGCTATAGTTATGATGGCCCTTCAGAGAAGAGAAGAGTCACACACCATTCTCGGGTCATCTCGCTGAATAATGATCCCTTGTGTCTTTATGGCCGCTGTGTGCTTTGTATAAATTGACTAGACAGAAGAACAAGAAGTGACGCGCTCTTTTGCTTTGACCAATTTAGACTCATTTTCAGAATAACGTTTCTTAGTCTGCCATGATATTCTTTCATTTGCCCTGTTTGGATTAAATATCAAACCGATTGCTCATCTCCACACTTTCACAGGTTGAATTCCGATGATGTAGCCTTTGATTTAAGTGAGCTGCAAATGTAAACATCTTGCACACACTTCATTAAAGAAAGGTTCTTGTTTGAACTTTAGTTTGTAAATGTGTTCGTCCTGACAGCTTTGTCAAATAAGGCATTGTCGTTTTTGATTGACAGCCTTCTTTATTACATTTATATCTGAACACCGCTGCCTCCGAGGCCTGTTTTTCTTTTCTTTTCTTTACCCTGACGATTGAATGCAATTTCAAGCAGAAGGTATTGCATATGTAGCTACAATGAAGAAGAGAAACAGATGATATCACAGGTTGAAGGCCTCTTTGGTACACACAGAATATCATTAAAATACGCACGCTTTCAGCATTGAATCCACCATTCAGAAGTAGCTGACCTCGGAAAATGTACATAGTTAATGCCTTATTTTTCAAAATAAGGGGAAAATTCACTTAAAACAGCAAACAAAAGCAAGAATGAGCAAGGACTCTCTAACAATGGCAATAAAAGCTAAAAAAAAAAAAAAAGGATTTCTTTTTACGCTACTTTTACGTTTCCAATCTCCAAGACTGGCTTTGAGGAGAAAAAATGACTTGCCTGTTTCATCTGATGTTTTTTTTTCTCCCTGGTGCAGAAACACAGAATTGATTAAAGATGACTAAAACCCAAAACGCACCGAGATACTTACTACTTCTCTTTTCCCGTCTCTTCAACTTAGATTTTTAATGGAAAATCTGCCCTCAGCTCATTTACTCTGAAACAGGGCAATATAAATGTTTCAAATTCAACTCAAAAATGAAATGGTGGAAGAAAATGGAACGGAAGGAGGTAAAGCTGGATAATGCGAGTGAGATTTTAACCTTAATAATTCATAAAGCAATCCTTCAATCGCCCTTTTCTCTCTGTTGACTGCCATTTGAAGAAGCCAGATCAAACTTGGGGGGGTGTAGCGATACTATACTTTTTAATTATTTAATTAATCAACCAATTAGAGATCAGAGTAGACCGAAAAAAAAGGTCTAACAGCCATCTGACGTCGTTTGAAGTTGTAGCCCAGCATGCTTAGCAACATGGCCGTTCAAACCCACAAACCAGCCCCTAAGGCTCTGCAAGGGTCCCTCCGTCTTCTGAGGGTCCGCCACCCGACCACGGCTCCTTTCCGCCCCAGTGATCACACGCACGCTCTGTGGTCAGCGCCCGCGTGTTGACGCTGTGTTTGAGGAAGCCTTCTGTGATAATTCCCCAATATTGATCATGTATCCATAATGACGGCCGCTGGGAATGCCACTTGAATTCTATGCGATCGCTCCGAAAGGGGAGCGGGTCGTGCGGTGGGGCGAGGGTGTCACAGACCAGGGTTCACCAAAGGTGAAGGTTCTTCCTTCCCATCTGTAGGACTGGGAGTCAAGTTCAGCCAGAGAGTCTATGGGGGGGGCTGGAGGTCTACAGTAGGCGCCGTGTCCATCTGGATCAATCTGCATATTGGGCCAGGCAGGCTGAGACAGACTGGAGAAGATGGCTGAATGGGATGCTTGAGTTGGGAAATGTGATTACTCTAAGCTGCAGAGAACTCAACCGCTGGCCTTTATATTTGCTTAATGCAATGCAAATTGATTTTCAACATCATCACTGCTGCCTATATCTTCCCAGTCTCGTGTTTATTTGACTTGTAATGGGCGCTTGCGGTCAAATAATTCATTAAAATAAGAAAATTAGGCTGAAATAAGTGAGAGCAAATATAAGAAGCTCAAATACATATCCAGTGGAGCTTTGAGATACGAGTATAGTCATTGAACAAATTCAACTCATAATAACTAAAACATCTTGTATCTCAAATCGTCTGCATCCAGTAAAAGGGATGGAAATTGTCTGTTTAGTAAATAAGCAAAAATAACAGTCAATTTTCCATTTTATTAAAACATACTGTCATGACATAATTAAGCCAGCGCTGTGTAAAATTCAGCATTTCAGAATTCAGTGAATGAATTTAAATTGACTGCACCCCACAGGATGTTGAATTTGAATTGCAGGAAGTGGAATTAAATTGAATGCAAGTGAGAGAAACTCATCACAACTCAGTGAGAATGAGACGGTGTATTTCATCAGTGTGCTCCAAATAAAATCTTCATAATGGGTACTCCTGCAAGCCTTTGGCCAATAGCCATTAGACTGGATTCGGGTTCAAATTTTCCGCCCTCTGTCTGCAGATGAGACATCATGTGCGCATTGTGTACGAAGAAGGGTGTGTGCAGTTTCATTTTTTGTCAACAGGTGGCAGTAGCGATTCGAAATGGAATGTTCTGTGTTCCGTAGCTTTTTAGCTAAAGACATTTACTTTGCTTTATATTCAGTTTGGCAGTAAACTTGAACTGGGAGTGGTTTTAAACAGCTTGAAGTGACTTTTTTGGAATTGTTGAATTGAATTGGTCACGATCTGCCATACTGCTGCTTGTTGTGAAGTGAGTGGAGTTCAATGCCAGCATACACCACTATTGTCAATTAGATTTTCAGATTTTATGACTGTTGTTTTGTTAGCCATATGTGTGCTTATTCATGTAATTAGCTGCACCGATCCTCCCAAAGATTAATGAGCCATGCAGGCGCACTAACGCCACTCAAATGCATCTCTTTTATAGTCCATTGTTTGTAATCGCCGTCCTCTCCCTTCTCCCCGCCAGACTTTTGACCTTTTTTATTTGCCTGTCCGGTTTCAGCTGCCCCGTGAGCTAACACACACATTATAGAGAGCAGATGTGCAGGCGGTTGTCACTGAATGCTAATGAGGGCCTCCATCAAGCCTTGGATGATGACATATAAACACACGGCCCACTTTTCATCACTCTTTTTGCGTTAGCTCAAATGCTAACCGAGCTTGTGTGACATGTAAGCGTGTGCGCGTGACGGTGCGTGCGACCGGCTGTATCCCCGGGCTACACAAAGCGCGGCGCTCTCCCGACAATTCCCCCCCTTTCCGCCGCAGAGGCCTCAGCATGCGCGATCAATCTCACATGGGCCAGTCATGGTGTGCACGGGCCCGCCGCCGGTACTGACTCGCTCTCTTCTCTCCTCTCTCCTTCCGCTCACCTCCATCCTCTGGCCGTGGGATAGTAGCAGTGCCACCTCGGGAGGGATGATGCCACAGCTAGCATCTTTCCGGGAGGATAATTAACGCAAGGTGCCAGCAGGCCGCGTGGAGGTCTGACCCCGCAGTCGTCAGGTATGCAGGCCTTCCTTTTTTTTTTTTTTGGGTGATAACCAACAACTGTTTTACTGACTGACTGATTTGCTGACCAGCACCCACTCACTTTTTCCACTCTCTCTCTCTCTCTCTCTCTCTCTCTCTCTCTCTCTTTCTCCCTCTCTCTCTCTCTCTCTCTCTCTCCTCTCTCTCTCTCTCTCTCTCTCTCAATTTGACATCACAATGTCGTAGAATGTAGAATGATATTAATATAGTACAGGTTAATTTATTTATTGTATTTATTATTGTATTTATTGATAAATGGGAAGTGGACCTTAAAAAAATAATCACATGGTAAATCGCTGTCGCAATTAAAACATTTTTTTACATTTTCAAAATTGTTCAGCCCTGTCACAGACACCACACATAGGCAGAGGCAGGCTACTGTGTAACTTTTAATAGTGTTTGCTTGAGCAAGGAAAGCTCTTGATCTACATTGTGTGGGTTTGCAGCTTTACAGGTGTAGACTTAGAGAGACATGTTTGGTGCTCTGAGGTGGCAAATGTCATGTTTTTGAAGTACAAGTGGGTTGTCTTTACTGCTCTGGGCTGTACTAGGTGCCTGCACACCTTCTGATCGACTCTCTCAAAGGTTAGCGCGGTTCTCTCTTCTGTGATTTTTGTGTATTTGATGTGCGATTCCTTACTGAGAAAAGAAAGGGTGGGGTGGGGAATAAATGTGTGAACAAGCGTGATGATTGTGAGGCAGTTAAATCTGTCTGACGACTTTTGCTGCATTATATACCCTGAGGGGATTGTTGAAATTTACAAACATATTTGACAATGCACATTGGCCCGACATAAAGGCTGCAAATGTCAGTGGTTTATTTAAGAGTTTCTAATGACTACATTTTGGTAGAATTTTTGGAAAACAGGCGATTTCACAACAAATTAATTCAACCTGGATGCCTGAGAATCTATGCAGAGATAAAGAAAATCACACTTTTTTTTATTATTATTATGTGACAATAATTACAAATGACAATTAGGCTATTAGGCTAATGATTTACAATTTTAATATAATGTATACTTGATTCTAGGGTGCACTATTATTGTTCTGGCTGATCAATGATCCCATATCTATAAAAAAACAGACCGGCTGATCCCGGTTTTTGCGCCCCCCCCCCCCTTTTTTTTTTCCATTACCAACAGTATACAGTTTCAAAGAAAAAAAATCAAACGTGTTGTTTTCTAACGGCTGGTGAAGTAGTTCTCTCAAATGAAAATGGAAACTCTTAAAACTGCTAGGTCAAAAATATCCCAATTATATAAAAAAATTGGCCCAACCGGCGAACTGGGTTAATTTGACTCAACTTTGGGCGTACAAAACAGCCCAACCTAACCCAAGCAGCGGGTCGATCAATTATTATTATTTTTTAACCAAAATTGGGTTATTTTTGACCCAGCAGTTTTAAGAGTGTATTAGTCATCTGACGGCAGAAGAGGAGATGAGATTGGTGCAAAAGTTTGGTTTTATTTTAAGGATTGGCTGGTCACCGATCCCCAAAATTTAAGGAAATTGGTCAGATACCGATACCAATCCTGACAACAATTTATTCCCAAATCTAAGGCTAAATGTTCGCCAATGCATTTTTGTCCATTTGCATCTTGAATGTGTGCATAAACTCACTGAACGCTTTTTTAGGAACACAACCTACATTTTTACAGCGACAATAATGCTCAGTTTTGATTGACACTGTCAGTGAGGTTAATGCAACATTTGTGGTCGTGTTTGTAGTTTGCAGCGCCATACAACTGTCCTGCATCTGTCTGGAGAGCCAACTCAAAGACAAAATGCATAAAATACTAGAAACAGCTGCAAAGTTCAAAGCATTTCTTGCTTTTCAAGCGGTCATTTCAGTGCTTTCTGCCTGCGTGCGGCTCTTTCACAGATGGGTGAAAAGGGAAAAGGCGTTTCCTGGAAATGCCACTCTCATTTTTCCATGCGGAGGATATTTTTTGCAAGGGTCAGCACTGGAATTTATGGCAAGCGCTGCCCTATAGGACGCATCAGAAGGGGGTTGATTTGGAGAGAAAAGAGCAGATTTTCAGATATGCCTTTTTGCAAATGTGCATCATGTAAGGTGTTGTATCACTTAAATCCATTTCCTTTTATTAGATGAGGCTAAGTGGGCCATTACGAAGTTGTTCTAAACTTAATTTACATGTTCATATGAAGCCAAGCAGGATGTTAATGGCTGACAAATTAACCCCTGCAGCATTATCTTCCAAATGGCCCGCAGCATATGATAACCTATAATCAATATCAGCAATTACGTGTCAGGAGGAGGCGAGTGGCCGTGACCCGCCTCTCATGAAGAGACCTTCTAAAGGAAACTGGATCTCTTACTGCAGCGCGCACACGCAGGATGTCTCGCCCCTCTGATGTCATTACACACACCTGGGACCACCTAGCATCCTCTCGCTCCTCCATCATTGCCTCACCCTTGTTGCTTTCTTGTCTCGGCCATTGACAAAGAATCACATTTGAACTTGGATCGGCCCTTTGTCATCCTTCCATCTTGTACACAGACACAACGTACGTTGGTCTTGTATTAGAAACAATTAGTCATCATTTCACCATTGAAGTACATGTGAATCATTCAATTATAGTATGAACTGTTATTTTACTATTGCAGTTTCAAATATGTGTGATTTCTCCTCATAAATTGTAAATCTGTAAATGAATGATGCAGATAAAATGAGGTAGTCAGTTGATCGAAATTAAAAAATCTTGATAGTTTTGATGTTTCAGAGCTCTTGTAGAATAAAGTCATAAAATAAGTTGTGTGAATGTTATGTTTGGAATGTGTTTAATATGCATTTTAAACATTTTGTAACCTTACTAAAATAATGACTTTTGAAAATGCTGATTTTATTATAATGATTAATTCCATTTCCTAATGTATAATTAAATGGTCTGTTTAATTTAAGAATTTAGCTGATTTTAGCAGAGGTTGGCCATTCTAATGAGAAGTTACAGGCATTTTTTTTTCCAAAATAAGATTTAGGCCAAGGTTTCAAAATTCATTCAATTAACCTGAGCAAAACTCTTAATGGTTATTTACCATCTTAATGTTCTAGTCTTAAAATTGTTACATTCTTGCTAATACTGAGATAACTTTGATTCTATTTTGTTAGGCAAATAAATTGTCCAAATCATTATATCACAATGTAAAAATACTACCCAAATTTTTGGTTTTTTCATTATATTTGTGTAGATTGTTAGTCATGCAAATTATGGTAATCTGCAATGGTTCAATGCAGGCAACTGGACAATTCTTGTTTGTTGAATTTGGGTTTTCTCCCCTCCATTGTTATTAAAAAAAAAAAAACTATTCCAAAATTACTTCACAGGTGTGCTAGTGGGCTAACAATTTGCTACATGAACAAAATGAATTATGTCCACTTGATCTTAAAGCCATGCAAATGAGACAATTAATTCAGAATCCTAATAATACTGTATGCTATACATTTTTGTTTGCTACATGCATATTATTTTATGTTAAACCTAAATATAAATCATAGCACAATTTCCAGGGCTAATCAACTACTACATATAAAGATAGTAATTTTAATTTAATATCAAAAGAAGTAATGTTTTAAAAGCTAAATGGTAAATGTGCAAATTATTAAAAAAAAAAAAAGCTTTTAAAATGGGCCATCTTCATGTGTGTGGGTCATTGACTGCAGAGACCTTGAACTTCACCAGGGTGGAGTTGGGGGTTGGAGGGGTAAGAAGGGGTTTAGGAAGCTAGGGATCTGGGGGGAGGGGGGGGGGGCACATGAGAGACATATACCTCAGTTGCAGTCACTCTTGTGCTGGCATAACAGTACTGTTTCTCTTTGGTATTTTTTTTTAATTCGGATTTTTTTATTTCTTTATTTGATTTTTATTTGATTTTTGATTTTTAGCTCCACTGGCAGTTTGCAGTTCACAAGTAGATGGTCTGCAGTAGGCTACGTGCTTCCAGGCCTTTATGGAATAATCTCACTACATGCAGTTGCTATACTGTAATGGTGCGCGTGCATGTTTGGGCCCATTTCTCGTCAATTGTAGTTGTTAGTGGTACATTTGCCTGCATGTACTGGATTTGGTTTCACAAATGCTGATTGATTGTTGATCAAACGGGCTTCATTGCAGTAATATACACTTACATCCTGCATCGATGTTTCTATTTGTGTTGTTGCATGGATCACTTTTGCCTGTGTAAGGCCTCCAGATTAAATGTCGCTATTACGATGATGTAATGGCTGCACATTAAACAAACAAAAAAAGTACTATATGCGCCTAATTATTGAAAAATAATGTAATATTATTATGATTATCAACAATAGTTAAATATATTAAATATAGTGAAAATGTAGCTTTTAATGCTAAAAATACAAACATGAAGATATAACACGTGTTGCTAAAATGCCTTATTAAATGTATGATAACATTTGGTTTATTTAAATGCTTATTTGCATCCCTACTTTGACGAAATGTACAAAAAAAGAGCAAATTATTTTGGAAAAAAAGCACACGCACGGCCTCTGCATCAACACTGCAAATATATATTTTAAAAAAACAATGCTGTTTTTTATGTTGTCATAACGAAATTAATAATAACACGCTTTGTGTGTGTGTTGTTTTCCCCCCTCGCATTTTCAGCTGCCAGCCTGTTGCCTTAACGATCCTAATTATCTCACGCATGCAAACAAGTGTCCTATTAGAATGCGATGAATGCTAAATAGATGGAATAAACATGTCACTCCCGATCGGATCGCGTGCCAAATTCCACCACTGGTGCGCCCCTCCGCAGTCAGCCAATTAACGCAGCCTATTAATCCGCAATGATGCCCAATTAGCCCCCATTAGGTGCTGAAGGGTGGGCGGAGGTTTGGCACGGGTGGGGGTGGCACTAATTGAAAAAACAAGCTGGCGTTTATTTGTGTGTGTGCTGTGTGTGTGCCTGTGTGTGTGTTAAGGCCCTGGGAAGGCAGCAAGCTCTCAATGCATTCACATTCAAATGAGAGGGGACACATTTTGGCACGGACGCACGCGTCGACCTCCCGGAGGCGCCTTTTGTGACACGCGTGGATATATTTGTGCAAGCGCGCGCGCGCGTGTGTGTGTGCGTGTGTTATTTGTGGCACAGTGCCCACTGCATGGGAAACATGTACAATTAAAAGATGCTTCTGTTCTTTTATTTTTATTTATTTATTTTGATGTTTTTACATTTCCCAAGCAGGTTAGAACACAATCTGCCCGCGCGTGCACACACTTGCACCTGTCACATTCTCGTGCGAGTGTGTGTGTATGTGCACGCACCGAGCCGGCCATGCGTGTCACATTTGAGGCGCCTTTCCTGCGGCATTTGTCTCCTTTCTTGTGTGACCTAAATACGCATTTTATTGCCCGTGCTGCCGATTTGAATCATCTCCTAAATAAAAGCTTTCAAAAAAAAAATCTCCTAATTTCACTGGTTTCCTTGCGTTTCTTTGATGAGAGGCATAATATTAACGTGGATGAGAAGTTCGTCTATACCTGCATGCAAGAAGGCGCTCTGTGTGATAGTCTGCCTTGTAATGTAATATTAATGCATGCAGGGCTTGTTTCATATCAGGCGAAAATCTCTCCAAAATTGTCCTCCACAGGGACCCACTTAGTGGGAGGCGCATATAGCAATGATCAGTCTTTTTAGCTTGCATATGAAAGCTATCATTCCACTTTACACAGTAAGTGACAAGCATTTGAAAAGCTTAGCTGCATATAGGCCACAAGCGTGTTCTCTTTCAAAAAAAAATCTTGTAGAAAATTGGAATACTACTTTCCCCTTCCATTGCAGGGAAAACATGGGGAAATAGAAGATATACATCTACGAATTTAAAGTATATTTGGATGTGTTTGTTGCTTTAAGTCAAATAAATGAAGTACTAGATTAAATGCCATATGTTAGTGTGTCATTAAAAGTAGCATTTATGCACCCTTTTTCCCATTGCATAAAAAACAAAAAAAACAAAAACCCCACACCATTACCTATAAGACTGGGCCAACATATTCCATCATGACACAGTCTGAACCATAAAAATAATAATCCTTTTAAAACAATTCACTCTAAAATATGACAAAAATCACACAATTACAAGCTTGATTTACATTTCAGAGCACATTGCGAATAAATGCACGATAATAGCATATATACTGTATGCATATATATATATATATATATATATATATATTAACATTGTTGTCCACTTTTTGTCATTGTAGTCCATCTGCTTTGGGTCCAGGAATGTAACTGCCTACAATAAGGGGCAAACAAATAAAATTAATTTCGTCTGCCATATCCAAAGAGTACATTTTCATCATTGCTATGCAAAAATAGACAACACAATGTAGTACTATTTAACTCCATGCTTATAAGGTGATGATTAGACAGATGAGAGCAAAAAGGAGTCTTGGATAATGAGGTCTGAAGCTGCCTGAGATGGGACCCTCTCCCCCCTAAATAAATCCCAAATTATACCCTGAATCAAGTCAGCATTCTCTGCCGGGGCCACAAGGTCAAGTCCATGACCTCTGACCTCAGAGTCTGGCGAGGGGCTGAGGTAGGCTGTTGATGATGATGGAGAGGGAAGCGTCTGGGCCCTGCTCGCTGTCTGTCTCCGCAACCTGCTGTCCTCTGCCGCGCTCCTCCCCGCTTGATTTTAGCCAACAGCGCATCTATTATTCAGCAGCCTTATTAAAAGTTATTTTCAAAGCCAGATGACCTGCCATCGGGGGCCTCTGAGTGGGCAGACAGGCTGCAAAGCCCAAATGGACACAGTGGAGCCGCTAAAACACACAGGCTGGAAACAAACAGAAAACAGCACCTGCATTATTAAGAGGCGCATTCGCCATTGCAGAAATAAGAGCTCATGAATATTTCACGAGCGCAGTTTCAAATATAGATGAATGTTTAATTAACGACAAGTTAGCCCGTACAGGTAAGCAAAGACTAAAAAAACTATATTTCACCAAGGCACTAAAAGGATCTCTCACATAGGCATCTTTTATTAAAAGCTGAAATGGCACCCAGTAGAGCAAAGGCCCGACCATCAACACCGGATGATACTCGATTCATATTGCAGGAACACAACATGGATGCTTGGAATTTGAGCGCTATTTATCGAGGAATTAATGACAACAGCTTAGTGAATTGGTCAATAAATAGTAAATGGAGTGCACTTATATTGCTGTAATATTATTCCCATGCTCTATTGTTGATATCCTAACAAATTAAAATATATCATTGGCTGTGTTAATATGGCCACAATTAACAATGACTGAACCTTATTTCGCAAAGAAAACCTATCAGGGTGCCATTTATATCATCTTAAAAAAAAAAAAAATAGAAATGCAGGACCAGACACAAGTTCACAACATTACGACATCTTGCATGAGCAATTGATATCAACACAATAACTGAAACAAATTCCATTTTGATTGACACAAAAAGAGTTCATAATTGGGTAGTTCTAGAATCATTGTCTACATGCAGTTCAGTTGTATTTAACTTTTTTGTTATAAATGTTTAATTTGGATACTTTTGCATTTATTATTATTAGAATTATTATTATTTTTAATACTGCACCTTTATTTAGGTACAAATATTTGAGGTAACTTTTAACTGCAGTGAATTTTGATTGACACCTTTAAGTACATTTGTTGATTTTCAAATCATATTTAAGTGCAGTGGAATGTTTAAAAATGTACATAATATTACAATGCCTCACAATATTAAATGTATACATTTTGGGGATAACACCTGTCTTGCTTTTGATTAACATTTAGGCCTAATTACCCTACTGTATTTTAACGTTGGTCATGATGATGGTACAGTACTTTTCTTTTTTATTTCCCGGTACTATAACATGTTTGGGAAGCGGTGAATTGAACAACACGTTTATTATAGTGGTTGCAGTTCAGGAGTGTTATGTGGTTAGCTGATGAACAGTAGATATTTAGTCAACATTCATAGTTAAAACCCTATCCTCGGGATATTTGTAAAAAAAACAACTTTCAAATGAGTGCAATTGTACTTTTAAAAAAGCAGCAGAGGACATGGACTTAACCCCTGCGCGTGTGTACTTTTGAATATTCACATCTTGTTGAAGGAGCGTGACATAACCTTTTCTCCCCTAATGCGCCTTGTGCACAAGCACTTCCCAGCTGTGTCCAGAGCAGGCTGGCTAGCCAATCAGGGGCAGATAGTTGGGGCGGCGGAGGGTGGGTCGCGGGGGTTGCAGAGGCGTATAGAGTAGGAGCAGGCCTAGGCAGAAAGGTCGAAGTGTGTGTGTGTGTGTGGGGGGGGGGTTGCAGGAGACGGGCGGGCCGGCCGAGCACTGCATCTTTGAACCTAACAGATGGTGAAGGTTAGGTGACGTCCCCTGGCCTGGCCTTTCCCCAGTAATTGAAGATAATTTGAGCAGCAGAGAGAGGAGGCCTGTCCACCGTCAGGCCCGTGGAGAAGAGATGAGCTTAATATGAAAATGATGCCGCATTACGGCCGGCCGAGCCGGGCTGCCCGCTCGCCTAATCCTGGCCCGAGGCGGCGGGAATGAAGGAGTGTCACCCCGGGTCCGGGCGCCACGCCACGCACATGAATACATCTCAAAGAGGTGCCCCCCCCCCACACTCCTTTTCCACGCTCCCCATTAGCCAGCACTCTGCCAGGGTAGATTACACACTCCCACTCAGGAAGCATTCGGGGGGAATTTTAGGGATGCGTGCAAGTGGACTCACTTCACCTCTTCCTTCGAGAACAAAAGAGGTACAGAAAGGCCACTTGGTGCCTCCCTGCAGCTGACTTCATCGCCTTATCATGTAGCTAACACTTGGAAAAAAACAACAACACTGATTTCAAATTTCAGCACGGGTCGTTAGATTTGCTGGATTTTTACCTGCCACTTGCAAAAGTTGTCTCTCTGGCGCAATGAATACCTTTACAGCTATTGATCAGGTAGTCAAACTGGACACATTAACCTGCGCGGCCTTGAAGGGAGTTTGTGAGGAAATGAAGGCGCCCCTGGGAAGCTTCTTCTCAGCTGAAGCAAAACCACGACGGATACAGATGTGCTCCAAAAATCTTATTAATGGCGGTTGTGGATATCTTACAGTTATAACGGCCTCTTGCCACGCCTTGCTCAATCTGTTCTTAATAGAGACATTATCATTGCAACAGAGGATTTTTTTTAAATGAAGTTTGCTTTACTTTACTTTTGAGCACGTCACAATCACCTATGATTAAAGTTAAGCAGCCTCTTAATCTTAGTAAATTTAAAGTCAACCTGAAGCATTTCTTGACAATAATATGTTATATGTGACCTCACTAGTCTAAACATGACATTCTGATTTATATTACATTTATGGACTATGAGTTAAGCAGCAAAATCCAACCGTGTTTATCCATCTCAGTGGGCGGCCATTTTGCCACTTGCTGTCGACTGAAGATGACATCAAAGTTGCTCAGAGCTCAGGCAATGACCAATCACAGCTCACCTGTTTTCTGAAGCTGCACTGTGATTGGTTGTTTCCTGAGACCTGGAGCAAATTTGATGACATTTTTACAAGCAAGTGGCAAAATGGCCGCCCCCTCAGATGGATAAAAACGGCTGGATTTTGCTGCTTAACTCATAGTCCACTAAAGCAATATTAACCAGAATACCGTATTTAGATTAGTGAGGGTGCATAGACCACATAATTGTAAAAAAACAAAACAAAACAAAACTTGACTTTCTCTTTAAAACAGCTACATTGACAATCAAGTTTTTAAAATACAAAATATAATGTGTGTTGTGAGACAAAATTGGACGCAAGCTTCCAATACACTGCCAATTGAGCGAAGTAGTGCGGCATTTCCTGATGCACTTTTAGCCATTTATTAAACAGGATTGAAGTAATGTGTTTGTTCTGGTCAGAACCCGAGCTGCAGCTGTTTGATGCTCTATTGAGGGAGTCTAGTCAAAGACTGTTATAATATTCAAGTCTATTTGGGGAAAAAGCATGGTCTGCTTGGAGCATCAACTGTCTGGAGATGTTTTTTTTTTTTTTTTTTTTTACAGCTGGTAAAAAGCTTTTTTAGTGATTGATTTGATATGACTGCTGATAATCAGATCCAAATCTATCAGTACGCCAACGTTTGGGACTTGGTCTTTGTTTTTTTAAAGACAGTAACTCCAAGAACCTGATTTTTGGTCGACAGGTACCCGTGCGCCCAGTGTAAAATCTGACGCATCTTCATTTTCGTACCAGGGCAATTCTAGTTTACCGTATGTGAGTCTGTCCGACCACATTGCGCCTCACTGGGTGTTCTGGCGGATCGAGGAGCTTTTGTTAATACACGCACTTGGCACACCGGACAATTTGGTGGCAGAAAGTAGACTAGAATTTAGACCAGGTAAAATAATGTCTAAGTTGTGGCGCAGGTGGTGTCGTAGTCTTGATGCATTTGATCGAGGCTCAGGCAGACAGATTCTGAGCTCTGAGAAAGTGTGCGGTGGTTGTCATCCTATTTCATTCGTAAATATGACAACAGCGGGGGACAAGCCCTCTGAATCACTGTGGAAATCAGTTCATTGAATGAATTATTATTGTCATCTTAAAAAGCATTTTTGAAAGCACCCTCCTGACTGCGGAACAACTATGAATGTTGGGGTGGGATATTTAAAAACAAAAAAAGGCAGTGTTTTACCCAATGTCTACCATTTTGTTTGCAGGATTAGGCGAAAATTTAACAAAACTCTGTGGGCACGTCAAGCCAATTACATTTTGGTGTTGATTAGCCTTTTTGCCACGAATGTGATCATGCATTTTGTGAGAATTCATTCATTTTCATGACTATCAATCGACACAGAGTACCTGATGCTAGTGCTACATTTTACTCCACATTGGCTACACCAGGGACATTGGATTTTTATTTTTATTTATTTATATTAATTTTTTTGCATTATTTAGTAAATAGGAGAGGGGACAATTCTGGAAACGTCATTGTAGTTTTACACCACAATAATGAACATATTTTAAAAATCAATATCGACATGATAACTGTTCATTATTATCACTGTGAAGGCAGAATGTTTCACATTGTTTCTAATTATGTTATGCAGAAACAAATCTGAGTGTGTTTGAGGCAGCGGAATTTTTTGATTTCATGCTCATTCGGGTTATTTTTCCCAATTCCAGCGACAAATGTTATCTTGCATGCCTTTTTAATTGAACAAATACAAGTTAAAGACAAGTAGTGCCGTTATCTCCTGATTTGATAACTTTTTATATATTTCCTTAAATGAATAAAAACACATCTATTGTTCCTTTTGACCCATAAGATCATGGCAGAAAGTATGTCTTTGAAAAGTAAAAAAAATAATAATAAAAAAATCCACTTTTAAATAAGATCAATTGTAAACAAACCCAGGGCAAGCCTTTGAAAGGTCCTGCCAAGAGATTTACCTTGCCCTGTGGCAAATAATATTTTTTGAACTGAGTTTAAATTTCAAGTGTCTTGGGCTTATAAGAACCTGGAACAAAAGAAAGCCAGTCTCTGAACAGCAAATATTATCTGCTGGCTGGGCAAGATGTCAAGACTGCCTTTTGTTGTCTCAAATGCAGGGCCAGACCTTGTGTCTGGCAAATCCCAGAATAAAGCACAGAATATAGACTTATTTACTCGAATTTAGCAGGATCACTACAAAAATCTCACCCTTATGCACTCATAGAGAACTGATCTTGAAGCTGAACTCTTGTGCTATTGTTTGGATTTGGTGTTATTTCATTTCATATACTGCATCCTTCCTACATTTGTTTCTCATTTATGATGATGTACATGATATCGCCCACCATCACAATTAACATTTTGCTCTCCAATGTACGTCTTTCGGGATGACTTTCTCCGTGCAATAACTCTAGCGCTACTAAAGCAAGTAATGGACCTTTCTTGGTGCCTTGATCAGTGTCATGATGAAAGCATATGGGAATGTGTCACAGGGGCCTGCTGTGACTTCCATTACTCCTTAATATCCTGCAATCATTTCCTCCCAAAATCTCGGACTCTGTAACAACCTACCTCGGCAAGCACATTTGCACCTCTCCGCCTGCTGTGACACATTTTGTCTTTCATTTTTTTCTTAAAAAAAAATAAATAAATAAAATCAGAGTAGAAATCATAACAGAACTGCACCATGGTCACCTTTTAAAAACGTTTTAAAGAGAATTTGGAGATTTGTGAAGATAATTGCAGAAAATTCAAAAATGTTGAAATATAGCATTCAACTGTTTTTCATCTTTTCAGTTTTCTAATTTGATTTTGAATTTTGATTTTTGGCAGCCCTCGAACACATTCAGAGTATCCCTTGATTCATATTGATTATACATTTGTTTACAGAATTTCACAGTTTTAAGTTGTAATAACAGTGTTCACCATTAGGTGGCAGTCATCACCCCGAGCACCCATGAAGCAAAGACTTTACTTCTCCAGAAGCCAGGACGAAATTAGGTCAAGAAAATTGTGTCTTCTTGTAAAATATGAAGGTAGATTATAACTTCATCACATTAAAAAAGAAAAGAAAAGAAAAGCTGCCTGCCTAGTTTGCTTTTAGACACAGCACCACTAACGCTATTATCAACAAATGTTGGCTGTTCTTTTTAAGTGAAAAAGAAGTTAGCTCAGTTTGTGTCCTCCAACAACATGGGAATATTCAAATCTTACTAATCTTACCAAACATTTTTGGTGTCCTAATTGGCACGCCCGCGAGGGGACTGACTGCACTGTTCAAACAGGTGAGCTCGCCTATTAATTTGGGGATTTTGAATGAAATGCAGGACAAACATATATTAATATAATATGAAAATCTTGAAGTAAATTGATTTCTATACATTCAACTACACTCGGAAGACAGTGTAATTTCGTTTTTCTTTGTAAAGTGCCAACCAGTCACTGCAGCTCTCTATTGCATCACTGTCATTGCTCATTTTGAAACGTGTGGTGCACGACAAGGGCTTGCAACTATCCGCCTATCGCCCCACGATCCCATTCTTTAATCCTCCTGATGAAGTCTGGACATTCAAAAGCATGATCCGGCAGACAGCAATTTGACTGCACCATATGCGGCTCTCACATGGCCGACGGCGGGGAGGAGACGGGCTTCGTCAGCAGGACAGCCCACAGAGGGAAACGCATGACATGAAATCCAAAGCGGGCTCTGCACCGCCCGTTTGTGCTTCTTTTAGCATCTCTGGGTGTAAACATGACGCCACAACGTCTAGAATGCACGCGACTATGGAGGTAAACAAATGAGCTAGGTAGCCAACATAAAATGGCGGAGAGCTGCACACAGTTTTTAGCCCCTCCCTCTGCTGCGAGGACATGACGCTGTCACCCTGATCATGTGATTAGAGAGGATGGAAAATAGCTGTGTGTGGATGGTACTACCCCCTTGTTTGTTTCCCCGCCAAGAGGAGGGGCCTGTCAAGACGGCGCCAGTGTCACGAAGAAGGACAAACACAGCAACATATTGAACATTTATACATATATTTTTCTTGGGTGCTTGTTAACACACTTTTATGTGACATATTTGATTCACAAACTACATTTAAAATCCCCTTTTAGAAAAGCAGTGATTAATAAATAGATATTAGATCATTAGGATAAGGAAAATTGATGGATTGAATTTTAATATTATTAGTAGTTATTTGAACACAGTATAAGCCACATGCACTAAGAGGCGACAACAGTAAATACACCTGCACAGTCTAATATTCAGAAGATATACTGTATTAAAAAATGCACATTTTAATGTATTTTGTATATTTTCTCCCTCTTGTTGAAAAATAAAAAAAACAACCTATTAACATTACACAATAGAATTCGATATTGCAGGTTTTATGTCAGTTCATGTTTAATTGTAATGTACAGTTAAGACCACAAATATTCATTCTCTGAGTTTAAGTGAATGTTTATTTATTCAATCGATATCTGCTAGCATACTTCACTGGTTGGAATTAGCCCCCCCTCCCCAAAAAAACAAACAAAAAAACAAAACTACAGAAAATGAAATGGTGAAAAATAGTTTTGAAGCATACAGTATCTCCTCAATTCAGTAAAGATAGTTCTCAATTATTGCACGTTTCCAACAATTATCTTCAAACTATGTAAAATGTATTCCGAAACAAATCTCGGAATTCACTTTACAGCAAGATTATTTTAGTTAACTAAAATTCCAAAACCAATTTCTTTAAACGAAATAAAATAAAAATGAAAATGCTTTTTAAAACATATAAACATAACAACTATAATTGTAGCAAAAATGTCTTTCATTTTAGTCTTTGGTAATTAATTAATACATGAGCCTTTCGGGATGATTTTAAATGAGAGTTTAAGTGTATTTATTTTAATATTAACCGGAATAAGTACGTTTGAAAGTGTGTCACACAATAGAAAAGCACCTTCAGATGTTGTCATTCCTAGTCGACAATTTTGCGTGCTTGACTTTTGGCTCCAATAGCTCAGCTCGCCTGCTTTTTCATTTAACTCAGCTGAAATGCAACGCTAGAAGAAGAAATGCGTTACTTTAAAAAAAAATAATTTTTTTGCCATAGTGTTTTTTAAATATTGCGCACAAGTAATATATGTTTAAAAAATAATAATAATTATACTGAAACTAACTACAGTAAACTAAACTAAAATGAAGCTTTTTTGTTTTTAAATAACTAAAACTAATCAAAACTAATTCAATTTAAAAAACAAAACTCAAAACAAAAATAAAAACAAGAATAACCCTACTTTACAGTGATTTGAAAGTATTTTTTTTGGGGCCAGCTAATGAATCATTTTGGGCTTAACTGCACACCTAAAATATGAATGTATGCTAAGTCTGACATCTTGAAACAAAGAATGGATTGGAGGAGGACAGCGAGTGTGTAAAATAATTACATTTGGGTCAATAGACCATGCCGGGCTGCGCTGCCCTGTTTGTTCTTTGATCTGCTTGCATTTTACGTGCTGACACAGCATCCTGCTTCTTAAATCGCATACTTGTGTGTCCTATATACATAATGTATCCATCTCGTGTCCTTTCGATGCATTTACTGCCTCTGGTGAAATATGGACCCGGGGAGGGTGCACTGCACTTCGCTCTGTCAGTGAAGGCGAGCGGGAGTCACAAGGTTACATTTAAGCTGTGATTGGGAAGAATGTAATTAAGGCCACATTTGTCAGCTTTCAATTTTAGGTGAGAATGGAAGGGGAATTGGAGAAGAAGCTCTGTCTGTTACTGAACTCACCCGAGAGCTCACAGAGTTACGCTCTCTCTAAAATGGGCCTCACAAGGCTGGCCGATTGCGACATGTTGTTAATACTTTGACATAATCAAATTAGTGCATCAGGAATGTACTGTGGATCCAGGTTGCACTACTGTGTTGTAACATTTTTACCACGATTCCAAATAGCCACGCATGTGGGCTACATGGCTGGGCTCCAGTTTGTTTTTTTCTCTACACATGCTAACAAGGTGCTTGAACATTAAGTGGCGTGCCAAGAAAACAGCACATTTGCAGTCACGTTGAACTACATTTATATCAGAGGAAGCAGTGGCCCGGGTTCATGGTGCTTTCACCACCCAAACCTTTCATCTGCAATATGCTTATGCAACTCTTTCTTAGAGAAGGTGTACACTCGCAATCACAGGAATTTAGTAGATGTCAGCCACATGAAGGTAATCAACTCAATTATATACATAGAGCACTTAAAAAAACATTGACAGCTGTAACAAAGTGCTGTGCTTAAGAGTGAACCTGAAATATAAATAAAATGAATTTCCTTTTTAATTGAAATACAATAAATCCACCCTCCAACGCGGGTTCCGGTTTTGCAGCACAGTTTATAACTCAATTTTGTTCCGCTTGTTTATCTTGGGTGTAATTTCACTGTTGGCCACTAGATGACACACTATTTTTTTTGTCAAGGTAAGATTGCAAAAATAAAAGGCAAAGCAAGAAATAGGCCCATTTCAAGCTAATATATGACGATTCCCACCCATATTAGCCTCTTACTTGCTCAATTTATATATAAAATTATTAGCTTTAACCTGAAAACCAGAAATCCAAAACAAATTTTACATGATAAATGGAAATGTATGTTTTTGTATTTGAACTCTTTATTTTGTCATCCTTCTACTTGACTACACTTTAGTAACGTCTGCCCCCCCCCCCCCCTCTCTCTCTTCTTATCTCCTCCTGGCTGCATTCCTCGCTTAAGGGATGCCGGCCAGCTCCTCGTGGTGGTTGTAGCAGCATTAACAAATGCTGGAAAAAGAGCGGCAATATTTTCCACACAAAAAAAATATCACCGGTAAGAGAAATGTTATAGTGAAAACGTTTTACGCAAAAAGAATAAAGGGTGGAAGTAGAAATAAAGGAGAAAGTTAGTGGAGCTCTTTGTGATGGGCTGCTGACGCACAGGCACGCAACAAGCACCTGCATTTCCACCCCAAAAAAATGTCACAACTAAAACAGCTGTAAATGGTTTAGCACAATATCCATCCATCCATCCATCCATTTTCTTAATCACTTGTTCTCACAAGGGTCGCGGGGAGAGCTGGAGCCTATCCCAGATGACTTCGGGCAGTAGGCGGGGTACACCCTAAACTGATTGCTAGCCAATCGCAGGGCACAGAGAGACGAACAACCATCCACACTCACAATCTCACCTATGGCCATTTTGTAGTGTTCAATCAACCTGCCATGCATGCCTTTGGAATGTGGGAGGAAACCGAAGTACCCGAAAGGGAGAAAACCCACGCAAGCACGGGGAGAACATGCAAACTCCCCCCAGGAATGCCGAAGCCCGGACTCGAACTCACATCCTCTGTACTGGGAGGCAGACGTGCTAACCAGTGAGCCCGTTAACCACAATATACAAAACAAATACAAAATAGTGAAAAGAAAGAGGCTGGAAAATTACAAATAAAGTTGGACATTAATACCTAAATAGGAGTACAAAACCAGACCGTGTCCTGTCACAACAACCTCCCAAACACGTCATGCTAAAATCATTACAGAGGATTATAGCATTTTGTTGCGCAATGCTATATTTTGCCTCCATTGAAAGCAGGTTATCTTCATGAGCCAGTACATACAGTAAAAAAAGTTTTCCAACTAACTAAAAATATGCCACATTTTGTACTGATGACTGATTCTGTTTTTGTATAAAATCCAAATATGTTATTTTAAGAACGAGCTCTGTGAACATTCTTTGCATTAACTCTGGAAAATCAAATCATGCCTCTTATTTCTGACAGAAGACAAAGTGAGAGAATCTGTCTGCAGTCACTATCATTGCGTACTTGCTATGCGGAAGAGTAACAGCGTTGAAATGCATGTTTAAACGGCCATAAAAAGTCCTACTGCGTGATTGATGGCGTCATTGGGGAGAGTGCACCCATGCAACCCGGGTCCCAGCAGGTGCACATCAGCTACACATTAGAAAGACAGAGCAACTGCGGCATTTAAGGGGTGATGTCTGGCGGAAGAAGACGTACATCAACCGTCCCGTCCCTCGGCGGTGGCACTACACAATGAGGACTAGAGCGAAGGCCGGGAGGATCTGTACAATGGTGCTTTTTGGCTGCAGGGCAAGCTCACACATCCATGGCTATTGATCCAGCTATTGACTTCATTTGATGTTGCCGTTCAAGCGTAGTGTCAGGCTGCCAAGCGAAAGTATTTAGGGGTGGTCATGTTTAATGTGCGACGTGATTAGTCTTGTGTTAAGAGATCGACCACAACCTCTATTTAAGCATTGCTTGAGTCAAGGCAGCTCCACCAGGCTTACTATTGGAGCCGCTTTGCGTTTAGTTGAGATTGTTGATTTGAATTTGATAGATGTTTTTATGAAAATGATTATGAAAGCCTACCTAGTCCCTTTTTGTTAAATGGAACACACAACCTCTGAGATATTCACCTCAGATTGTTTGGGATTTCAAAACACATAGAAAATGGTTGAAAGAAAATCATAAATCCCTTCTCATTAAGCGTACGGCTAATTTTGTAACAAACCAAATTCAATTTCTTTGCAAAAACAACTGTTTATAATCAAATTAAATATGGCATGATACGTTGCATCTGGCCTTTGAATCTCACCTATTAATGTTTGTCAATCAAGTGAAAAAAACAAAACAAAAACAATGTTGTCATTTTTAGTTTTTGCTATTTATATCTTTTAAAGAGGAAGTCAACCCTATTCCTTTTTTTTTGACAATAAAATGTTCTATGAAGCCTATGAAGTTCTAAATATGGCATTCTGGTTAATAATGTGTTCATTCATCCAGCAATCACAGCTCAGCTTCATAAAACAGGTGAGCTGTGATTGGTCGTTGCCTGAGCCCTGAGCAACTATGATGTCATCTTCAGTCGACACCAAGTGGCAAAATGGCCTGAGATGGGTAAAAATGGCTGGATTTTGCTGCATAACTCGTATTTCACAAATGTAATATTAATCAGAATATTATGTTTGGACTGGTGAGGTTACATATAACATATTATTGTCAAGAACTGTTCATGGTTGACTTCCCCTAGTAGTGACTGTGATTAAGCTTCTGTTTTATATTCTTAATATGTGTTGTTTCTCTCAATAAAAACACATCCACTGGATATAAAAAGTCTACACACACCAGCTCAAATGTTAGGTTTTTGTCATACAAAGAAATGAGACTATTTCAGAAGTGTTTTCTTCATTAATGTGGCCTATTCCCTGTCCAACTCCCAATATTCTAAAAAAAAAAAAAATTTTTGAGAGGGGAATTAATAACACATTGAGAAAGTTCTGGCCTAGTGTAACAAGTGTTTGAGCAACGTCAGGTTAATGCAGTGTGTGCGTTGTAACTTAACTGGGCTATATCACATGACTCAATTTGGCTACTAGAGGGCAGAGGCAGTAACTAAAGACAAGATCCAAATGTTTGATCCTGGCGGACATCCCACCTAACTGAAGAGAGTAAAGCCAAGGTAGCTTATATTGTGTCTGACTGGTGATTAGTTGATTGAAAGCAGGTGCTGTGAGTCATGGTGTGTTCAGGTACTGGCAGGAGTGTTGGAAAAAACACTATCGAGGCAAAAAGTGTTTCTAGCCCTGGTTACACTATCTTTTAATTTAATCAGGAGATCTAACTCTTCTGGCTATCTAAAGTGGATATCAAAACTCAATTAAATGCCAGGTTCTGGTTTGGTGTTCTTTTGTATCCGGGTCACAACACCAATTGAAAAGTTCTGGGAAAAGCCTCTCACCCGGTCCTTTTATCATTAAAGCTCACAATATGAACAGTAACGAGCAGAGGATTGCATATTCTCCCTTGAACTATTTACTTGATGCCAGAAAGTGTTTGCACCAAACATACAAAAATAACAAAATCTCCCAAGCACACATGGCCAGATTCAATTCCCTTAAATAGTAATTTTTTTTGTGATAATATGACTTGAGATTACATTTTGAACTTGCTGCCTGACAGCATGTTGCTGTGTCCACTCAATCAGCGTGGAGGCCGCCCTTGACTTTCAGCCGTTCCCAGGCTCTTGGGGGCTGCCAGGGTCTCCGAGGGGACAGCTTTGTGTGACGCACACAGAGCAGATGTTCCTCTGCATTTGCTGAGGCCAGTTTGGGATGCCGTCTCTGTCCACACGTGAACTTTGACCCTAGAGGTTGATTTGCATGCTCTCGTAGCCGAGGTCAAATGCAAATCTCGCGTGCTCAGAGCAGCTTTGCGGGCAATTTAATAATCTTATGTTTTCCAATTAAATCTCATTTATCTTAATTTATTTATTTATTTTATTTAGGATGTGAAGTGTATTAGAAATGTAATTTTCTTGACATGGTTTTATGTTCACGACAACATGTTTATACACATTTAATGAGGTACACAAGTCCAGATAAAGTTTACAAGAATGAACTTTATTATGAGAATGGAGCAATCGCCATTGGATCCCAGATCCAGACTAAATGCAGGGAATATATCACACTGACCTTAAATAGCTCATGAATTTGTAGTGGCCCCTCCATCACTCTCGCAGGGGTCTGCACCTCCACAGTCCCTCCTTGCTATCAAGTGAGACTCAGCAAAGCTCTTCCCCGCTGTCCACCTGCGGGCTTTCTGTGGGGAACTAATACTACCACTACTCTGTCTGGCCACTTCGGTAAAAGCTCAGTCACGTGTATCATTCCCGATTTATGTTCACATGTCATAGTATGACAGGTTCTGTCAAAATCACAAATATTGAGATAGCAGTGAAACTGAAAATGTCTCCCTTGGATCATTTGTGTGCTGTAAGACTTCTAGAATATTGATTCCTAGCAGATGAGGAAACATTTCTTGACATTATCCAAGTAAATAATATATAAAGTGGAGGCTGGTGTCTGTGGAGCTCACTCTGCTTTGTCTGTCCTTCCTTCCTTTCCTCAATCTCTCCTTTGGTCTCTTGAGGTCTCCCTGATTTGTTGGAATTTGGATGTTTCTGGGGTTGGTGAAGGACTCTGCTTGGTGGCCCGGTGGGTGGTGGGTGGTGTCTGGTCGGTGCAGGATTTCACTTTCCTTTCTTTTCTTTAGTCCTTCCTCGGGTCTCCTGACGGTCTCACGGCTCTGGCTGGGTTCTGAAGTGTTCGGTTGAGGTGAACGGTATGGGATTTTTTAATAGGTTTTAGGTGAACTAATGAATACACACTCACACGCACGCACACACGCACATGCACACGCACATGCACATACAAAATAAAAATTAATTAAAAAAAATATATATATATAAAAAAAGAGAAAAAAAAGAGAGAGCAATGATGATGACATGTCAAATTGGTAAAATTACCGAATGACCAATACTGAGCTCTCCAGAAAAAAAAAAAAAAAATATATATATATATATATATATATATATATATATATATAAAGTGTATATGAATGACTCTAGCTCGCTGCAACCCCATGAGGAGTAATCTTTTCACAAACGCCGGTCACTACATTGCTTGCATACAATAAAATTAGAATTAAATAAATTGATCCCCAAAATGAAAGAAAGTCACCACGGTGCAGTGCAATTCTACACCACTGTAATGTACAGTCACAGTAATAATATACCTCTAACAGTGTCAATCAGAACTGTATTGGTCATTTGTGCAGTTCTGATTTGTATTCACTGCCAGAACTGCATCATACTTGCATCTGCTTCATTGTTCTGATATACAACAGTAACTATTTGAATTGGTAATCATCCAGTTGTGTCTTCTCAAGTACACTGATGATTTTCTCTAGGCCCAACATGGCCTCATGCATTAACAAAGGCTGTTTTGCCTGCGTCTTATTAGCTGTAATGTGCCTGTCTGGTAACTCGTGTCTGATGGCAGCAAAGCGCCACTTGTAGACTAAAGAGTGAAGCAACGTCAGCTCGTGTTGTATTTCAATATTGCTGCCTTCTGTTTCTACCAGGGCCAAATTTATATTGATCTGAATTTGATAATGATTCAATTAGTTCTATTACATTCGTATATCCGAGTGTCAGTTACACTGAGTAAAGAAAATGAAGCAAAGAAAACAAATTAGTGCGTAAGGGTGGATTGTGTTGCATTTCATGTCGGGTGGGGCTTCAGTGAGTCAAGGACGCTAGAAAGCAGTGAGGACGAGTGAAATATGCACGATTAGATTTAATTGTGTGTAAGCACATATCTTTGCATACATTAAAAATCACACTTTTGAATTTAATACTCATTTGTCACAACTGAGGATACGCCCACACACAAAGAACTGACTATACAAATGAAAATCCACACAGATAAAGCTCACTTTTTTTTTAAATTAACAGTTTTTAATATTGTTGTTCAATGTTGAGAGGAATCATACCAGAAAATACTGAGAGGTGCTCTGAATAGCATGGCGGCCTTAAAAAAAACAAAAGAAAGAAACAAACAAACAAAAACACTTGAGTCTCAAATTGTGCCATTCTTCATGACTACGAATTGCAATCACAATGACAAATCTTTTTTTTAATTATTAATAATAATTAATTAATTCAAAAGACAAATTTTTATTGAGTTGTTGCATTGGAGTGTGTGTATTATGTATAGTATTTTAGTATTATATATGAGTGGACTGTTTTCCTGCCAATTACAGCACAAAGCATCGAGCACAAAGATTCCGTCTGCTGCATGAAAGCCAGTTATGTGTATCACTACACTACCACTGGCCACTGATCTTCTTTAGCTTTAAACAAGCCATATTTTGAAGCTCAAGTTTTAAATGACTTTTTTCTCTTTAGCACATACTTAAGACTTACTTTCAAGAACATTTTCTTTGAGAGAATTACTGCCCTATCAGTACTGAGAATCTGTTAGCTTTACTTGTAGCCCCTGCAGTCTGTTTGACTGTCCAGTGTTTTTATTCCTGCTGGCAGCACAAACCTGATGAATTGTCGGGCCAACGCTCATTTAGATCACACGGCCGCATCGCTCTAACGTAATGGACGTTGTATACAAAGGGGAATTAACAGAAGACATTTTACGCAGAAAAATATAATTCATGCATAATTGATTGACTCATGATTGCCTGCGTTTACTGTCATTTTTCCTTGTTGAGACAAATTCTTTCCGCAGGCTGTGTAGCCTAATGGATTCGGAGGATATTTAATTTAGGGCTGTCCACCAGCAAGTACAGAACATTCTCCTTACTAATATGTGGCTCGCCTGTACACCATTCAAATGGCTCTCATTTAGCATGTAAAGCCATAGTCAATCATTTTGATCAATTTATTTAAATTAGAAACGATTCTTCTTCTTTTTTTCGGCAAGAAGAAATCCTCGATGGGTGATCCTACAAATTGTGTTTGTTCTGGTATTTTGATGGACATTAGACAGTAGCATCATCTGGAAATGTCATCACTGTTAGGAAAGATTATGGTTCTCTCATATACAGTATTTTATTTATTTTTTTGGGGAAAGTTTTTTTTTTTTAGTATTGTCTAGTCTTTCTTTTCGTAATCAAATTTGACAAACATCAAGGTAGTGATAGGGTGAGGAGTTCGGGGGTGAATACTGTTGTGCCCTTGAGTAAAGCTTCAGATTTGTACCGGCTTTTCTGCAGTAAAATGTCCCGTTGATCATATTTCTGCTCCTTAAGTGTTGGTATCAGATCTGTGAGCCTCCAGTCTGCAAGAGAAGTTCCCAGGGCCAATTGTTATGGACAGAGCTACATGCTATGGAATAATTGTATCCCACTGGGGGCGGGGTGCATTGGAATCCTCCGACCTTGTATGTTGAACACCGGTCGTGGTTTTACTTGGATCACATTCACATCTTGATTTGGTAACTGTGCCTGATTTAACATGATCCAACTCTTATTTCAGTAATTATTGAAGCACCACATTTTCGGATATATCCATGCGTAATACAATGGGTCAACATGGTAACTAATAAATATTCTGTAATTTATTGGGTACAATAGACTTGTTCATGTTTTTTTTTCTGGCAGGCAAATTTTAATAATGATAATGCATTAGATTTAAATAGCGCTTTTTTGGACACTCAAAGACACTTCACAGTGGTTGCATTATTCGTGCGCTCACCCATTCACACTGTGGCGGAAGTAAGCTACTTAAGTAGCCACAGCTGCCCTGGGGTTCGAACAACCGACCTTCTGGTTACTGAACGACCGTCTCTACACCCCTGAGCCACGGCCACCAATTTTTGCGGGTACTCTTTTCCTGGGTCCTCTGTTGCTTGAATGACGTCAAATGTAGATCATGAGGGAAAAAGAGAGTGAGCGGTGGGAAAACCACAAGTTAAAATATTTTGAGTGAAGCAGTTATTTAAATTACTGCGCTAGCAGTATTTCACACCGTACCAAAGATACTTATTTTCTTTAGGAGTGTGTGTCTATGAAAAGTCCAAACTCCCATTTTGTATGTGTGTTGTATTGATCTGTTATGTGCTAAGTTAGCATGCTATGCTAAGTCAGGCGCTATGTTAGCTTAGCGTATGATTTACTTTCTTAAGTCTCATGTTGTGTGATTGTCTCCTAACGTTAGCTTGTCATCGGACTTAGTTACTTTTAAAATCAAGTAATCTGTAAAGTAGCTGATTACACTGGTCATTGGTCATAGAGAAGGCGTCAAAACATGCTACACTGCAGGTTTTGCAACATGGTGAATGTGACGTGAGCCAAATATGGCCGGTCCCTCGTTTCATTATTTCCATCCCGGAACACTCCGTGTCACCCCCCCCCCCCCCCCCCCCACCACCACCACCACCACCTTCCCACTCCAGCTTGCTGGGCCAGCTACCGCATCCGCAACACTGGCCACTCGACCGAGACGAAAGGCAATGAACGCCAAAACATGCCGTTCATCTTCCAGATGGAGTGATTTACTGATTTCGCATGAGCCCCCACCCCACATTGGACCAGCGCTCCCAACTCTGCTGAATAAACATTTATTTTCTTTAACTTGATGTTCTGATATTACAAACATAGAAATCAAGCAGTCTGAATGAATTTGGAATGTTGTGCACATCACCCACTAATAAGGAAAATGTAGAAAAATGATAACCGTGGAGGGAGTGTACTGTTTGTGTGTTGGCGGGGTGAATATGTAAGACTGGGTTGGAGCACTCAGTGGAAGAATCACCGTTTTTTTCTTGCTGAGTTGCTCAATACAGGGCAGGGTCACCGTTATTTGTATTTTCCTATTTTTATATTTTTATTACCTTCCATGAAAAAAAAAGAGGGGTGGGGGCGTTCTCGGGGAGCCGCCTTTCACTCTCCTAATTTTCTCATCACTCAGATGCAGCCGCATGTCTCTTCTCATCTTCCCCATCATTTGTCTCTTAAATAATAAGACTTAACATCTGCATAGTGATTTAGGTGGCACAAAAAAAAAGCCGAAAATAAGACGTTTGGGAGAAAAGAATAGTATGCTACATGGGGGGTGGGGTATTAAAAGATGAAAGAAATGACCTTCTTCTTCCCTGGTTCGCATGCGACCACCAGCGAGGCGCCATATTTGCGAGGCCCGCCATTTTTTTTGGGCCGGCTCATGACTGTATTTGATATTGGGCTGCGCGGCGGGGTGCTGGTCACCGTTCAGCCCCGCGGGCGTCACGTGAAGCGGCGTGTGTTACGTCTGACCGCGGACGTGTGTGCGTGATGCGTGAGGGAGGGGCAGCAAAAGGCGAGCCGGGGGCACGAGGCCAGAGCTCAAGTTCATCACTGCAGACAATGAGAAGCTCGTCACAAAGCAATCGGCCACTCGCTAATGTGGGTCTCTGCGCCGTTGTGCTACGGTTAAAACGCATTCCCGCCACCTTTGGCTCCTCCCGATCCGGTTCATGTCCCCCGTGGGTGCATCCCACTACTTTTAGTTATAAGCCACTACACCCGGATGGCTATTTGTGTGTTTATTGTGCATCATAAAGAGAGAGGTGCTGTTTTTTCTGGCCCGTGCCCACAGGGGTCGGCCTGTTCTGAGTACAATACACGGTGACAGCGCAAGCACTCTACCGCACACTTTTTTCATGCCCCCCCTCCCTCACTACCACCACCGCCTGTCCTCCCTCCTCCTCTTTGCGCCCCCTCGCCGGGACATCTGCTCCCCCAGCGTAGCCGCCATTGTGATGCTCAACACTAACAGGGGTTTTAGCCACTGGTGGTGTGAAATTAAACAGCCACCTCATCCCTTGATGATAAGTGGCGTCCTGTCTTCATGCTGCAGCTATCTCGCCGTCACACAGCACAAGGTCATGCTTTCAAGGGTGATCATTGGAATTACAGTTCACTATTGTGGGGTGAAAAAAAAAACATGAAGAGTGAACATGAAGGCAGCATAGTTGAAACTACCATGCTTGGAAGCATTTAGATTTTGCATTTTTTTCCTACCAATGTCAAATGTAAACCTTCATCTGCTAGAACCATGTTTTTAAAAACTTGCATAGTGGAAATATAGCAATCACTATAATATAATCATATTTTTCCACACCCCAAAAATATTTTAAAAAATCTAATCTTCTGGGTAAATTATCTTTTTAAAATTAAAAGTTAATATTTCATTCTCGCCATTTATTTTTAATTCATCCTTTGCATTTTTGCAAATATAATGTATCCTTCCACACTGATTTCCCTCAACAGCCTTGATGAGTACTTCAGATGTGGATTAAAGCACTCAATTCCAAGAGGGAAATGAGTAATAATTCAGAGATATTAATAAAACATAATAATGCCGTTCAGGAACATCTCAAGTCGCCGCCCAAAAAAAAAAAAAAAAAAAAATGAAGAAAGAAAAGGAGGATTGTTTCTGCTGTTATGTTTCATGACATTGGAGTGTGTCGGGAATGTCGTGGACGAGACCTGGCAGGAGTGGTGGACATGCTGGATGTTTCATTTCACACCGCCAGTGGGGGCTCTGTTGAGTCAGTTGTGAAACTGACACTTATCATTGTATAGTGTTTTAGTGGGTCTAACAATGTGTTGTTGTTTTTTTTTGTTTTTTAGTAGTGCCTTGTTAGCATACAGGTAGAGCAGACAGCATTAGGTTGTCCCTTTGTGTATGTGTGTATCATCTCTCTATTCATGCTTTTCTCATTTGAAGTTAGTTCAGTAAAGGAAACGAAAGCTCATTGTTTTTAACTCACAAAGGCTATTCAAAAAATAATATTATAAGTCCACATCATTATGCTAGTATTAAAATGATGGCGATGGACTGTTAATGCCAGTGGAGTCATTTCCAGTTGGGCTAATGGTGGTGATCGACGAGGCCGGCTGGGCCTTGGGCCACATCGCACGCTGGATGGCTGGCGTCGACGTCTCCACACAAAAGGGCACTTGGTGCACCTTCACATAGTTGAGGGAGTGGCTTGTAGGTTAGTTTGAACCCTGATGTTCAACCTGTACATGTTTCTTTAGTCTCATATGCAGCATTATACAAAACTAGCTGTTTAATTAAACTCAAGATGATTTTGGGATGCAAATTAACCTGATTGAATGATAGCCTACTAATAGTCCCGAGTGCAACTTTTTGATTTAAGCAGGTAACGTTATTAACATGTGCTGATAATGAATCACATGTGATGGCAATTATTAAAATGGAGAAGAAGGGCAAATTAACTTCTAGGAAATAATGAAAATTGGGAGTTTATTTTCAAGATGACTTTTTTTGTAATTAGTTACCTAAATTTGGATGCAATAATGTTTTGTACAATATCTAATTTAATGCCTTATTTGGAAAATGTCATTTTGGCCCGCTAGCTTTTATGTGTGAGGATATTACACTTTTTTTATGTCTTTGACACTACAGTTTTCTTTCTTTCTTTGTGTCTTTCATTCTTTTGGTTCTTTCTTTCTTTCTTTGTGTCTTTTTTGTGTCTTTTTCTTTCTTTCCTTCTTTCTTATTCCATCTGTCTCTTTATGTCTTTGAATTGCTTTCTCTAGATCCATCTTCCTATATTTCTTTTTTCCTTTTTCTTTCTTGTCTCTGTCCTTTCAGCCACGTACACACACACACACACACACACACACACACACACACACACACACACACATGCACGCACGCACACACACGCACACAAAGTGTAATAAATTGAAGTCGTTTTGATGAAAAAAAAAAGTGGCATTGAAAATGGCTTGGAGAACGATGCCCTCAAGTATCACCCGGGATGATAAGGCAATCCCAGTCACTGCATAAATAAATAAATTAAAATCGTAGTCCATGTGTTTTTTCCCCCACCTCCCCTCAGACTGGCAAATAAAGCCCCCCCACAGCTTGACATATCACTTATACACCCCTGCACTGCTGATGCAGCCACTGCTATCCCCCCAACCCCATATAATGTCCACCTGCATAAAAAAATAAAAAAATAAAAAATGAATGTAGCTTTTGTACTAAATAATGCATTTGACTAATACACATTCAGGTGGAGGCAGTCTTTGGCCCCCATCGCTTGCTCCAAATATTGAATCGGGGACAGGGGGAGTCCGGCGACTGCTTGACGATAGGCTCGAGCGGCAAAGAGTGAGAAAAGAGGAGAAGAGCGAGGGAGTGAGTGGAAGAAGATGGAGAGTGAGAGAGTGGCAAGCATATTATAAGTCATCCATGTGGATCACCCTGCAAGATTGGGAGCAATCCCTTGTTGAAATTGTCTTCTAAACACTTTGGAGAAAGGCAAGGAGACGGGATGGAGCGGCCAGCCTTTCTCGCTGTCCCGGCTCAGGTAGAGAGACCTGACACACTGCTGCTTGCCTCTGTCTATTTCACTTTCTGTGTGTGTGTGTGTGTGTGTGTGTGCGGTGTTGTGAGCCAGCCAGGCAGGCGGCCGGCTAGTGACTGTGTGCACATGTGTTGGAGCGAGAGGAAGAGAGAGAGAGAGACTGTATGTGTGTGTGCGAGTGTAAGGAAGAAGGGGTATTATGCACCCTGGATGTTGCCTCGTGCTTTAAACAGCTGCCTACAAGCCCAGGTATTGCGCGCCGGCTTCTAAATAAGCAGCACGTTTATGGTCCCAGCCCACCACCACCACCACCACCACCACCACTCCACCACCACCGCCACCCTTCCGGACTGTGAAATCAGACTCATACAGATGCGTGGGGCTTGAGCAGGAGCATGAGGCGGCTCCTGCATGACTTACTGAAGCTAGAGGTGTAGAGGACCGGCAGAGAGGGGACTGTAACCACATAGAGGGGGAAAAAGACAGTAAGGTCAGTAAAAAGCTTTTGTCATGTGTGCCGTGCCGGAGTCAAGTCTACTTGGGAGCTGGCGAGCGTTTGCAAGTAGTGGTTGTTGAAGTTTGTGGCAAGCATGGTCTGATTTGAGGTTGACAGCTGGGGGCACATGGGAACACTGGACCTAGGTGCTCTCAGGGAGGGGTGGGGGGCGTGTGTGTGTGTGTGTGTGTTGGTGGGTAGGGGGGGTTAACTTGGAGTGGCCCAACTCTGAAGTTTTGTGTGTGTGTGTGTGTGTGTGTAAGAATGTACACTTTGTGTGTGCGGACATTGTTTTAACAGCCTGCGTCTTTTTCTTTTTTTTTTAATCCAACCTAGAGGATTGAGAATCTTTTTTTTGTAAGCAAATTATTTTTGATTTGATATTTGATTGATATTGTAACAGTTAGTCAAAAATGACACTTTTTCGGATCATGAACAGTAAAGGTGATGTTGCCATGGTTTTAAAGCTGCAAAATGGATGGGTTTAATGATTGGAACTTATACAGTGAAGTTGAGTGTTGTTTTGTATTTGACTAACTTGATGCAAAAGTACGATGTCTGTGTGGGGTTATGTTAAAAACAGTAGGGATGGGTAAGCACCGATACCAGGTATCGGGCCTTATTTAAATGTATCGGTACTCATGACAGTGGGCGATACCGGTATCGGCCCTCCTGCAATCAGGAACTAGAAGTTCGATGCCTTCTTAAAATAATCATGTTTACAATAGTCATGTTTTCAGATTTGTCAGAAAACACAAAAAAATGTAAACATTTGCATCATGAGGAGATGATTTAGGCCCAAAAATATTTTTTTTGCAAAAAAATGACTTTGGTAATTATTTTAGGAGGGTGATAAATAAGAAATTGAAAAAAAAGAATATTGCCATTAATTTCTTGCAATCTGAAGAAAATGTGCTACGCAGGTCTTTTTTTTATTCTCTGTCGTTTTTTAATAGATATTTTAGGTAACAAAAGTACTAGTGGTATTGGTACTTGGTATCGGTATTGGTGACTACTCAAGAGTTGAGTATACCTGTACTGGTATTAGTCTGCAAAAAAGTGGTATCGAACATCCCTAATAAATTAACTGTATTTGATTTGTTGACATTGTGAACATGATGAAAATAAGTTTACATGACATCAAAGTGTTACAAATTGGGTCATATCGGATTAAAAAATAAACAGTATATAATATAATCTATTTCCTCATAGAAAGAGGCCACCCTCCACAGAGTGTGCAATCGGCAAACACAACAACCTGTCAGTGTGTCACGCGGTGACGTTGTCCAATGAGAAGGGTCAGTGGGTCCACGTGACACACTGACACACACATACACACACAAGATGGTGTCCAAGTGAGTTTTTAGTTTTTATTCCAAGTGGCTGCACTATGAACCACAAATATCCATGACACAAATCACTTCATTTTATTCACTTTTTATTTTGTGCTGTAAAGAAGGGAAAAAAAGGCTTAATGGCAGATTTTTGCTCACGGGTGGGAGGAACACGCTTTCGCTATACGTGGCGGCATTTAAATGCGTGGCGCAAAAGTGAAAAAAGCCGCTATGACCAAATTGTCAGCAATACTAAAGACATCAACACAAAAATTTCAGCCATCCATCACAAGTGTCGGCCGGTTTCTGTGGCGACAGTGATTTATTCCCGGCCTGAAATCCATTTGGACTTGCTCGCTAACTCACTCACTTCCTCACATTCACTGTCTCACACACACACGCTCACACACACACACACACACACACTAGCACCCAACACCATGTTGTGATTCATACACCATATTAATAAACATTTATTCAAAGTTGACAAGTGTTAATTGTTCGTTTTTTGATAGATTTGACTGTGTTGAGAGAGCAACTTTTGACTTTATTGCCACTGTCAAATTTGGAGTCAAAGCAAAATAAGTAGCGCTTCTTTCTTTCTTTGAGTCATGCATCCCTCCCATGAAGAAGCACACTATTAAAAAACAAAACAAAAAAATACATAAAAAAGCACGTTATCATGGCGGAGTCGAGTTTTGACGTTTTTAACTAGGACTGAATTGGAGAAAACTAAAATCTGTTGAATTAGATTTTTATGCTGTTGAAAATTAAATTTGGCATGTTGATTCAAGAATTGAAATGTTTTTCCCCACAGCTTAACCTCCAGATAAGCAAAATTCCACAGATTAACATCAAATGCGATAGTCCTCAAGTTTAATCATCTACAATGTAAATTTTAACTACTTGCACACAATTATAAAACATCATGCCTGTTTCTTTCAAATTTGATTGAATTTCAATATTTGAACATTTTTATGAAACAAGCACATATCTGTTAAGTACTGTTAAGAATATGTTTTCATATTCTTTAGAAAATGGGGATCTTATAGTTAAAAAATGTGACATAATGGAGAAAAATTATAAACAACCATCAGGCCTAATGTAATTGAGATTTTTTTATGCTTGATATTGCAATTGTGATTTAATATGTGATCATTTTTTCAAGGTCTTCTTCTCATTTTTTTTTTTTAACAAACACAATCAATCTGTATTGCAATAAATTATATCATATTTATTACATGTAATAGTTTTATTCTTTTTGCTTAAGCTTTCACTAAAATCAAGGAAAATTAACCACAAAATAAGGTGAAAGAGTTTATTTATCTACTTATATTTGGGTTGTCAACTGTCGAAACACTTTGACTTTCAGTCTTTTAAGCGCTCACTGTGACAACTTCACAAAATTCTACCAAACCTGTGTGGTGTAAACATAAGTCAGTCATCAATAAGATTATGACAATAATGTAAACAAATCTGTGGCTTTATCACTCAACTTTTTGTGTTTCGTGAATCAATGACAGACTGCAGTTCTGAAGCTCTGAACTTTAGAACACAATTAGGCACATATATATATTTATATATAATAAAATCAAGCTAACTGACCTAAATGAAGCAGTTGTTTTTTAATTTCCAAATTGCAGCCTTTGCCATTTGAAAACTGCATTTTACTACATTGTGGTGTAGATTTGTATTTGAAAACCATCCATGAGGGCGTGTGTGTGTTTACAATGTTGGACTACAAGAGAAAAAAAAGAGAGGAAAGCAGGCTTGCACCCCTTCTTCATTTCATTTCCTCTTTTTTCTCCACAGCTTCTGTGGTATTTTTTCATATGTTCCGTGATAAGTCACGTCCTATTCGCTGTGCAGGCAGATTTATCAGTCGGTCCACTGCTACTAATATCCTCCATCCAACGACTAGCAAAGCCCCAGCTCTCGTTGTAAACCTTGACCCGAGCCCACGACCGCTTCCTGAGATCTGGTTCCGTCACGTGAATGTTTCCTCATGAATTCCGCCATATTGGCTGATGGCTGTCATGCAGATGCATGGTTAGGAGCCGGAGCTGTCGGCTCTTAACGCGTTGCTTTGTTAGACGTGCGCGTGTCTGGCCTGCGTGTGCAGACGGAGTCAAGGGCAGCAGAGATGCATCCGTCTGCTGCGGCCTGCGCACGTCTGGGGGCTGAGGCCAGTCTGGGGAAGTGGCCACAGAGGTCACTCGGGCGCCATGACAGCCAACATGTTTGCAGTCTGCTTGCTTTAGTCATCAAGAAAGGAGGAAATCATATCATAATCATAAGGATTTGATAGCTAGCCACTGTTTGAAATGCATTTTTGGCATGAGATAAGCAAATGAGTCACACAGAAACACATTTATCATGCTTTGATCAACAAAGTGCGTGTATATCTTTAGTTGGACGTCATTTATAAAGGCAAATTTACAATTATTTGAATTATTTAAAAAACAACCATTTAAAAAAATCTAAATTATGCAAATTATTTGGAAATAATTAAAATTAATAGATATGCAAAATAATTACTGAATTAAATGGCCAAACTGTGTATAATGATAGTGATTACACTTTTAATCCATTACAGTACATTTCAGTTGTATTTAACTTAAAAGTGCAATATATTTGCATTCAATTTTTTTTTAAACAGTTATGTAACTGTTAAATACTTTTGTGGAATTAATCTACTGCCTTGTATTTTGTAAATACTGGGACCAGGGATGGGCAATTTAAATGCTGGAGAGAGCCACAATATTATTATTATTATTATTATTATTATTATTCAGTGCTACTGGGGGCCATATGGGACCATGCACTTCCACACCATCTGTATGGTGACCAAAATGCTATTTTAGATAAGGACAAAACATGCAGACATGCAAAATATGTGATCTTGATATTATCTTAATATTAACTGTGATTTGTACCCCCCCCCCCCCTTTCCAGTGCATAGGGCCTTCTTGCATAAAAATGACCACTCAAGGAAGACACAAAATTGCTGAAGAGCAAACCAACATTAGGTGCATTTTCTGCATTATTTAATGAAAATCAACATATCATTCAAAATCCCCCAAAAAATATTTGGCCTACCCATGTTGTAGTATAGGGTAGTATACAACTAAGCCATGTCTGCCATCTAGTGGTGAATGGTGATATTACAACTTCAAATTAACCCATTTTCAGTTCAGCATTTGCAGATTAACAAAATAAAATAAAATACATGGTTGTTTTTTTCCCGTTTTTTCCCGAGGATTCCCCATCCCATCCATGTAATAAGTTTGCAAACCACTGATCTAAGGAGACAACGGTCAGCCACTTAAACACAGTTTTGAAGCATGACAACACTGGTGACATCCCCTCTTAAGTGTCCTGCTCAACTTTAAGGTCTGTGTGAGACTTTGAGTGTTGCTGGTCATAGTGATTAAACTCAGACTAAGGTCTGGCCTCGGCCATGATAATGTGCCAAACGTACACGGTCTCCTAAAATCCTGGATTAACGGCTGCTTTAAGAGCTTAACATGGTCGGCCATTCAAACATGCGCTGGATTGATTTTGCTGCTTGTTAGCGCCTGTCGGCTGCAGCAAGAATAAGGGGAAGTCATCAGCGCCTACGCTTTCCTGGAGACAACGCTCATCTGTTCTGACACGGTGGAAATCATTAGTATGATTATGGATAAAAAAATAAATAAAAAAAACATTGACAGTATTGTATATGATGATTTGTCATATACTTGTCAAGCAAACATACTGGCAGATATCTTGTATACAGTGTACATTTTAATTTAGCTGAGGCAAAGTTATTTACATTTTTAAATAATATGATATATTAGAGATGTTTATATATATTTTTACTGCATTTATACGAAAACAGGTTAATTGTCTTTCAGATGTAGTTTTATTATCAGAAGAAGACAGCAATGAGCAATGTGAATTCTCCTTTATGCAGTATTTTCTGATTAGCTGATTGCACCTTGACATACACCATTCTGCAAGAATAAAAAAAAAGAATCTCAACATTTGTTATTTATTTATTTTTTATTGAAAATGTAGGTAATTCTGTGCTTTGGCCATCAACAAATGCCTTGGGTTATTTTAAGGGACAAGCAGAATAATCATACAAATGTTGGAATTTTTTGACAATTGCATTAATTTTTTTAAGCAAAAGTGGAGTGCATCATGTTGTTGGCTTACAGGGTTAGGCCGATAACCTGCCTTTTTTTCAAGGAATCATAGCCACGATGGCCATCCTTTCACTGTTTTACAATCGGGAAATAGATGAATAGAAAATGGCCATTAATTTCATGCAATTTAAAGGAAAATATTGAGATATACAGTAAAGCCTTTCTTTAAAATTATCTCAGTTTTTTGGAGGGAAATTTTACATAATTTACATAAGTATGGTGGTATCTGTACTTGGTATCGGTGACTACTCAAGAGTTGAGTACTCGTGCTGGTATTGGTCTGGAAAAAAAAGATAAGTGGTATCGAACATCCCTATTAGTTTACGATGCAAAGAACAACGTGATGTTAAGTATGTGATAGCTATCGTACGTCCATGGCAACATTTTGTTCAGAGCTAATCAGAAAACTTCCAAAATAAATGTATTTATCATTTACTCACAGTGGAGTCTAGGAAATGTAGTCAAATACCTATCAAGGCCCTTTGACGAGGTCCAGGCCTTTGGTAGCATGTGAAAGTGCAAGGTGAAAGTTTCCTGTTATTGGCTGTTTAAATGTATTGTGCTGTCATCCTTCGATCTCAATCATACCAATATTTTGTGTTGAAAGCACTTTATATGTTCATCAAATGTGAAATAATCTTGTGCGGTCAAAGCTGCTTCGTTAGTTAGTGGGTTCCATCACATTCAATATGCTGACGTAGGGATCACGAGTCCCATGCTCATCCCCAACATGTTTCTCAAGCATGCAAACTGGCTTGGGTGCATCCGTAGAATTAGTTTAATGGCATTAATGTTGGCGAGTTCACCAAACACTTCTTGACATCCTCATTGCTGCCTTGTTGCCCCCCCCCCCCCCCTTCCAAATTGGTGTGTCCATGTTGGCCCGTGGGGTCCTGAAATCAACAACATGTAAATGTGATGTAATCATGTTAGGCCCTCTTGCACGATGTCTGGACCAAATACGTATGGTCATTCCTCGTCTTATTACAGCTTATTACTGCAGTCATGTGCATAATCACCCCCATGCTTTTGTTATGTGTGAGTAACTTTTGCACCCCCAGCTGCAATCCTGACAAATGATTGTGCTTTTTCAGGCCTGCTCGTTTATCCGGGCTGTCGCCTGTGTCTATAAGGAGAAATCCAATTGTTTGTTTTGGCACTGCACTCTCAACCATAACTAAAAAACGCTAACTGAGCAATCCCAATCAGCCAGCAAAACAATTATCTGGCATCAATTTATTTTTTAGAGCATACAATAGAATAAACTACAGTAGAGAGTAAATGTTAATCGGTGATTGTGTTATAAAAAAAAAAAAAGCAGCATCGTGTTTGTTTTATGGTGTGAAAAACGCAACTTTCAAATTTCCCTGAGCAGAATTTCTCATTTTGATGTACTGGTCCTGCCCCGTGTTTCATGGCGTGCTATCTGTAAGAGTAATGGTGGTGGCGTTTGGTGCTATGTTGATTCAATCTTAGCTCTTCTGCAATAATTCAGGAGCGTGCAAGAAGGGGCGGAGTGAAGGGGGGGTGGGGGGTTCGGGGCATTTTACTCCGCCAATCCCCCCTCCGCCATCACTGGAATATAATCCGCTGTCTCCTGACCTTCAAATCATGCAGCGTTGCAGTCATTTCAATTGGCCCGGCCGCCATTAGCGTGAAATGTCCTCTAGCCACTCGCGCTCGTGCGTATGGAAGGTTTCCTTTCACCCAGCGTGGTGTCCCTCCTCTACTTTACACCTTCCAACCGTCTGCTTTTTTTGCTCCAACGTGCCCCCGGAAGCCGGTCATGGGGGGTGGGAGCACCATGCATGGAAATGAGCCACCGCAGGAGATGCTCTTGGTCAAAAAGACTGCATGAAAAAACATTCGCTATATTAAATATCATTATGCTGCTTTAAATTCTTTCGGAAAATTGACTGTTATCATATATCATATAATATGAGTCTATAGTTCTACAATTGCTATTTAGCCTTTTTCAAATCTGAATCATCCAATATGCAATACCATCTAGTTGCTGTAATATCTAAATTGTTTTATTTCAAGTAAAATTTGGAGAAAAAATATCTATATACATCCAAGTGTCTCTATAGTGGCCAACATTACAATACACTTGTGTAGTGTTCATTTCAAGTGGTTGTCCAAAATGAGACCACATTTTTATTCACAAAATATATATTTAATCATAGTGTAAGCCACTTTAACATTATGTAGAATTTGAACATTAACAAAGCGCTTAAAAAGCAAGTCATTCTGGTACATATAATTTGTGGAAATGAATTAAGCAACTAAATCAACATGTGTTGTGAATTTCAGGGGGCGGCCATTTTGCCACTTGAGCCCTTAAAGCACTGTGATGCCATTTTCAGTCAACAGCAAAATAAAAATTTTGCTGCTTAATTCATATGCTAATAATAATAATAATAATAATAATAATTAGGGATGGGCGAGTACCAATACCAGGTATCGGTATCGGGCCGATACTTTGGTACTCCCCAGGATATCGTTACTGGTGGGATATCCCCCACGTCCACTCAACCTGGTTCAGGCAGGGCCGTGGCTGGCGTGGGGTAAGTTTCCGCATTTGCGTTCAAGACGCCATGAATTGAACGAACGACACGATACATACATATGTTGTATAGGCCCTATGTTATTTTAGCGTGACGTGAAGGCTGCCACGTTACGTTTCAAGAACAAATCCAAGAACAAATTGTTTCAATTTTATTCTTTTCAGTAAAACTATCCCAATTTTATTAGCATATAGGTAGTGCATCACAAAATAAGAATGCAAACAAATTACACTGAAGTATCGTGTTTTGAAAAAAAAATCTTCAAAAAGCAGATATACTTTACTTATAAAATATTCTTCAATGGACAAATAACTGAACTATACTATTTGATTCACATAGCACTGAAGGGAGCTACACTGTAAAAAACACGTACAGCTGCACAATTGTGAAAATGATTGTAGCTGCTGATTATTGGCGGTACTTTTTAAATGCGGGCTCTGTTGCATATCTAATCAGTAATCACACACTTTCTCAACCAGTAGTCATGCAACTGCCAGGGGCCAAAAGAATGTTTAAGGCTTTGTTTTACCTAAATAACAAGCAAACCTACACACTTTGCAAGTGAAGAAAGTACAGCAGAAATTGGAGATAAGGAGCACCATGGAAAGGAATTAGTGGAATTGGATCAGTATTCATTTTTTTGGACTTGTTTCAGATTCAGGGCAAGTTACAGTATGTTAAGCTAACTGCTAAGATAATAGCATTTTCCTTCACTGATTAACATGATTCATTATTGTTAAGTAACATGATTCCTAATTGTGATTAATCATTTTGATTACAATATTGATTCAAATAATCATTATCTGGCTGCTGCGTATATTTTTGATTTTTGCTAAATGAATACTTGCACTTGGTTTTTGTATTTTATTTTTAAAATATTTTAACTAGATGAACTGGGCAAAATGGTATTATATGCAATATGTTAGTACAATCAAACTACATATATAGCACACATATTAGCTCCAATGCAATTCTGAATCAAAACTGCATTTTTTTGTTAGTGAGTGTCTTAAAAAGAGTATTTGTGGAAAATTAGGTCAGAAATATTAGTCATAATCTGGCGTTAACGCGTTGCTGTCAGTACGCGCCGACACAGCAAACGTAGCCTCTGTCACGTGTGTGACGGGCTGACGGCGAGCCGCTTGATGGTGTTTGATGGAGCGTGCGTCCGTAGTTCCCCCGGTCGAGCGCGTCGCACGCAGGATGCGGCCCCACCTCTGCTTATCATGTCGAATGAGAAGATCGACAGACTGGGCCGTGGAAATCACATGGCGGAGCTCAGCATGTGTTATGTTGCGAGCAGATAGACAGATAGATCAATAATTGAAAGAGGACACATTTGATATGATCTGAATATTAAAAATATATCAGAGGGCAAACAACATCCATGTCTGTCTTCAGATGTGTGCTGAGAGATGTGTGTCAAATCTCCAGAGAGAGGCTTTATTCAGAAGGGTCAACGGGTTCACTCCCTGTCTGACGTATGAAAGAATATTTTTAATATCATCATTTTGGTTGTTCGTACTTTCAAAAGCGGCGTGGCAAATAGCATCAGCCGCACCTTTCAATTTCATCTTTACTGTCGGCGTGCCTCGTAAATTATTTCTCCTCCATATTCATAACTACAAATAAATCTCTGTGACCTAGAATTCATTTTAGGGTAATTTCACAAACACGCGCATCTCTCAACGCTTTCCTTTTTTGTTGTGTTGGATCGGGCTCACTCTGTCACTGCTTGTTGTGTTTCTGGGACAATCGAAAATGTGTTTTTTGCTGCGTTTACTCACTGCTGACGTTGCGTTTGGGGTTTGTAGAGAAGTGACCCAGGTGCAGAGTGTGGACTGATCAGATTGTGTACATAGATAGCCATTGTGTCGCCTGATATTGCACACCACCTCATCTGAAGTCTGTCTCACCCTACCGGTTGTTAAATGCATTCTTATTTTTTATTTTTGATTAATGACCCCACTGGGGTGTGTCCGTAATTCTATGACTTGGAGGTCAAATTGAAATGCATGCACTGGATGCACAGAATTCTGATATTATTGCCTAATATACTTACTTACAAGCTATACATTTGGGAAAATAAAAACCAGAACAAGGCTTCACATCATCATCATGTTCAGCACTCTCCTATTTGAAAAGAGTGCGTGGACAGCCGACCATTTCAATGTCCTGGTCTGTAAATGTTACATCCTTTTTGTTTTCTAGTAAAGTCGCTCCGTGGCAGCAGAATGTTTCATTTCCTCCTGGAGATTGTCTTCACTAATGCAAGAGGGCTCTTAGCTCTGGAAGAAGCCAACATTGTGATGTCTGATAACCAGATCAACCTGAGGAGAATGCCAACAGTGGAACACATAAGAAAAAAGTTAGTCTGATTTGGGGAGGGGAACAGTACGTGGGTCGAATCATACGAACATTTAAAGGGAGAGTTTGCAATTTTCAGGGGGAAAAAAATCACTTTTTGTCTTATGTAGTTAATGGATACTTTACGTATGTTCTCCATTTGCATAGGTAAAAAGCATTTTTTTTTCTATATTTACTGTAATTTGATCACATGTTTTTAATGTAAATTTTATAACTTTAAGCCTGGAGAACCCAATAACCCTTTTCTTCTTTGGAAAATTATGAATTATACATTAAAAGACTGCTATAAGTTCACTGAACACCAAAATATATGTTTTTTTCAATTTTAACCCTTGTTTTTTGAACTAGCTCAGAGTTGCTAATTTATCAAAATATTTATATAAAACATACTCCTAGGCATTCTGCAACATGATATGAAATAGATTAACAAAACAAACACAATTTTACCATCTGATGGTTTGCTGAGAAGATGGTTTTGTTTGAATTAATTTCCAGCTCAACAAAACAGCATGTTGCCAGCCATCTTGTCACCACCACTCTGGCTCATGTAAGTACAATATTCATCCACTAGATGGCCCCATGCAGGGGTCAGAAGTGGCACTCTGGACTTTTGAAGTTAAATTTGTAAAAAAAAAAAAAAAAGGTCTTTGTTAATTGAGTAGCAGAATTTATAGGGGCCAAATTTGACCCCGTGGGTTCTCCAGGGTTGAAACTATTTTAAAAAATAATATCGCTGGCTGATGTTTGTCGACACGTCACTAGATAACCATCACATATGTGTAAACGTTAGGATACATTCAGCGTTAATCCTGAAATAATTCAACCTTTTTAAAAAACGACCGAGTGAGGTTCTACTATGGTTGCGGAAGATGCGGCATCGGATGGTCTTTTCAGCCACACAATAAACTTTGGAGAATGAGTGGTTCCTCCAGAAACAGCACACACATGGACAAGCCTCAAATGATTTTGTGCTGCCTTGCGTGCATCATTAAAAGATTGCTGCTTTGGTCCGGTGTCTCAGTGGTATTAGCGGCATAATTTACGAGTGCTTGCGTGTTGGAAATGACGCTACATAAACAATCTGTGTATACAATTACGTGATAAATGATTGACACTTTGTAAGTTACGCTTTCTTTCTCTGATTGGTTGTTTTTCGTGGGCACTGTGGTTTCTTGTACAGTGTATTAAATTAGAGGCACAAGATGAAGCCAGGAACTGCTTTTTTTTTACAATTATATTTATCATGTCAAGTCATAATTACTGTTTTAGCAAATATGACAAAAAGTTATTTTTGTTGTTGTTTCTTTTAATGGCAAACTCCCACTTTGAGTACAGTACTTTACATATTCATACAGTAAGTGGACCTGTTAACTTTACCTGTATAGTCTACATACACTACATATAAAGGACTAATACAAATATTAAGTTTACCTTAACCACGTCAGACTCTGTGCTGTTAAATAAGCATATTCCATGCAAATACTATATATTTCAATCATGAAATAACAATACTACAAATGAAAAACTGACCCCCACCCACCCAAAAAAATCTGTTGCCAAATTATTTTTCTTTTCTTTTTTTCTTTTCAGTTTTTATCTTTAATGTAACTAAAAATGACTTCATTATGTTTCTAAGTACAAACAAATTAAACAGCAGAATCTGGACAGTGAAAATTAATTAATAAAAAAAAAAAAAATTAATTTAATTAATAATAGTAATAATAATAATAATCATGATTATTATTATTATTATTTGATTGCTTTAGCCACATCTTTACAACATGAAACATTACATGTTCCTAAACTAATCACATGTATTGTTAGTACATTTTAGATACGCTTGAACCGGTAAATTCAATGTTGTACATTGTAACATAATACAATGACATTGAATCGGGTGAAATAAAAAAAGAAAAACATATATATATATATATATATATATATATATATATATATATATATATATATATATATATATATATATATATATATATATATATATACAGTATATACTAGTATTCATATATTTTAGGTTATAAATAATTTGCCATTAGCAGAAATATGAGCTCAAACAGGTCTAACAAAGTTAAAATTTAATAATGTATGTATTATAAAAAAAAAAATCCCTATATTTTTTCTTTTTCATGATTATTCTTTTTCTTTCATGAGAGCAGGTTGTCAGTTGCTCACTCATCATGAATTTTGTCAGTGGGCAGATACAGGTCAAATTATGTGATTGTACAATTTATTTATTTTTTAATTTTGGACTAATAGGAGCATGTGTCTGAGTGTGTTTGTACAGATGAACATGAAAAATGGGGTCTGGGACGGATGGGGTCGTGAGGGGGCCAAGCTGTCCCTGGCCATTCATTCTCTCTGGCCCTCCTGTCTAATTAATGGGCCACATTCATACACGTTATTGCACCGGAGGGTCTGTCACTCATTAATCATGTGACCTTCTCTGGCACCCTTAATGACCTTGGAGGAGTAGATCAGCTGGAGACAGTTGAAGCGCTGGAATTAAATTGTTTCTCGAAGTGGTCATGGTCATATCAGGCACTTGAATAGCTACTCAGCTGCGGGCCTCTCTGGTTACACGTTGGTGGACGCTTGCCCCATTGGTGCCCACTGTCATGATCATTAGACATACTTTGGCCCTTAAATATTTGTTGTTGTTTATACAATTGCTTGTAAGTTTGAGTTTGTGTGCTCGGTGTTAATTGTGTTAATGAAGTCCCGTGTAGGGCAAGAAACCATAATTGGCATTGATGATGTCCATTAACTTAAGGTAGTAGACCCATGTGATATCTCTTAGCCAATCATCAAAGTTTCTTCTGACTCACATTCAGCAGTTTATGTGTATCTTCAAAAGAAGGGACATTTTGAGGAAAAAAATTTGCAACTTCTCAAAGCTATTTGTGTTTAACGTGAAAGGCTCTCTCTAAACATAGGAGAAGGTTGGTGCCAACACCTAGAGTTGCCAGAAACTGTATTCAAGTAAAAGTACTGTTACCAGGGTTATAGCTTGGAAATGTTCATTATAGCTATTTTATTTTATTAATATTTTTTTTAACTTTTTTGCCCCCGGTTTAGGTAGTTTTAACCCCTTAGATGATTGCAGTGGACGTGACATATTTGCACTTTTAAACCAATAAAATGCATAATTTGGATGATGTCAACACTTCTGATTCATGATTGGATCCTAGCTAACCAATCACAATCGCAAGTTGATTTGCACGATGTTCATGCTCAAATTGTTACATATAAGCTTGTCATATTATCCTGGCATCCACTACAACAAATACAAACAATAGATAGCCCCCAAACAAAATAAAAACAAATAAATCCATGTTGTTCTTATGTGGAAAAAGAGTAAAAATCAGAAGAAGAAAAAAGCCCAGCACAAAAAATGTGGGTCTGAAGGGGTTAATTTGTTTCCAGAGCAGGTTTGTTAGTTTTTACTCTTTCTTTTTTTGTTTTCATAAATGCTTCATTTTAGTTTAATTTTATTAGTTTTAGAATGAGATTAAAATAAATAAATAAATAAATGAATACATATTTATTGAGTGCAACAATAAGAAAAAAAAAAACTCACGATAAACATTAAAAGCCAACTATCCACAAATCAAATACAGGTACTGTTTAGCACTACATACCACTTGTCAGTCATAGTCAGTGGATGGATGGTAGATAGATAGATAGATAGATAGATAGATAGATAGATAGATAGATAGATAGATAGATAGATAGATAGATAGATAGATAGATAGATAGATAGATAGATAGATAGATAGATAGATAGATAGATAGATAGATAGATAGATCGATCATAACAAAGTTCCATTTGAGAGATATAGATTCCATTGAAATTCCATTTAAGAGATCAAAAGAAGAATAAAAAACAGACTCATCTGGCGTTGTAATGTAGTGCACTTCTGCAACACTGCTAACTACAACCACAAAAATAAGAAACTCGTTAAATGAACATCTTTTTTACAGTCTCAATCCAAACTGAGCATGGAAATTACTTAACTAATGTGTAAGTGATTATAATACGGTCAGCGTGTTTATAGTTTACTGCATGTATCAGTCGTTTTGAGAAGGCATCGAAAAAGAAGTTGCTTGCGAAGGTTGAAAACTTTGACGAAAGTAATTGCAAGGAAATGTACGCCTTTTGCCACTAAATCTGTGACACTCTTCTTCACGTACTGTGTACAGTATTTCAAACTGTTATGAATCCAAAAGAGCTCATTTCCAAAAGCAGATGGAAAAAACTTTGAGTCGACTGTTTTTCCTCATCGTGTTTTTGTTTTTGTTTTTTTGTTAAGCACCACAAAGTACAAAAAAACACATTTGTGTTGCCAATATATTTATAAATAAATATACTCTGGGAAAAAACAAAACAGATTTCATCATGTGTCCAAAGTTTAAACGTTAGGGCTGCCACCTTCTTTTCACCATGGCAACATTGAAATGTCGGCTTTCTTCTTGGTGACATTGAAATGGAGTGATTTTGTTTATCCTCGCCTTTTGTTTATTTAACATTTTGCACAGCGGGGGAGTTTCAGATAGATTGTTTTCAAGACAGTCCCTGCAGACAGCGAGCAAACACTCTACAGCTTCATCAAACACGACTATCTTCAACTTTCCCCCTCTGCCGCGTGCAGGGAAATGTGACTGAGAGCCGCATTGTAATGGAATATGATTGTAAACCATTGTCATAATTTTTTACTGTCTGCGTCTCTAACGATATGCAAGCGCCGCTTTTTTAGAAGCCTTCTTTTCCCAAGCTCGGAGTAAGTGCACCCTAAATAGGAAGGAAACTCATTGATGGATAAAAACATTGTCGTGTGGTGAACATTTGTGAGGATGATACTCCATTTTTTTTCCGCCTCCACAAAAGGCATCAAGAAATGAAATTCAACCTGAAGTTAAAACAATGATTTTGTGAGTCATGAAGTTCAGCACTGCACAAAATAGGTTGGGGATTTATTTTGTTAAGATAACCGAATTAAATTCCAGCATTAGACTGAATTTTGATTGTCCACGGTCACAAATGGGTTGTGTGACGGTAATTACGCCATGCTACTTCCTCTCCTTGCTCCCAAGCAATCGTTGCCTTTTTCCTTCCGTCTTTCCTTCCACCAGCTTTCTCCCTGTCGAGAGTGCAGGCTTGATTAATATTTTCCACTCTTCCGTAACCATGGAAATAAGGTCACTGCATATGATACTTAATTGAATCTTCCCTGTGCTTTTGTGTGCATCTCCTGTGTCCGGACAAAAAAAAAAAAATCTTCCACTGATGACTCCGACCCCTGTTCTCCACTCCGCTCCCCTCCATCTTCACTTTCATTTTGTGCCCCATGAATTTATTCATATGTTTCCTCTGCTACCTCTTTTCTTAGACGCCCTTTCTTCCCCCGGCCTAGTCTTCCTTGTCTTGTCCTGTCAGAGTATTTTACTATCCCCCCCCCCCCCCCCACCAGCATTGTTCTCTCGCATGCTTTGTCCCCCTACAAAGCATGTAAGCCAAATTCAACGTTATTTAAATGTAGCCTATGTTTATACGTGCTTGCTGGACCAACACTCAAATTACATATTGCTGTTTAATCTCCACGTAACGCACAGCGCCCTTTTCCAGCAAAGCATTTGCATACTCAAATTAGTCTCGGGCACAACCATTGCATGTAATTCAAATGACACTGATGACTCAAGTGGCGGAGCCAAAAGTCTGCCGGAGAAGCAGTGGGTCCTCTCAGAGCAGGTGTTCTGATTAATGACTAGCAAATTGGGGTCCTCTAAGATGTGGACTTAAGTGGGGGACGTGTCTCCTCTTCACACGACGCATGGACCAGTACGTAAACACAAGCCCGAGCGTCTTTGTTCAGGCAAGTAGAGAAGCTAATCCATGACAAGAGGAGGTCGACATTCGCAGGGAGGAAACAGTCGAGTGGATAAAGAGCAACATGATGAACATACAAGCAAGACTCGTGCTTGATTAACATTATAGGGACCAATCCACAAAATCAGTGTTTTTTGCTTGTGATAGCTCTCAGAATCAATTGGATTTTCAGTTTTTTCAACTCTTAATTTCGATTGTACACATTACTACTGAACTATGCGATTTTTTTAATGTTAGCTTTTTTTGTGCTGAAAGTACCTGAACATAACAGGAGCAAGTTTTTTGCATAAAACATTACATTACATGAAAAAACTGTATAGCCAAATAGTATTTTTTTCAGTGTTGTTCCATAAAAAGATATAATAAAATATTTACCAACAAAACTAAATAAATAACACACCTTCTCCCTATTCACAAGTGAGAGCTTGTAACACTAACGAGTCACATGACTCTGAAATTTGAAAATGTCCTAAATTGGGCATTGTCAGTGAGGGGTGTGCTCACTTTTGTTGCCAACAATTTCAACATGAAATGGCAGTAAATGCATATTGCTATGCAAGCTTTACTACTTCACTTTGTAGCATATGCGTTTTCCATAATATTTTGAAAAACACGAGGGACGTGAGAAAGTGCCCAGAAAATGCACATGTTAAGATTTAAAGATAAAGTCAGTTACTGCAGTTATTGGACATTAAATTGAAAATTGTTTCCAAAACAAGTACCAATGATTCAGACATAAGCATGGAAGATTGTACAACTCTAGGGGGAGCCTGGGAGTCAAAAGAGATAGACCCGATGACTCTTTTAATGAACTATATTTGCTACATGTTCTCATTTTTCTTTTTTGTCCACAATGACTTAATAATTCAAATAGGTAGTCCATTTGGCGCATGGTATTGTCATTTTATCTGAAAGGTTACATTTGTTAATGTTGGTCTATTGTAAGGGGAGTCATGTTTGCTCTAATAAAAGTGGGACAGTGATCTCAAGGCAATCATTACACTCAAATAAAACAGAGTCATATGCGGAAAGAGGCGGGGGGCGAAAAACATGTATACATCAGTTCTGACATGGCCGCCATAAAATAACCATTAGCAGTTAGCTACAATTTGAAGTGACAGTCTATCAATAATATCACTCTGAAAATGGGACAGGTTTGTTGCTGTCTTTAAATCATCAGCGAGGTCCATATCGCGGAAAAGCATGCAGGTATAGGAAATGCATTAAGGCTTGATGTTAATGGGTGTGGCGGGAGCTGGGGGACACCCGGGGGCACATCGCTCACATCTCACTGGGCCACCAGCCGCCAATGACAGACTTTCCTCTTAGCGTGACAGCGACTCACTCAACATAACTTGTGATTGAAACTGTCAGTAACAGGCTAATATTAATAATGACTTTGTTATTAGGATTTCTATTATATGATGTTTACTCTACGAACAAACTTGGGTGTATTTGGCTGTTGGCTGAGATTTTGGGGTGAACGATTAAGTCTGCTGCGCCATGCTGTTCACATTTTGACATCAAGAATCTCAGACATCAACCAACAGTTCATCATCAGTACAAGGTGGCTTCAGACAGGACGTTCTCAGATGGATGTAGTCACTGAGTATCAGCTACAGAGATGCAGAGAGACTGGAAGAGTAACAGAAAGGTAGGGCTGGGTATTGATTCTAATTTCCTCAATCGATTTTAATTCCATTCACAAGAGTTCAGTTCAATGCAATTTCAATTTTTTTTTATTCGATTCACTTCAATTCAGTCCGATAATGATTCATTATGGTACATCAATTCTTCTTGGATATCAAGGATATGATAAAAACTCCGCAATATTAAATTCCAATTTTGTGGAGGCGGTAATTCGTTAAATGATTTAGTTTATTAATTAATGAAAACAACATGCATTATAATCACTTATGTGTTACACAAACATTGACATCAGCAAGGATGAGATGAAAATAGTTTATAATTGCAATCATTGTAAATATAAATTAAAAATATTCTGAATTGTTTTAAATTGCAGTAAGTCAGGTATTTCATAAATGTAAGGAAATATTTAAATTCATGTGAACAGTAAATTTCGAGAAAACAGTAAGATACAAACAATGGCCTTTAAATTTTTATTTTCTTATGACTTTATAGAAAAAGTGATATTAAAATAATCGATTAATGGTTTTATGAATCTATAAAAAAATGACCTCAAAAAGTAAAATCAATTTGATTATTCAATTTTTTTAAACCCAGCCCTACACAAAGACATAAAAATGGATATATTCATGGATTGCATCTGTTTCTGCAAGGTCAAATTAAATTCACCTGTAAAGGTTTGCAGTGCATTTTAGGTTCATACTGAAATCCATCTTGACTCCAAAGCCGACAGCCAATGAAAAATACACGTTAGCTGTTGTGATGTATACATCATGCAATTTCTTTATTATTGTAATCCCTTCATACTAACTATGTCAAGCAAAAAAAAAAAGAAAGTAGTCGGACGAATATGTGCAATATAAATTCACATGTATGAACGTATGGTGTTCCACAGGGTTCAATTCTGGAGCCTCTGCTGTTTTCATTGTATCTGCTGCCCCTGGCTTCCATACACACTCTTGCCTATATTCTCACCTGTTTCTTCTATTTGTGGAAATCTGCTTCTTCTTTGACAATCACACCATGTTTTTGTGGTACAATTTTTAAAAAGTACATTACTGTGTAGTGTTGTAAGTGGAGCCTCAAACCTTGAAACAGGGTTGCAGTTTTTTTTTATTTCAGTTTTGCTCAATGACTTGGTGTGTGAAGAGTCACCAACTGTAATTTTCTCTTTGAGTGGTGTATGCATACTTATGAGGTCAATATTTTTTCCTTTAGTTACTCTCTTCTTTTGGATCTTATACGGTAATTTGTTCTGCAAGTGCAAATTGTAAACATACACATTTACCAAGTGGAATACATTTCAGTGGCATTATTTTTAAAACGTCCTTGACCTCTTCCAACAAGCGATACTTTCAAGTATTTTCTTTGCCAACTCAAACTTAAATATATGTAAACCACATGCAAATAAGCCCTCATAGATACACAAACACACACTAATTTCAATTCACTGGCATTCCCTTCCTCCCAAGTGGGGCATTTGTCTACAATCAAACTAAGTGTTGCATATAAATGGCCCTATTAATGAATGGGACACACAGCGCAGGGCACACTTCTTTTCTTCCGCCACGTCGAATGCGGAAACAAACGGAGGCTTTCGGATGAACATCTGTTCCTCGCACGAGTCCACCCATCGCCATAATGTGCCGGCGTAACAGGCTGCCATTGTAGCAACAAGTGTGCGCACATTACCACGCTTGCCAGTTCCCGTCACTTGGCAGCGTGCCTGCTAAGCTGCCCGCCCCCTTATCAGAGAAAGACTGGATTGTGCCAGGGGAGAGCGCTTGGGGAGTTGGCTCGGAAGTGTGACGAGGAGGGGGATTTGATTTACATACTGCCGCTTAGGCAACACTCATCTGATTCTAAACAGCGCCAAAGCAATTAAGGGTCATTAGTCCTTTTGTTTTGTCTCGTGGCACCGTGTAACAGCGACAGCATCTGGGGCGCCGTGACCCCTGTGGGGATTGCCTGTGGGAATGTCGGCACTATACGAGGTGGCGCTCCCGCCCCCGCCGCCTCATTCGCGGCTGCCATTGACACAGTGCGTGTAAACAAACACTCAGCGCCAGGCTGGCACTGCATGGGAAAGCACTTTGGCAAAAGCCCAGCTCTGGAGTGTGCAGCTGGTTGCAGCACATGCCGGGTCACCGGGCTCCAGTCTGCTTAGCCTAATTAGCCTCATCAGTTTCTTTCAAATGGGCGGCTTTGCCAACTGGCAGCATTCAATTAAACACTCAATAGCAATGTAAATGGAACACAATGGTGGGTGTGCTGATTTAAATTTATTGGAGGGGCAGGAGAAAACACTACTTGATTCAAATGATTTTCTCTTTACTTACGTGAGTGCTTGCATTGTTATTTTATTTTATTATTATTATTTTTTTTTTCAGGCAGAGTGGCTATACTGTATATTGACCATTCACAGTGGATAAAGAAAGTCTTGTTCAAATGCCAGGTTTTTGATACAAACAGAGACCAAGATAAACCATAATGTGGCCTACAATCGAAAATTAATTTGCTTTTTGAATTGAAATAATGTGGTTGCACAAGTGTCCACACCCTCTTATGACTGGGATGTGTTCAGAATCAATCACATGTAATTACAAACTTTGGTTAAATAAATGCTAGCACACACCTAACTTATTTAAAGTGACTGTGGCTAATCCTAAATGAAGTTCAGATGTTTTAGTAGACTTTTCCTGGCTTTAAAAAAAATGCTTTCGACCAGAAGCCTTAAAGTTTTGTGCTAACTGAGGGATTTCCACTTCGGTAAGTGGTGCCAACTTTATTGTAGCATTGCTAGCTTGCTTCACACTTCGACAATTAAACAAACTCACCATATATGCCGACCTCCACTCTTCTTCATCCAAGCAATCTCCTTTTTGAACCGGTAGATCGCCGTGTCGTACAGCACCGGGTGCATGCAAACTGCGACGGTCAAGCTATCCTGCATTGCTATGCTACACATTCTGCTCACAATCACTTCCTGTGTTTTGTCTGCTGTGTGACGTGGACTATCTCGACACCGATTAGCTGTCGCTAACGCGATGCCGCCAAAAGTTCAATTCAGCCAACGCCGGGGAAATGGCCGAAGTAGCGAAATGCTCACCGGAAATGTTCCAAACGTGCCGTCCATTACACCATCGCCCCCTCCCAAATATATAGCCAAAGGTACACAAATTCTGCAGTGAAGCATGATGGAAGTAGCATTATAAATTGGGGCAATTTTTCTTTAGCTGGATGTAGAGCCTTTGACAAGGTGGAGGGAATTACAAACAGTTCAGCATTACAGTCAGTGTTAGCTTTAAATCTAGAAACTTCTGCTAAGGAAGCTACAAATGTCAGGAAAAACCTCAAAGAACATCTGAATTTTGGGGTGGAGTTAATCAGAAGCACTTTATTTGGATGCAGATTTGTGCTGACTCCCATTTAACATGTGTTTGAATGTGATTAGTGATTAGTTATGAACACAGGCACGTCACACCTATAAGATGATGTGCACACTATTGTGAATAATAGGTCAACAATAATAGTGTAAAACATTTTGAAATTATTCACCTTGTTCTATTTTTTTTTTTAAATATTTCAAACATTTTCATTTTCAAGGGTGTGTAGACTTTTTCTACCCACTGTAGTGTGAGGGAAATCATCCTAACATGTTTCACTTATATTCAAGCGCATATCCTCCAAATACAATTTAATAACACTGAGTAACATTGACTCAAGGACAACTGTGCATCTGTAATGAAGGCTGGGATGTACTCGGCAATATGTTGATGTCTGTACCTTTCATTACCCACGTAGCGGACTGCAAAGTGCTCAGCACTTCTGCCTGTGCATAAAGGATTCAAAAGCTACAAAAAGACTCACAGGTGTGGGATGGAATGTGAATGTCCGCATGTCCACTCGTGTGCCTGGAAGACCCTCCCCAGCCGGTATAGAAAAACACTTACTGTTAATGTAAATAGCAAGGCGGCATAAATCAGGCGCCCGTGCGCAGCCCGGGAGAATATCGTGTAATAGTTATTGCAAAATGAAGTGGCATTGGGATCAATATCCCACTATATCTCACTCTGGCGTAATGGCACCGAGGGAAGCTGGAGGCCAAGGGAGTCCGGTCCCTCCACCCCACCACGGGCCAATAAATCTGCCCGACCTGCAGCCTGCTTATTAAAGTGCATACTCAATCGGCAGCAGCCGTCCCAAAATACAAGCTTACTTACTGACCTGGAGTCAAGGGAATGAATGGATTTACCTGGTCTTAGGGCGGGGGGTTAAGGACTGATTGAGGTTTCAGCTTCCTTTTGCTAGGCGTCATCTCAGCGCACTGCAAAGTGAGACAAAGTGTCGGTTGAAGTTCAGTATTAGCGAGGCTTCTGTAAGTTTGATGTTACAATGACATACATGTCATGATATGTTGTGGCATACAACAAGCTATCATCATGACAACAGGTATGTCATTGTAACATGTATGTCAACATAGACTCTGCTAGCTTAATGCTAATGCTAAGAGCGACTACGCTGTGGCACTATAAACCTTTATGCAAAAGAGTGAACACAAGCAACAGACACACAACAGACAGACAATTTAACAGTACGGACATTCAAGACTGACAAATATTAGTGCTGAACTTTTTAGTAGAGAAGATTTGTGATGTCTCAAAGAATACTATATCCAACCGTCGGTTTTATACTGCCTCTAGGTGGCTAAGGTTGGCACACCAAAAAGAGCAGCACAGCCATTCAATTGAAACAGTGTGCAAAAAAAAAAAAGTAGACTAACTTTGTTAAATTGCATTAAATTATGTAATTATTGTATGATTTTGTCCTCATTAAAATACACATTAGCACTTTTTTTTGTTGCTTTTGCAAAGAAGGCTTGAACGGATTGATGACATTTCCATCCATTTCAATTCGAAAAGGTGATTTGAGATGATATTAGCCTTTTGTTGATGCCATTGGCTCCATCAAACATAAATCCAGTAAGGCAAAAAATGGTTGTGGTTTAAAAAGAGGATACTAGGTAAGACATCTGTTTAAAAAGGTTTAGTAATGCACATTACGGCAGTTTCCGGGGCCTTTCAGGGGGATGCTATAGATCCCCTTGGAATACTAACACCAACTCCGTATCATCATAGCGGTCAGTAACGCTAACAACCCCCTGACCTTGGCGGAGGTCTGCACTCTCTAGTACTCACTAGTTTACTTTGTCTTTAATTCATCTGATCTTGAGATGCAGTGCTCCAGTGCAATGTAAGCTTTGCAGTTCCCTGAACTTGAGATTAGTCACTAAAATTAAACTATAATGTATTGCTCACCGAGGGAGTCTGGAACGTCATCTGTAATTATTTCTTCACAAATGAAAGAAGAAAGGAATTTATTTTCAAGGTCAGGTTTCCAAGGTTTGGATCTCCATCTGAAAAATGGTGATTAAGTTTTAATACAGATACCAGATGTGTCTGCAGAATGTCATTGAGGTGCAGTGTTGAAAGCTGCCATTGGATAGCAACAGAGTATACATTAACTCATCTATATTTTTACCATGTTAACAAAATCTGAGGTTGAGGCGTTGTGACCCCTGCTCAAATGCCTTGCAACCTTTAATCTCTATAACGTCATTGTAGGGTGAAATACATCTTTCAAATGGAGAAGTACAACTAAACAACTGAAATAATATGGTTGCATAAGTGTGCACACCCTCTTATAACTGGCTATGAGGCTGTGTTCAGAATAAGCTTTAAAAAAAAAAAAGGAGGCTCTGATTAACTCTATAATGTTCAGATGTTCAAAAAAACTTTTGGCCTCATTTTTCATCTTTTTTTTTAAAACCACAAAACCCTGGTATTTAAACAGTGGTGTATAGACTTCTTATATCCACTGTATATATTTTGAATACGAATCAGGATGAAATAAAAGTCTACAAATCAGTCGCTTTTATTTTACTTTTTTTTTTGTGGCTTTTTTGTTTTTCAAGCACATTATTGCTGTCATTTTCCTGCCCTCGGGTTGCAGTATAACTTAATGACAAACAGCATGCCCCTCACAGTTTGAATGGAATGCATAGTAATAAAAAAAAAAAAAAAAATAATAATAATAATAATAATAATAATAATAATAATAATGTCTCTTGTCCTATTATTCAGATTGTATCCATCCATACGTAGGGCTGTGTTGCAAGCTAGGTTCAGCTTTGAGGCAAATATTATTGGCCAGTAAGATGGATGTTGGCATGAGCTTGGGAATTGGAATGTCAGGAAAGTACAATGAGTGGTAAGACCTTTGGTTCACTGCTGCTGTTTTTTTCTCTTTGCATACAGTGAAGGATATGAGATTTAAGGCTGCATGTCAACAATGATGCGCTTCTTTTATGTTTTGCAGGCGAAAGACAGTGAGGGAAGCACTCCTCTGCTTCACAGTTGGTAAGTGCTTCCTTAAAACTTTTTTGTTCTGAGACTTTTTTGTATAGTTTCCACATTGTCTAATTTCTCCTGAAAAAAAACTTGGAGAAAATATGGGTAAATAAACGTATTGTTTCAGATATAGCCTACGGTAATTCATACAGTTCATCTCTTCTCTCAAGTTTGCCCACACTCTACCTCGCAATGTGCAAAATTACAATGGCAATATTGTTTTAATAACATTTTTTGGAGTAAATCCAGTCTCCATCCTGAATAATTCATTTTGAAAGACATTCTGTTCAAGTTTGATTAAGTCTTCTGGTGATTTCAATACGCAAAAGTTACAACACATCATAACATAAACACCAGAGGTGGAAATTAGCCAAATATTGTACTCAAACATGCTTTTTGCTTTAGACAGCAAAAGTAAAAAGTTGTCCTCCAAATAATTACTTGAGTAAGTAATTGGTTAAAAAGCTACTCAAGCAATGAGTAACTGGTGAGAAACTTATGATTTACTATTTTTAATGAAAACATTTAACGCCAAATAGACAAAAAATAAAAAAAATGTAATGTGCAGCTTCAGATATTGCCTAACAATGTCACTTTTTTAAAACTTAATTTTCATTTGCTTTAAACAATTATTAACAACATACATTTCCTTTTGTTTACATATATATTCACATCGTACAGTCAGGCATAGTTTTCATATCTTTATACAATGACCAAATAAAGAAAAATGGAAAATATTGGCAGTTCCATTACAACCATACAAATAGAGGGGACGAAGGTGGAGAAAAAAAAAAGGGGGGGGGGGGTTAAGTCCACTCTGAATGCTCAATGCCATTCCAAAATCCCTATCATCCAATAAGTAACATGTTACATGTTAGCAGACACAGTTTGCTTATTCATTGTATTAGTAAGGCCATGATGGACTTCCAACGTTTCTTAAATACAGTTTAACAATGTCACTTTTAAAACTACTCTAACAAGTTCATATAAAAAAAAAGTTGCTTAACTTTAATGGAGTAAATGTAGTGTATTATTTCCGAGTCTATTTGCTGAGTGGACTGAATAAAATTTCTGACATGCTATCAAAAATAGCTGGGAAATGTTCCTACAGTCACATCAAGCATGTTGATTGTGTTGACCTATTAGTTTCCTTGATTTGTGTCATTCTGTTGGACTAGACATCCAACACAACCTGTTACCACAGGTGTTAATCTTAACAGGAGCTGATGTATGTAAATGATATGCAAATGAGATGTAAACGTGACACCCAGACTGACCTGTGGCTTCTGTGTCGATTTGTGACCAGCGGCTGACCCATCATCCTCTACTAAATGACTTGACAATAGAGCAATGTATTGATCTGGTCGGGCTTCAGGCAAAAGGGTCAAAGGTGTGACACACGCTCTACATCTGCGTTATGTCTGCAGGTGAAATGTAGCATGGGCAGCCCTATTTCTAATAGTTTGCCTTTATCCAGAATCACAATATGTTTGAAATAAAACAATCAAGATGTGCTTTAAGGTTTGTTTTTCACCTTTCATTTGAGAGGTTTCACAAAATTTCCCCAAATTATTATAAGGTTGAGAAAAAAACAACAACACATTCCAAAATTGATTGATTTATCTGTAAAGTGCTTTAACTTAAGAGCAAATTGCTTCCACGTGTGGCCAGACAAAGCAGATACAATGCAGGGGAATCCCTTTCCCAACCACTAGTTCACCGTATTGCACACTGAAACTTCCCCATGGCTCTCTCTCTCTTTCTCTCTCGTGCGCTGCTTCTCTTGGAGTGACCACTGATAGAGCAACATCTGGAAGGAGCAGCAGTTTTCCTTCACTGTGTTGTTTTTGGGGGGGAGATTGTAACCCTTGATAATCCGTCTCCCTCCTCATTAAAGGAGCTGAATAAACACAGGCCTCTTCCAGTTGTTCCTATGAATTTCCTCAGCGGGCGTCAGGAGACCTAAGCAGGGGCTACCGGATCAAAGCCGCCGGCAGCCCCGACTTGCACCCAGAGTGAGATTGTGTTCCGGGGTTGGGCCCATTACCTTGCTCCCCGAGAGCCTCCGAGGCCACTAGGTCACACAGGCAGTCAGCTTGCTGGCCTGAGATCAGCAGAGGAGGAGGAAGAAAGGGAAAGCAAAGCAGCAGGAAGGGAAAGCGGAGGAAAGCAAACGAGAAAATATGATTAGGCTGGAGGAAAGAAGACTTGTGTTCTGTATGTTAAGATGGTTTAGTCTTACGCAGCAATTACACCAATGTTTTTATTATCATAGATTAAGAGTCCTATTTAAATTCATAGTAGGGAAAACCCATATTAATTAAACTGTAATTATTCAAACATCTTACAAGCATGCTGGGTGATGAAGTGCTGACTCCATGAGGGAAAAATATAAAATTAATAATAATAATAATAATTTTGAGGGGAAAAAGGGTCTACTCATGACACCAATCATACAAGCTCATCTGCAAAACTCAGTCGGCTTGAGCTTGCATGGCCTCATTAATCTTCATTGATTAACAACATGACAGCAGCAGAAAAACGATCTCAGAAGTCCATAGAAACATTTGAGTTGCCATTTTAAAAAAAAGTGTCTATATACAGCAAAAATAATGACCCAAAACACACTGCCAATACATTAAATTAGTTTATCATAATTTATGACGGACAAGACAATATCCAGATTTAAACCCTATTTAGCATGTAATTTATACGCTAAAAGGAAGACTAAAGGGTATAATTACCCAAAACAAACATCATTATACATATAACAGGGGTGTCAAACTCATATTAACTCAGGGGCAACATGGAGGAAAATATTTTACCAAGAGGGCCGGACTGCGGTGAAATCAGTAGCTGAATGTGCATGTCTGTATTCGATTTATGTTTTAATTTTTTATTTTTTTTTCCAACAAATCGTAACTTTTAGTTGTGTGTAAAATAATGACATCCAGGCCAAGTTGCGTTGCTGATCTGAGGATTGCTTGTGCAATTACAAATTTATGTTTTGATTTTGGCTGTCGGATCAATTGTTTAAACATTGCAAATTTTTTAAATTTACAAGATCATCTCAAGGGTTGGACTAAACCCCTTGGCGGGCCTGATCCGGCCTGTACGTCTGACACCCCTTATATACAGTATATTGTAAGTTAATTTAACAATTCTCATTTAAAAATTAAATATTGTTGTTGCTTGGAGTATTGGGTCGACTAAATTCGTAAAAAACTGTGAATGACACGTCTCATCACTTTCACCATCTTGCTGTTCAAGTACGTGTAGGTGCTTATACTATATAAATAGATCCAACGCTGTCTGTGTGTCCGCAAATGTCACTCAACTAGTGGAGTCCACGAATAGGCTGATTGCGCACCAGGAAAAGACATCAAACCGCTCACATTTCTTGGTTAATCCAAGGCTTTAAAAGTTTAGTATATGCACACTAGAACAATATTTCCTGACATTTTCAGTTGAAAAATAACCATCAAAAAGATCCCAGGCACACACACGGAGGCTCATCTTGGATATCCTATTGAAAATGATATTGAATAATCTCATTCAGATTTTGAAAAAAATGCTAAATTAAAGAACAATTATGAATACGCTAGGAAAAAATGCTTTTCACTTAATATTGAGCAGCTTGGTTTTTATTGTGCATAACAGCAAACTGTGTTTTCTTGTCTTTTGTGAGATTTCGGGCTGACGGACAATGAGACTTCAGCCACAGTAACGATTTTGCTGCTAAAACAGCACATTTGAGTTAGCCTGGTTTGTTATAAATGGAACAGTAGGAATGCTAACTGTGTCAAACTGTCATCGTCAAAGTAAGTAGACTTATTTTGGCCTATTAAACTGCCTTTGAAGAGCAGTCTGATGAACCCTCGTAGCATATTAGGCTACTTAGCGGCTATCGACTAACTGCTAACACTGGGAACAGATGCCGCATTCTACAATTACAGCGTAATTAATTATTTTTTTAGTACCCTTAATTAGTGATTGAATATGATTTCTGGATGATATTGTGTTGATGTTGGTGGAAACAGTTTGCGATGATAATTTAAATTTAAACTGGGCTCCAACTTCCAGTCCAGGAAGACGAGTCAAGTCAGCTGCCTCGCCACCATAACACCACCATTGGCATATTTGAATAAAACATGTTTGCTTTGGTCATTTAGCTGCACTTTTTTAAAGTATAAATTATAAAATACAATAATAATTTGAAATGTTAATAGATTTCCCAATATTTACATGAAAATGAAGCTCAAGTAAGCTAAAGGAAAGAAAGCTAAAGCTAGCAACTCTACTTGACCATTCACACTTGCTGTAACATGGGAGTCTCTATTTGACAAGTTCAGAATAAGAACATATCTCACACTCACACACACACACACACACACCAAATATGAAATGGTCAATGTAATGAACTTATCTGACTTGCTGTTCGATAGGTAGGGATGTGCTTGGAAATGACCATCGTGCTTGTGGGATTGTAAATGTCCACAGTGCGTGTGTGCGTGCGTGTGCGTATAAATGGCCCCGTGGTCGTCATCAGGCTCCCATCAGCCCCTCCATTAGTTACTGAGCTGCGGGTCTGTGCTGGGGCCCACCTGCCCTGAATACAAATTAGGAGAGGAGAGTATGAGCTGCAAACACAATGAAGACAAACACACACTCAGAACTGATACAATTAATGTATGATGCATTGACTTCATTTATTACGCCCTCCTAAAAAGAATAATTGTGTTGTGTACTCCTAAGTGAGTGAGATGCTGCATCCGAGCCACAAAATAATAGTTGATTCCAAATATTTCCTCCGGTCGTGAAAAGCACACAGACACGCGAGTACTACATCCGGCAGCTGGCGGCACATCATAGCTTACACACTCTGAAATAACGTCACACGCCGCACGGTACACACACCGGCGGCCCAGCACAAAGGCAAACATGGTCGCCTACTTCGCTCGTCCTCTCAGAGCCTCGGACCCACACACTCGTGACGAGAAATCTGCAGGCAGTCATTACAGCGAGTCGAGCAAACATACGGCCGCCGTGCTCGCTCACAATGTTTTCGCACGTCCCACTGTTGTGTTGATGCATGCATGCGCTGACAAGCATACAGACACAAGGATCAAATGTGTCCATTTAATACATCAGTGGCTGTTTACTAGGGCTGAACAAATTTAAAAAAAATATAGTAATTGCATTTTTTTCACCCTCAATATTGCCATTTTATAAACACAAGCAATAAAGGAATCTGTATAATAAACATATGAAAATGAAGATTTATTATACATAAATGTTTTGATCTTATAGGTTAGGCTTACGCTAAAATAAAGGTAAGACAGTTCATTTAGCTACTTCAGTTAGCGTTGTTAGCTCACTAAACGCTTTAGCTTTACGCTTAAATAAAGGTAAGACAGTTCATTTAGCTACTTCAGTTAGCGTTGTTAGCTCACTAAACACTTTAGCTTGGATTATTTTAAGTGATCGATCACTACGACTGGTGGTGAAATAAGTCATAAATCAGATTATAACAATAGTGCAAACAAGTCTATGGCTTTATCATTTCAAATGCTAATGTTTCTTGAAACAACACGTGGACTGCACCTCTTAAGGCACTGCATAAATAACATGTATATACAGTCACATAATATGAAACATGTCATGCCGTCAAAACATCCTGTTACCATACATTCCCCTCTGAATACAGCTTTGCCTATTTCTCTGTCTTCCTTTTGAGAAATATTAGATATATTTTTATCTCAAACGCCAAACACACAAAAAATGAACCCAATAAATATGATCAAAGGATGAAATGTGCGAAAATATCATTTTCAAGGTCATTTTCTCCTTCAAAATAAATAGCTTTTTAAAAAAAGTAGGAAAACGTTTTTTTGTGTGTTTAAAAAATGTATTAAAGACTTACTTTAACGACAGACATATCCATTGCTGTAATTATATAAGCACAACCATAAGATTGAAACAAGGGGTTCTTGATGAAAATGTTTTTAAAATGCAGATACTATAAATCCTAATATAATGCCTTGAAAGACTCGTGAGCAAAAAATGTGAGATATAAGCACTGTATGATAGCAGTGAACTCAATTTAGCGAATAATTCTTCAAAAAAGGCTTCAAGCTGTTTAATGCCATTCCCAGTTGAAGTTTATTGTCAAATTAAACATAAAAACAACAGCATTTGGAACAAGAAACATGTTTTCGCTTTGCCTTGGGAAATTTCTCTTGTGCTAACAAATAGCATCAGTGTTAAATATAGACCGATATGTTTTTTTTTTCCAGGGCCGTCACATTTTCTTAAAAATACAAATGCCAATCTTGACTTTGTTGTAATGGCTTAAAGCATGTTTATTAAACAATTTTTCAGATTTTTCAAAATGTAGAATTAAAAAAGTATATATTTTATTTATTTAATCTTATCTTAGACCAAATCCTTTTAAATTTCTAACAAAATGTTCAGAGATCTCCTAAAGTTATCAGCACGTCTTAAAAGTTAAATGAAAACTTAAACAAGTAAATGCCTTAGTTCTCAAAAGTTTTCTACAGTAAATATTGTTTTCCAAAATTTTTAAATACATGAAATTTTAAACTTTCACATTTCAGAAGGTTCAGAAGGTTCCCAGGGTCAGCTAACCTTGCTCTGCAAGATGAATTCTCGCGACATTTGTGACGTCACAAACTCCCGAGAATGCATCTAGTACCGAGCTCGTTGATTTCCATCAGTGGTTCGGACCAATCACAGAGTGACATTGCGTTTGGGGCGTGATATGCAGCTGTGACGAAACCAGGAAGTGTGGCAAATCAAACAATCAAACCTAACATGGACGAATGAACGCTGCAAATAATTCTGTTCTTGCAGATTTACTCATAGTTTTTTGTTGAATGTTAAAGAGTGGGAAGGAGGAAGACGACATTTTCATCCGTGGCCGTGATTGTTCAAAACAAACCTGTACAAGATTGCATCCTCCAATCAGCTCGAAGTATAGTACAGCATGTCCCGCCTTTTCCAAGCAAATTACCATAGAGAAGTCCCAGATTGATATTGTGCAGAACTCAATCTCAATCAATCTGGCTATTGCCAGGTTAAGGATCAGCATCTCTTATAAAGTTCACTGACATTTTAAATAAATAGTTCCATGCGATTAAAATGGTTTTAGATCTACTTATTATCGGCCTTCAGATTTAAGAACAAAATAAAACAAAAACAAAAAAAAAGGCCGTGCCGATATTTGTCAAAATACCCAATATCAGCACCCTATCCCTTATCAGTGCCCCATGGAAAGAAAAAAAACACCGGAAACTATGGTGTTGCACAAGTGTGCACACCTCTTATAACGGGAATGTTCAAACTTAGTCAATCAATGAATTTCCTATTTGGATTAATAAAGTATCTAATCTATCTGCATTTATCTAAAGAGGAAAGTGTGCACTATTGGCAGTGTGTCCCTCTGACAGTGCACTGGGGCCCATAGGAGACCTGCGTCAGGGGACCTCCTTTCAGCCCCCCTTCTCCAAAACATTACTTTTCCATTTTAAGTCACCTAGCTTCTATTTCCTCCAATAAAAACTAATAAGCTTTTCTGTTGGAAATCACGACCGCTTTTGAGTGCTGGAGCTCTGGCCTGGCTCAATGGCCTGTAATTGCAGTCCGCAAGTCCCATTTTAGTTTTTTTTTTTTTTTTTTTGCTGTGTTTTGGATTTGATCCCCCCCGCACACCCCACTAACGCCAACACCCCCCACCCACTCTTCTTGGTCATGTGTGCTTTGGGGCTGATTGCCTGCGGCGCATGCCCCACACTCAGTAATCAGACAGGAGCTAGAGTGGGGGCAAAACAGCAACTCAAGGACCTTTTCTAATTGGGAGGGATTTGGAGGGCAGTCGGACTTTACATTTGGTGGTGGAAATGGCTGTGGCCGTGTTTGGGCTGAGGAAGGGGAGGGGGCAACATAGGTGGCAAAAGCCTCCATTTAAATCAAGTCATCCATTATAATGCATCTGTGAGTAGGCCACATGTACGTTCTTGCAACAATGAAAATCAACATAAGTGGTTCACATTTTGTGAGAAAAGGAACATGATTTAGAACCATATAGAATCATATCACTCGCAAGTCATAACATACTGCATTTAGCGTCCCTTTTAGAGGCTTTTTGTTGTCTGTCTCTTCTTGACACTAATTTTCTGTAATTTCCTACATTATGTGGGCTCCCATAGAGTATTTGGGAAATATTTTTACCAATGCTTTGAGCAAAAATCTTTTTTTTTGTTTGTTATCACTTGCATTGCATTACACCTCGTTCTAAATGATAAATACATCTGCTGTGTTGTTTCAGATTTTAATCGTGCTAGACAAAAACTCAAATATTCTAAGCTTTTTCTAATATTTTGCAGTGATAGGTAATTGAGTAACACCTCTAATACCTCTTTGACAGTGCCAATTAAAATTGAGCATTATTATCTTTGTAGAGTCACAATTATTGATAGTAGCGTTCATTAGATTGTGCAGGTATACAGTACCTAATGTTTAATCAGTGAGGGTAATTATCTGCTTGTCCAGCTCTGCAGAAGTAAGATAGCACTAATTGATTTTCTGTTTAAATGTAATTTCAAACCCTGCTGTAATCCTTAATATTTGCAAATGACTCCCTGGTGTCTAATACATTCACTAGTTTGACTTGGTTCACTTACTAAAGAGAGTCAAGAAAAGAAAAAATCTCCCACTGATACTGTCAGCTTGTGCTCCTAAGAATCTGACAAAATAAATATTGCTTTCAAATTATTCCCCTCCCAGTGTCTCTTTTACAAGTAAGACCGGGAACAAAAGTTCAAACTGCATATTTAGAATAGAAACACCATTTTTTTGTATAGTGGATGTAAAGTCTTCACACCCCTGTTCAAATTTCATGTTATTGTTCACACAATTTCTTTAGTCGGTTGATGTTGTTTTTAATAAGATTTGTGAGTGAAATCATGATAAGTAATACACAATTGGCTTTTAAAATTATATATATTGTCGTGTGCATCTTGTAAAAACTTACTTGTGAATGTCAGAATCTTAAGCATTGTACTATTTTCTTATCCTGTGTCCTTATCCTGCATTAATACTGAGATCGAGAAAAAAAAAAATTTTTTTTTTAATTAAATGGCAAAAGTAGCATAGAACTCTGTCAAGGCCATTTTTTATTTGCACCAAATTGTAAATTATCCACCTCATGCATAGTGCTGAATATTGTCTTTGCCATTGTTCACTGAGTGGTCAGATGTGAACAAATACCAGTTTGATACACACTTTTGAAATAACAAATTTGCTGTTTACTTTTAATAATGTTAACATGATATAGTATGTTAATCATTTGTCACAAAAAAATGGGAAAAACATAAATATCATATGCAACATTTTATTTCGATAAATCTCTTCAAGCGCTTACATTTTCAAATGATGACTTTCCTTGGGAATCACAATGTCCCATCACTGACAAGCTATCTTTCAAACAGGCCTGTGGGCTGCTTTTGTGGTCCTTGCAGGCTACCTTGTAGGGTTGAGAAGAAGAACTCTGGATAAATGATTGAGATGACCTACCTATAGGATGAATCCACATTGTGTTGATGATAAATGAAACCGCCCTCCCATGTGATCCATCTGTGCTTTTGCTGTTTTGGTGCTTCAGAGAATAACTGTAATGTTTGTGTGCGCACTTTCTTAATTGCATTAAGAGGATGACGCACTTTCTTACTCTGTTTAAGCTCACTTTAATTGCCTGTGAATGGTGCACTGGGGAAGCGGGGACTGAAGGCACAATGTGGACACGCAATTAGCTATCTTTCCTAAGCTGCTTTGGGGGTGCTGCGGAAATGCGAGCGAGGGCTCCAATTCACGGAGGAATTTGACACACGAGGTGTCAACAAATGCTATTTTGTGCTGGCATCTTGATGGACTGACATTTTATTCATTAAAGAGTCATACATTGGAGGAAGGCAAGACAGAGAGAAGTGGTCAAAGGGAGCCAATGGCTGTGATAAAAAGCCCTAGACGACGGCGAGATAGAGGTGAGGCGCAAATAAGAAATGAAGACGGAGGCAGGGAGCTAAGAGTGATTGAGGGAGATCACAGCGGAGACGCATGTGCGAGCCCTGGCAAAATGTCACTTTAGTTGTGAACGAGTGCCGCGGCGATGACAATACGTCTCCAGGAAGCATCCGGCATCCTGCTGGATCTGGGAATTGCACCCATTTTACATATTTCACCTAAAGTGACATATCAAGTGGAACACGTGTGGGACGCTGCCAGCTGCGAAAGCGTTGGAAAAATAACCCCGGCGCTCCTTCATTTGGTCCTGTCGTAAAATGGACCATTTTATCCTTTTTCGACATAAACGTTTTTACATTCCTTCCCTGATTATAATGACGTGTCTCCAGTCCATAAAACCGGTCGACTTTATAAATATTCATTTTTTTACTACATATTTTTCCACGTGTCTGATGTGGAATGACCATGATCACATAAGTAGCTCTTAAAACATGCTATTAGTTTATGATCCTTTATCCAGATTGGATAGAGCTGTGCAAGCGTGTTACATGTATATCAATTCCTAAGTGTAAGGTATTAAGTAGCTGACGTCATGCATTAGCTTAATGGCATTGTTGCGTATAGCAGATTTTAATCGCACACAATGCAATAGGTACAGCGCGCCGAGCTACTAGTATAGCAGCACTTTCCCCTCCTTCTCTGTGTCACTTTCCTCATTTTTCTTAGCTCATTCCCCCCTTCACCAAATACTCCTTCCCCCATCTTGGACCACCTCTCCCTGGCCCTGATGTCTCTCCTCTTCTCCCCCTCCCTCTCTTTTTTTTTCATTTAATAGTGGACCTCAGAGCGGTTGCCATGTCGACCAGCCAGCATATTACTATGGCAACCGGTCTGAGCGAGACAAGGCTGCTGATTAGGGAGAGATGTCTAGTGTAGCCTGGCCAGTGGAGGGAGGGGAGAAAAAAAAGGGATGGGGGGAGGACTGGTGTTGGGGTGCTGGAGGGGGATTGAATATTATAGAGCTGCATATTGTCTGTGGTGTATGTGTGTGTATTGTCCATGCTTGCATTTAAAACCACATCCACAGAATTTTGCTCTCCGCTAGCTTAATGCTAACACGCTATACAAAACACTATACAAGCAATGTATTAAGTAACAAATATTTGAGTGCAAAAGGTAGACTGACAATGTTACAATATTCGGTGTCATATTTTCTTTATCCTCAGTGAAAAATGACACATTTCACTGCAGTTTTCTGAGACACTGACAGTAGTGGTGAAAGTCTTCTTCGTTTGTGTCTTCATGACTGTATTCAACTGACCCCTACTAGCCAAGTCACACACACCAGAGCATCACAATTAATGATTTACAATTAATCAAATTACATTTTATTCAATTATATTATTGAATTCTATGTTTTATTAAGTAAATCTGAGTACTATTTTGCCTATTAAACCTTTTTTTGGGGGGGGTTAGAACAGATTAATGGCATTTCCATTCATTTCAATGGTGAAAAATGATTGAGATGATTGAGCTTTTGCTGCTTTTGAACATATCATATGTATCATGTTATGACATCTAAAGGACAGAGTGCGATTTTTTTTTTAATTGCACCGTCCTACAGGAACACTAATGAACATGGCAAAGGATGCCACAGACCTCCCAGATCCATCAGAGAAACTAATTACAAAGATCAAATTAAAGAGAGAGTGGGGGGTGGGGGTGGGGGTGAGAGGGTGGAGATTGGGTTGCTGGTGGGGGGGGGGGGGGTCTCCCCTAACCAATGGCTCAGTCAAGCCGTCAGCTCATTGAAGATAGTAATTATAGCTTATTTATTATTCATCCTTGCACTAAATAAGAGTGTGATATTTCAATAACAATAAGTGCAGATAAAAAGGCAGCACAAACTACAGACTTACTAATTGTGGCGCTTTGGAGATTAAACGGCTGGAAAAGTGTTGTTATTTACTTATTCATAACATCCAACGTAGGCGCATAGCAATGCACACAACAAATTAGGTTTTCCTTGTGAGAACTCCCTGGTGGGATTATTCCTCAGCAATGCCATCTCTCCTCATCAAGAGATTTTTTTTTTTTTTTTGAACGAGTCTCTAGCACTGGGCAGACATTTAATGGCCTGCTATTTTTTTTCTCTTTTGATGAGGTTTCATTAGACTGAGAACATAGTGTCATATCTTCAAGGGATTAGTCACAAAAATACAAAACATTTTGCCAATAAATTGGATTAGTTTCACACTGATTTCTGAACAAAAAAATGCAGGAAAAAAATGTTTTTGTGAAAAGGAACAGTTACTTTGGTGCGATATTTCTATTTTGATATTGTATAAAAGTATAAAACAAGAAAAACAAGACTGAGAAAGACCTTTCAATGGCAAAATAATTATTTACTGACATACAACTCAGTAACGCCCTGTGAATGATGTTTTATTGACGCACTGCATTTCCCGAGTTGAACATCAGTGGCATTTTTACATGAAGTTTTTCATTCCCTTCATGAATTGTGACATCTTTTCTCAAGACTGCGACACACTTTCTACCACCTACCGCTACACATACAGTATGCTGCTTATTCCATTCATAGACATACAAGTGTCAGGTGCCTGAACTAGTATACAGTAAATGGTTCATCATTGGGTCCCATCGGTGTGTCCCATGTGCTGACAATCACCATGCTGACGTATAATCAGAGCACTTCACAGGAAGTGACGTACTGTGTCTAAAGTATTGTATGGTGGAATGATGCATTTTGATTCTGAAGTCAGTATCGTCACATATATTTTGTGTGTCGTCATAATTAGCTACTATATTTGAAATCATGTCCAGGGCTCGGCTGAAACTTTGTTTTAAAGGGGAAGCCAACGCCGCAAACAATTCTTAACAATTATATGTTGTATGTAACCCCAATAGTCTAAATACAGTATTCTGGTTAATATTGTGTTAGTGTAATATGAGTTAAGCAGCAAAATCCAGCAGTTTTTGTCAAAATCAGAAGGCGGCCATTTTGCCACTTGCTGTCAACTTAATATGACATCATAGTTGCTTAGGCCTCAGGTAACAACCAATCACAGCTCAGCTTGAGAAACCAGGTGAGCTGTGATTGGTCATTGCCTGAGCCCTGAGCCACTGCGATGTCATCTTCATTCGACAGCAAGAGGCAAAATGGCCGCCCCCTTAGATGGGTAAAAAGGGCTGGATTTTGCTGCACAACTCATATTCCACAAATGCAATATTAATAAAAATGTCATGTTTAAACTAGTGAGGTCACATATAACATGTATCAAACATTGTATCAAATGGACGTTAGAACACACCTGGCGCTATTTAAAGTGCATCTGGTGAACCCCAAATAAAGTTAAGCTCTTCTAGTAGTCTTTTCCTGACATTTGTTATTGTTGTTGCTGTCTAGCAGAAGTCTGAAGGTTCTGTACACTGGCTGCTATTTCAAACTAATTATTTTCATCTAATTTAATGCCACATTTCCAGTTGAAGAAAAAATAGACCTAAAACATGAAGAGTTGTACAGGTTATAGGTCACATTAATAGTCGATTTTTATTTTTTTATTTTTATTTATCATGTTTTTTTTTTCATTTGAACAGGGGTGTGTAGACTTTTTATATCCATTTTATGTTAATGTGGCAATCATCAGCCTCGCCTTCCCCTAAGATGAACTCTTAAAGCACCTCATTATAAGACTGCCAGCTCTTGGCCTCACTGGCTGTGGCGTAGGTGAAGAATATCACATCATCATAAAGTGGAGATGGCATTACACTCGTCACAAATTATAGATGAATTTTAGTGTGTGGTGGCAGGCCAGGCAGGCGAGTGCTTCACTTAAGTGACTCTCAGGGTCTGCAATACCCCTTCAGCCTTCAAACGGAAGAACATTGAGCTCGCGCATTATATCATGCTAAAGATGTATTTTTTATGGGGAAAAAATATAAGCTCATAATTTTACTTACAAACAAATTTTACCTCAGCTCACAGGATATGTATGTATTGAAAAACATCCGTATTTATTTGCCAATACAGGTATTATACTTGATGTTAATCTAGTTTGCCTTGGCGGAATGTCTTTTGTGCAAACTGTACATCTTTGAACGTGTAACACTGTCATGTGTCTTATTGCAGTACCGTGTTATGTTCCTATCAGTGCCTTTGTCCTTGAATCTCAAAGGATCCTTGCTAATATTCTTATATTAGGCCAATCAAGCAGCTGCAGACAGTCTAATTGAATAGTCAATACCTGGAAGAATAGTAAGCAACGTTTAGAGACATCTATATTTGTGTAAATGGAGTTTTTTTTCTCGCCTCTGCGCTCAAGAATATTTCATCTCACGCAATCTAAGGCTTGGTGCATTCTTAATAATAATTATTAAGTTGACTTCATGCATAAATATGTTCAGTCGAGCCGTGACCTTGCAGCCGGTGACCTTTAGAGGCAGAGGCTTTGTGTCTCCTCTGCTGTTGGTTTATGTTTTAACATCAACCAGTTCTATTTTTAAACCATAAAATCAGACTAGTTGGAAAATGAGGTTAAGAGACGTAACAGCTAAAATGGGACATGACAGACACAGCTATTGATTTTATTGATTGATTCCACTTGGATGCTTGCAGTTTTAGTCTAAGCTCATAAAGACTCATGGAATTTGTCAGCAAATCCCCACGGATATCTGAGCTGTGGTATAGAAATGGCAAATAAATATCTTGAGTTTCTCCAGAGCACTAGAAAGAGAGGACATTTTTTGTGTGCAGATTTTGATCTTTTTAATTGTTGTCTTGTAGTTTGCTTTATTTACTCTGAATCAGTTGAACCAAAATATGTTGGAACAGACTTTGTAAGAACCTTGAATCTAAGACTTGTGCAAAAAAAAAAAAAAAAACGCACCAATAGAGCAGAGTTGGCCTTAGTAACCTAAGCCAGTTTGGTTCACAGTCGTGTGTGGAAACGTAACCACTGCATCTGAACAGAAAAGGAAAAAAATTAACTAGGCCATTAGGTTATTGGGACCTTCCTTGATTTTCCTTATCTATCACACTCAGTACATGTACTAGTTGAATTCAGTTAATACCATGGAGTCACACATTGTCACATGAGCAAGACAAAGTCGCTGCCCTACGTGGGCAGAATAAATACAAGCAGCCATTTTGAATAGATTAACCCATCATCTAAGGCTCCATGGCTGTGTATTGATCTTTCTGACATCCATTAAATAGTTCAACTGTAGATAAACAGCCTTCTGGTAGTTACTGTTAGTGTAACGAACTTTAAATATAAAGGAGCAAGAGAAAATATTCTTAGTACCTTCCAAGTGGTTCACTAACCAGGAATCAAACCCAGGTCGCAACACTGAGAGTGCCATATCCTAACTAGAGCAACAGGCATATCTGATGGCACCTCTGTACTCATGTTGAACTGTAGTATGTGTGACTGCGTGTGTGGATGAAAAGCAAGGCCTAGCCTGGTGAGTGACGTGGGTGGCAGCAAATGAAAGTGTAAAAGTTGCTGATAAATCGTTAGCTAGCCTGCATGTTAAGCGACTGCATGATTTGCGGCCACCAGCAGCTTGTCGAGTGTTTTCCACTTCCTCCATAAAGTGTGAGGTAATGTCATTTGTTATTAGCTCAAAACATTTACACAGGACATCTTCGGCAATGTGGTAGTTGGCAAGTGCTTTCCACTGCACAGTCCACAACTCGTGTACTGAAATGAGAGATGATTATTTGTTTGTTTGTTTTGTCAATTTGACACTAGCCGATAAGCCAGTAGGGAGGAATCTACCACTGTGGTCTTAACGGAAGTCTGCCCTTCTCTAAGTGCTCTTGGTCTTAATGCAAATGCTCCACATGAGTGGACACGCGTGGCCATTTTTACGGGATAACAACGAAACCACAGCCAAACACGTCGGCCAACACACTCACACAAGCAAGCGCACTGACCAGCTCACACCCCCTCGGGGCTGTGGGCCAGCGTTTGAGCGATGTCTCCCCAGGGGGCTGATATTTTATAGTTTGTGTCCATCAGTGGCATAGCCCGGGGCGCCAGGGTTGACAGTAAGTGCTCTCAACACCGGCGACACTGATTCATCTGCGCTATGACACAGATGAGAAAGAGTGGGGGGAGGGGGGTCCGCGGATGGGGAGGGGGTGCAGGCGCATATTCGGTTTACTATCACTACATGGTGAACTGAACTCCAAACTGCCTTCTGTTCATTGGCGGGTTCATGGGCGTTCAACGGAAAGACAGACAGCCATGCGACAATTTTGCGGCGTAAGAAAGTGGCTCCCATCTAATATGGCGTTTCAATTTTTCACCCGCTACCTGACCATGTGCGCTGGTAAACCATTTCTACATTTATAGCGGGAGGTTACCGGTGAACCCCAGCCTTCCTCATGTGCATACTAAGCAATCAATGTGTCACGTCTTCCTGACAATCCTGTTTTGTTTGGGTTTTTTTGCCCTATGAGGCTCGTGTTCATTTTTCCTTGTCAGCAGAAGGTAATTTGCTGTATTGTGATTCACTCCTAAAACTTGGTGACGGGGTGTCTGATAAGTGGCTAGCCCCCGCATGCACCCCCCCAATATGGGAGCATCACCCACAATATGAAAAGAAATAAAGGCACCACGCCAACCCCCATCCAATCTCCAACCGACGGCACCCCGCACCCCGGCTCCTCCTTTCCAGACCGAGCCCGACGTAGCTGAAGCCGAGGCGGGCTGCTAAATTAGATAAGCAGGGCTGTAGCACAGCGCCCCTGATTAATAAAAGATGCAGTGCTCCCTGGGGATGGCCCCTCCGAGGGCCCGGCAGAATCCTGCCTCAGACAATGAAGGCGGCTCTTCCACAATGAACAGGAAATGGAGAAAATGAACCAATCATGGAAATATAACATTTAAAACAGTACTAGCCTACGACCCTCTGTAACATTACACATGCAGCATAATAGATAATAATGCATGCTAAAGGTGCAGGAAGAGAAGAAAAACGTTAATGTATTCACTTATTTTGGAAGCGTATCCCACTGTTGACACGTGTTGGATGGAACTACCGAGTTCCTGCTGTTTTGAGGACGGAAATAAATTTGCATGTCAAATTCATGATCAATTTTTCTCTATGTCTCAGTAATCCACATTAACGTTCCCAATATACATTTAACATAAATTTTCGTGATCAAGCACATTTTTAGCAATAAATAATCCCCCTTTAACTCATACTATTTTTCAACACAAGAGCAGTAATACATAATCTGCTCTTTCATTGAAATTAATGCTCAGTTTTGACAGAGAGATATGAACATTACATTTATTAATATAGTTGTGGTTTGCAGTGGTGTGGAACTGCACCACATCATTTTGAAAGGTGCTTCTTCATATTTACCTTATTTATTATTTCATTTATTTATTCTCCATATACAGCAACATGCGGTAGAGGGACAGTATCTTACAGACTCTCAATATATGACCAACTGCAGTTTTCCACCACTACAACAACACTATATAGTGTTACATTAGTGCATCACTGGGGTCAGAATAATTTCAGATGATTAATAATTAGTTGTAACCATTGTTGTAGTCAGAGATTGTATGATGTGTTTTGTTTATTTATCAAGCACATGTACAGTATAGAGTCCTGCCTTTTGGAATATGTATTAACAATTGAAACTATATAACGCAGGTAACTTTAAATGGCCATATCACCTGTTTGCCTTTTTTAAGATATAAGAAACCTTAAAATGTGTTTTTTTTTTTTAATGAATGATTGTTTCATTACTGCAGCACGGTGGCTGACTGGTTAGCATGTCCGCCTCCCAGTGCAGAGGACGTGAGATCGAGTCCGGGCTTCGGCCTACCTGGGTGGAGTTTGCATGTTCTCCCCGTGCTTGCGTGGGTTTTCACCGGGTACTCCGGTTTTCTCCCACATTCCAAAGACATGCATGGCAGGTTAATTGAACACTCCAAATTGTCCCTAGGTGTGATTGTGAGTGTGGTTGTTCGTCTCTGTGTGCCCTGCGATTGGCTGGCAACCAGTTCAGGGTGTACCCCGCCTACTGCCCGAAGCCAGCTGGGATAGGCTCCAGCACCCCCGCGACCCTTGTGAGGAAAAGCGGCCAAGAAAATGGATGGATGGATGGATGTTTCATTACTACTAATTATTATCAATACCACTATTACCAATACGAGTAATAATAATGATAATCTTAAAGAAAGTCTTATATATATCCCAACATAGCATTTTTTCTTAATTTCATGATTGATGATAATTTTCAATTATTCTTACTATACTTGTTTAAAATATATATGAACATTGGGGCAATACTATGAGGTGTGTCAGAAAAGTTTCACGACCGGTGTCACTAAATGCACTATTTTAATCCCAAACTACAAGTTTCCCCCTTCAAAGTGAACTAGAAGGTTAACCATAATGTCTACAAAGAGATCCTGAGGCGAGAGTTATGGTGGGACTCATAGAACTGTTTTAGCATGACAAGGTAGCAATTAATCCATAATGACTTTACTTTCTCTCATCTCCAAATAACATTGTGTTAGGTTTTATGTTTTATTTAGGGCCAATTTCTGCTAATTACCGGACTAAAAATATTGATGAGTGAAACACAATTGGATTAAGTGAGGTACATAATTGAAGTAACTTAAATGTTATTTGTTTGGTGTGAAATACGCTCACAGGTGTTCACTCATCTGTCATGTCACGTCAACCCTCCATCAGACCCATTCACATTCATCGCACAATTACTTCTTTTTTTTTACCACCGGGATATTTTCCTCTCACTATCCATGTTCAGAATGCCAGCAATGAGCCAGTTGCCTGTGGAGACCAACAACATTAACGTGATATAATCACCTACCTCACCTGCTCACGTCATTATACTCTACAAATGCATTCAGAGAAACCTGCTTGCCCAACAAATGGTTCACCGGTTCACAGTCTGAGAGATCCAGTCGTTGTGAATAATCAAGATGAATCACTTTACATGTATACGCCTGAATGCAGTCACATGACTTAAGGAGGAGTATTTCTCCTTTGTATGTGGTGCTCCTTTGTAGCGAACGCCAAGGCGTATTATCTTGAAATAACCCGCACCTGCTTCTGCCTGCGAACAATAGCAAGACGCTTCTAATTTTCTGCAAGATAATGCTTGTCATATTGAGATGGAAAAAAGGTCAAGGGTTAGCCTATAAGATTCTGATTGGTTTTGAGCATCACGCGCCCTTCCCTGAGATAAAACGGACAGCGATATTTTAATTTACAGCGCCGTTCCTCAAGACTGCACAGCGATTTTAGGCAACAGTTCGGTGAGGAGGTGTACAGTCCTGCGATGATTAGAGAGCATTTAGCAGTCAGCACTCCACACAAAAATGTTGTTGATAAAATCTTGCATCAGCAATTTTTTTTTCTGTCTTTGCTTTTTAGCTGTTCACTTCTCCCCTTACCAACCCAACCTACAAAGATTGATGGCTTTTCTATATGCATATGTATAAGCTGTGCACATGCAGTTGAACCTGTGTTTGACCTCCATCTGCTCCCAGCTATTGGAACATTTGCCACAGGAAAATGTATTTCCAGTTCAAGTCGTGTAAATTAGACCACAGCACAATCTTGCTCTATTCTCTAGCCTCCATATGACATTAGAGTCAGTTTAATTTGTTCCGTGACACGCCTGTAACACAAAACACTTGTATCTCAAATCATCTTTCCCCAATTAAATGAAAGGGAAGGTCATTAATCAGTTCCAGACTCTGAAGGGGAAAAACAGTATGTGTTTTTTAATGAGAAAAATATAGTACTCTGTATTTTATATTGTATTTTATAAACACATACAGTAAAATATAATTAAATGGAATGTAAAGAATTAAACTGTTTTTGTTACGCCTTAGTCACCGGTGAGCAGTATAATGCATAGATCTATGTACCTTCTGTACATTCCTCAATAGGCCATACTAATATTAGTTATTCTTCACAGAGAAGAACATATGCTATTTGCTAGCCTGTCTATGGCGTTTCCCATTATGTGTGAGCATTAAGGATGGACGAGTACTAATACCAGGTACCAGAATGTCCGACACCAGGCCCTATTTCAAGGTATTAGTACTCACAGAAAAGGCCGAAAACAGTATCGGCTGCTCCTCGTGACCGTTTTAAGATCAGGAACTAGAAATTAGAAGAATAAAATTATCATTAATTTTATGCCATTTCAAAGAAAAATGCTGTATTGGGATATTAAGGTCTTTCAGTAAAATTATCTGTCTTTTTTTTAATGTATCAAAAGTAGTAGTTGTGTCAGTACTTGGTATCGGTATCGGTGACTCATGCTGGTGTCAGTCTGGGAAAAAAAGTGGTATCAGACATCTCTATTTCCTATTATTAGCAGAGGCTATGTATTGTCTTCAATGCACAACGAGCAAATCACTTTCATTTTTATGTTTAGTTGGACAGTAAACTTCAACTGGGAGTGTCAATAAACTTGGATTGTTCACTGATTAAAACGTGATTATATTAAGAACCAAATTACAAATAACACGTGTTTCTTGGCCAGCACGCAGAACAGAAAGAGGCAATAAACCCAAATAACCAAAGCCAATTGTACAGCAAATTGCTGAAAGCATCAGACACAAAGCCCGAGCTAAAGCAACTCCAATCACAAAATCCCTCTGTCTTAATAAAGAATGCGCTGACATGTATAACAAATCTATGACATAAAAATAATTCATATTAGTGGATATTGTGTGGAAATCCCCCAAAGCATTACATACCAACATCATGAGATCATTTATCATTTTCTTTGTCTTTCATTTCTTTGCTGAGAAGCTTGTGAATAATCTCTTTGACCTGGTTTCTTGTGTTTCCCCCCCTTTTCTCTTGATGGCACCCCGAGGGCCATATGCATCTCGCATTATGCACTCACCCAAACAGCCTCCTCCAAAGAGCGCTCCAGATCGTGGGCGTGGCTTCCAGCTGCCCTTTAAGGTCATTGCAGTGGTCATGTGACTGGCCACCGGAGCCCTTCGGGCCAAATGACAAACGGAGCTGCCAGGACACGGGCGGCATCAGGGGTGTTTTTCCACAAAGCATTCTATAAAAGTGTAACTGGGCTGTATTTGCCCTTTCCTCTTGCTCTGTGTTCCGCCAACAGGCCCCTGAAGATCTCTTAAAAAAAAATAAAAAAAAGTGCTGATGCACTAGCGCTCATGTAATCCTCCTCGCTCTGCTCCACCTCGGCCCCCTCCCCGAAACCTCCCTTGCATTCCCTCACAGTCTGCAGCCAACGCGGGCGACAAGGTGACGCGATGAAGGGGGCTTGTTTGGGCCCCCCAGCTAATCAGCGCACATTAGAGCATGACTAAATAAATCTTAAGTGCTGCTAATTGCTTACCAGTGAAAACAATAACAGAGTACTTGCCCAGAGGCTCTGGAGTAGTGAGGGGCTGGGGCACTGGGGACTCGGGGTGAGGGGGCGGCGGGGGACTGGCACGGGGCCAATGGAAGACACCAGCGCCATCATTCACCCCCCTGCCTTCATGTTTAACTCACACACCACTTGGCACTGTCACTACACGCGGCAGATGCCCCACAGCCGCCATATGCGGCCCATATTGCCTGCAGACCTCATCAGCCGAGAATTAGCCTTACATGACAACTCCAGACAAGCCTCGTCCACTTTTGGAGGCCATCTTACATCACTGCATTAATAAACATGAATTAGTAATGGCACAATTAGACGGCCTTGTTCCGACATTTACTCTTTGCATTAATGGGATTCTCCACTGCGCTCTGGACCGGCGCACCATAAGACACCAGACCTATAGATGTTAGGGCGGTTAGTTGAAAGAAAAATGATGTCATTGGTGAGCGTATATTCCAAGCATCACATCAGAAACGCTGTTTCTGCTTGGAAAACGTGCTATCTTGTCTGTCACCTTCTGACATGAAGCGTTTGTTTCTCTTGTAGATTTTGCCTTCTGTGAGGTTGTCGTTTGAATGGCCTGCAAACTACTGTGATCAAAAGGTACGTGCCATTGAGTAGCAGACTTTCAGAATGCAAAGTCACATAAAAAGTCAAGTGCTGTATTCACTTAAAACTTGACTATTCTCCGTTAAAATGTGGACTAATGCACCTGTGTGAGCGCCATGTACACTTAAAAAGGAAGTCAATCATCAGTCAAGTCTATATATGTTCTATGCAGCTCCACTAGTATTATTTTATTTTATATATTTTTTTATATTTTTTATTTATGTATTCATGTATGTATTTATTTATTTATAGACACAGTGGTCTGTTATAAAATTAGAGGCACACGATGGGATCAGAGACAACCGATTTGCTACGACTCTTGGAAGAAATATGACGAAACATTATTTTTTATAAACACAGCCACTTTATCACACATGATCTCTTTTACGAGACAAATATTTGCCAGTATGCTTTGGTCATAATTCAATAGATTTTGATCATTTACATGCAATCAATTGATCAGTTGAAGAAACCAATCTCCTGCTCATTTAAAACAATTTTCAACAAGTTAAACCTTGTGAATGAGGCACGACTAATTAGCTGAATTCATTTCCTTAAGGATGTCTGGCTTGAGCAGGATGTGATGTCAATGCATTTCCTTCAAAAGCTTTTTCCCAGTTTACATCTTCCTTCCAGTCTTTCTGGAACGAGCGTCTCACTCCCACCGTGCCTCCTCAGCAGCGTCTCAGCGCTTTCCCACGGGACTTGTGTGCTTTTGTTAGCTTTTCTGTCAACACGCAGTGCCTAATTGCTTGATTAGCTGTGGTTGACTGGCCTGTTAATTGAATGCTAATTTGGATGTGCTCATTTATTGTTTGGCACCCGTCCAAAAGTTCGCTTTATTCGAGAGCAGAATCAAACGGAAGGGATGAAAGTAAACAAGAAGAGGCTGCTTTGAAAGCACATGAATCAAATGCGCAAGGTGATAACATTTAATAGCGTTTATCTCCTTGAAATGAAGCTTGTTATTATATGGCGAGGCACTGATGTGACTGGGAAGAAATTACACACCACTGGAATTCAAGCATTAGTGTTTTAACTCAGCAGCTTTTGACATTTTGTCCTAATGGGGAGTGTCACAACGCGATAACTGTCATTTCAACGAAAACTGTCATGTGCTGTCTGTGGATCCATACTAAATACATACTTTCCATTTTTTTTTTTTACAAAATGATTTATTACCACCACTCACAAACAATACTCGTCTGCACTCTCGCCGAACTGCCAACCAGAAAAAATGGCTATAATATTTCAGAAAAGCAAAGGACTGTGGTTACATCATTTTCCAAAACACTTTCTCAAACGTTATAAAGTTTTAAACGATGTAAACAATGAGCTAACTAAGCAGTTTTTAATAGGCGGGGATGAATCTAAACACACTGACCTTGGTGGCTGACTACTTTCTTCTACACTGAAGCATTACAGCAATCCATTTTTAACTTAACAAGCTTACTTTATCTGTGTTCAAATTCAAAACAATAGAAATATTGTTCTAAACAAGGTTTCTTTAATGTATATAGCCTAACTATTTTCACTTGTTATTGTCTTAAAAACATCCAGACTTTCAATCCTGAGGTGACATAATGCTGCACAGCTTCTGCAAGGATACTTATCAGGCAGTTTAAGTCTCTAAGAGTTCATAGATTTGTTCTCAAGCAAATTTGAACATTCTTTACTTTTGCCTGCCGGTGACTATACTATACAAACTGGTCAATTAAATTTACATGATTGTAATTAGTGTTGTTCCGATACCGATACTGGTATCGGCAGAAGCCCCGGTACTGCATTAAAACAGTGGTATCGGTGAGTACTAACAAGTAACATGCCGATACCATTAATTCTGATGCTAATATAGGACTTTGAATTCATCATCTTGTGTCATGCATGTCATGCACGACATTCACTGATGTGTGACATGTTCACTTCATGCCGAGCTAAGATATACTCTTGGCCCTTGAATGCTCTAAACCAATGGCAGGACAGCTTTTTCATGTTGAGAAAAAAAATAACTTGCAAAGCTGGGTATCGGAGGCCAAAAAACGGTATCGGAACAACACTAATTGTAATGCATTAGAACTGCATCATAATCACGATTGTTTTATTTATATCTATATACATGAGTGAACATGTGATGTAATGATCTGAACAACTAAACAGCTGACCACCTGCCATCATTTCCTGTTGTCACATGAGCTTCCTGCTTAAATAAGTCACATCTGCACAGCATGTTTACAGTGTCTATGACGGACAATATTCTTTATTTTCATTCAAAATCAACAATACACAAGATCTTTCCCACACCACAGCTCCAGTAGCATTGGCAACAAGGTTTTCCAACAAAGCTTGGACAGCAAGAATTCTTCCCTCATAAAAATCCTCAATTATGCAGAAGGACATCACATTTAAAACCAATCAATACAAACTTGATTTCGGTTTAGCATTTGGGGTGGGTGGGAGTTTTGTCCCAGAGGGTTTTCAAGAGCCTCCTTCAGGTGCAGCTCAAGGCCTTTCGTTGACCGTTCATTGCTTTTGTTGGGCATTCCACTCAATCCAGCAAAAAAAAAAAAAGAAGAAAAAAAAGCTATATTCCCACAAACTAGGAAGCAGAAAAATATCCCTGTATTCCATGCTGGACGTATCCATAAAAGTCCAAAGACATAGTGAATCTCTTGCTTGAGTTTAAAATAAAAAAAATATTAAGAATTGGACACCTTCATAGAAGCATGTTTTGCTTCTTCCTGTTGTTTGTATCCAGGATGCAGTCTATTCATTTCCACCAGATCCATGATTTTCTCCAACATTTCCAGTTCAGGTGTAATTGCTGCAGTTGAACCTGTGTGCTCATTATAAGCTGGGCCTCTTGTGTCCAAATTGTGTTTCAAAGGCAGCGAGATAGATGATCCATGCACTTTTCTCTAGACACAATAAAAACAGTCTTAGAAGAGCAATAGATAAAGCAATTGCCATGGTTTTGCTAGTTTTAGGAACTCTAAACTTACCTCTTTTAAGATAATCTCCGAATAGCCTCATGCAGTCATGCTCTCCACACACATGCAGCAATATTCCTGAGAGTGTGTCATAACAGGCCGGGAGCATTCGAAGCATTAGCAAGCTCAGGTGAGGAGTGGACCTCCATTCCTACACAAACATTTCTTTGCATTATTGCTTCATCTATCACTTAGTCGCATACTTTGCGCAGTCGTCATTAGTCAGCCTCACTCGCCCGCGCTTAATGAGAAAGCAATTACCATAGGCTTCATCCCAATCCCAGTGGCCTGGCAGCATGGTCCGAAACCAGCGTCCCAACCTGCTGGGCTCCGCGTCTGCCGCTCGCTCGGATTCCCCCTCTCCTCCCTTGTACATCTTCTCCCTTTCACTGTAGCTGCAGACTCTCTCTTTCTCCATCCTCTCTGCAGCCACTCTCTTTCGCTCCTCCCAGCTCCCAGGCTGCTCGGGGTTTTAGACGGATCACTCTCACAATGGTTGATCAATACAGGTATTGATCCCCTGGCAAAATGTTTAGAAAATCCTTCTGGGCAGCCGCGGTGCGGCGGGGAGAAGAGGCGGGGCGGCAAGAGGGCCGGCGTGCCATGTTGTTAGTCTTCGGCGAGAGAGCCATCACTGTCCTGATTGGCCCGCCAGCCTTGCCAAGAAGAGGGCTGGTACACCGCGTGGAGTCTTCGTCACTGTGGCTTGGCACCGTGCAGCCGTCCCTGGCTCACGCTGCGAAACTTCCCGGACCACCAAAGAAGAGCGCTGCCCGACATTGACTGCTGGCCAAGCTTTGGCACTCGCTCGCTCTCCTCTCACTTCACTCAGGGAAATTCATTTGCATAAATTAGCAACCCTGCTGGCGACCTTTAACGATGATTTTGTCGCCACTGGCTTGCCTCTCAACGGGAAAACACCCCAGAGCTTGCCTACGCGTGTCGTCCGATACAATCTCCCTAAAACCATGAATTTTCGAGGCGCTAAGGGAAGCCTTCGGCTAGCATGTGCCTGCGGTCAAGAGGGATTCATTCATGAGGAGGAGTTCTTGTTGCTCCATAATTTCTTTGCTGAGAAAGAAAATTACTCATCGGGTATCATCAGCAAAAATTAGCAGCACGACAGCACACAATGAGGTCGAAGTCTGTGATGTTTGCAGAATACTGTTTGTGTACCAGAAGAAAGGAGGGACTAGGTCATTATCCTTGTCCTGTATGTAACCGGAGAGACAAACATATTAAAAGTGACTTTAGTTAGTAGCCAGTGGCCAGGACCTTGTTTAGCTATAGTTTGATCTTTACAACTCTTTGGACTTGTTGGCTTTCACAACAGTCTGTCTTTTACAAGTGAACATAATTTGACCTTTTCTAAACATTTGACCTTGTCCAACTTTAATGTTTTTATAGAACTTGCTGTTCTTTAAGAAGGAACTGAATGGGAAAATGCGCAGCATAGTGTCTGGTCCATAAATCAATCAGTCCTCTTCTATGCCTTTCTGTGGCTCTTCCAGTCTTTGCTTTACTCTCTGCTCAGCCACTTCCCTCTGAAAACATCCTGTTTGAAGCCTCTAAGTACTGTTGATCAGTTGTTCAATGTCGTCATGGTTACATGCCTGGCTAGGCAAGATCTATTCTACCATTTTGTGCATTTTAACACAATTTCATTCCCACATTTACAGAAGAGAAGCATAACACACTTTAGTCATTGGGCTTCAATCAGTTAGCTCGTCAATAGCAACTTAGCTGTAATACTTAACAGTACATAACAGCTAGCCTCTTCCATTCCAAGAGAGGACAGGGATATAGTCTCTACTCACCTGAAACCTTTCCTAGCTAGAAAAAAAGTGAGCTCCTTCTTGACAACCTAAAGAAAGAGCTATAATTAAATCCAGCAACAATTAGGTCTGGTAAATATAATAAGAGTGTTGGTAGGGTGAGTGGTCAGAGGAAAGAAATGTTCTACAGTCAAGGAGAGGTGGGAGGTACATCGTGGAACAAACCATTTTTGAGGCGGGGCAGTTGTAATTTTGTTGTTAAAATATTACATTTCGACAAAGTACTATATGCAAATACAATTGTCTTTCTTGTATAAATATTAAAATAAAAATAAAAAATTATTAAAATTTAGAAGGGGCTGGGATTCAATTTAGGGGTGCTTGAGCCCCCTCAAAAATGGGCTAGAAACGCCCATGGCCCAATCTAATTGAACTAAAAAATGTATTGGTCGATTCATAGACCAATTGTGTTTTGAATTTTGCTTTTCAGCTTCTTGTCAAGGAAACACCAAATTGTGCAAAAAATTGTGAAACATTGACTACTTTTTGGGGATTATTGTAGGTTGAAATATGCAGTTTATTGATAAGGAACTTTGTTTTAAAGTTGAATTTGTATTGATTCCGTACGTTTCTTGCCACTACGCCGACTTGGGAACATTTTTGCCCTAGCAATGGGCATGCTTGGGAGGTGCTCAATACTTTTTCTGTGATACTTTTCCTGTATAATAAGATTTTTTTATACAGAGGAGATAATTACAGTGCAACTGTCAGTGTGATGTAACTTTCGCCCCAGCTCTTGTTGGACAGGCTTAACATCTGTCTGCCATAAGACCAACTTTGGCCATGTGTGTGGGTGTGCATGTCTGTGTATGCATTAGTGCACAGTCTGTGTCCATTTCGGTTCCACCCTCCTTGTCTGCCTTCTACCCGCACATCCAGATGCCTCGTCTAAGTCCATCTTAAATCGCGTTGTTAAACACATTGTTGAATATGTATCATGTTACAGGAGTGTTAGATTGTTTGATTATCTGCAGATTAGCGTACTGATGTAAGGCATGCACTAGTTTACTAACACCAGACCATGATGGATAACTGTATAAGAGCTTTGAAACATTTCTAGGAAGTGTCCTACAAACAGTAGAGTTGTAATTACACCTTAAGCCATTCAATACCATAACATGCTGTAAAGAAGTTGAGTCCGTTGTCATGTTGTTTGTGGTTGAAGACGGTTGTGTGGCTTCCTCTCATCCTCTAATTCTCCCGATATAGTGTTTTTATTTTATTTTATTTTTATTTTTATGCTGTATGTACGTGACATTCATCGTCCGGCCTTTCATCTCTTGCCCATGCACCACTTTTTTATTTGTATATTCATTTTGAACTCCAGCCACCATTTCTCCCTTCAATTTTTTCACCTTCTGCTCCTTCCTCCACCTGCCCTTCCCATCTGTGCGAGTGCGTGCTATTCATTTCATATGAATTCAGGGACTCTTTGGTGCATGCTTCCAGCAGAAATCAATTTCAGCTCAGACAGCATAACCAAACAAAGCTCGGTGCTCATTTCGTCGCGGGCCTCGGTGTAACCCATCTCTCTCATTCTGCCGTCATCGGAAGACATTTTGTTCTCTCTCTGATGCCATTATGTCAGTCACTACAGACGCATGCTGATGTGTGACTGCCGCAGCTAAATGGATCCTGGCAAGCAATGATCGTTAAAGAGTAGACGGTTTGCATCTGTTAATGTATGTGTCACTTTTGTCGCCACTGTGTGTAAACAAGAGGCTTGGTCTTCCTCCTGCAGTGTGAATGAGCCAGACCGGAGCTTCTCTTTGTATCGGGGGGCCGTGCAGCAGTTAACGTAACCTCTGGATCGTCCTCTTTCCTTTGCTCTGCTGTTATTGATTTCAGCCAGACATGGAGACGGACGCAAAGAAAGAGCCTTTTCACAGGGAAGTTGAACGGTCAAGTAGCGGGTAGAGGGTGGCTCTCACCACTTTATTGACGAGGTGGAAAAATGTCACTATTATGGAGGCCCTTGCAGCAGATAGTGAGCTGATTGGATGAGTGCCCCCGGGTCAAAGTGGAGCATGTTCCACCCTGCAGCCAAACAAGCACAAATAGAAGAGAAGAGGAATCCACTTGATCTGCGGGTTAGGCTTGGTTCGACCGGGACTCTCTGGGAGTATGCACGAGAGCGCCAAATTGCTACATTTCATTTCTCATCCATTTATTTTAAGTGAAAATTGGGGTGTCAGCGGCTGCCTCATAGGATGCAACCTATGAAAATCACGACACGTCAATCATCTGGCAACCTTAAGACTAGGGGAGAAGCCAGGGTGCTTCAAATATTGGTGCATTCAATATTGTGATGCGTTTGATCATCAACTGGTCTAGCATTTTGGGATGAAAAGCGCCCAGGTCAGGGGCACAACAGGAAACACACTGAAGCATCCTTCATTGAAAGTGACATTTATCTTTGTGACTCACCATCCAGAGACATATATTAGGAGACTCCACACCTTATCATTTATAACCTTTTGGATTTAATATAAAACATCCTGTACAAACAATTCAACCTTTAGCATGACCTGGATGACTGAGAATCTACACTATCATTCTTGAAACCGCTTGAACTTGATTTTGGGACAAGGGTTAAGAACCCCACCAAGAATTTACAACCTTGTGACACATGTTTTTATGTATAATTAGCCCTTAAAATCTGATTTTTAAGATTTTCTGTGGGACGCTTGCAGAGATATGGTCGGGATTCATCAGATGGCTCAGGGTTCAACTTCAAGCCACTCTCAAGCCCCACCTACTCACGTCAGTCAGCCTAATTAGCCGAGTGTATCACCCAGCTGGCCGGCCCCTCCTGGCAGCATAAGACGGGCCGGAAAGGTCAGCATGCCACAGCAGCAAGCGAGCAGCGCTTAATCAGAGGTGAAATGGTTTCGTTTCCAAATTGATTCCAGTTCAAATCAAACAAGAGCGTCTAGTGTTGAAGCGCTCAAATATGCACGGCCACCGGCATGTGATGGATGGCATATTATTCATTTTCTGCTCTACATGACACATTGTACACAGCGTGTGAGGAGAACTCTGTTGGAAAACTTCAACCGTACAATAAAAACACGTCTACATCACTTTTAAAACATTGACACAAAGCATTAGGAAATAAATATTTCGTCGTCACTCCCTCTAACAAAGTAAACTAAGTACCATTAACATTGGGCCCCTGAAGCGTTATATATCTTTTTGCACACCCTTAAAAACTCTTCTTTTACACACTTTACCACAGACATGTATACATAGCGAGAAGCGTCTGAGTTCACCCACGCGCCTGCACGCTGCGCGTCCACCAGCTCCTTCACACTGACTGCATAATATATGTAATGAAATAATTTTTCCAGTGGGATGGTTGTGGCTGGGGGATGGAGATGAGTTGTGAATATCAATGTGGCGTCCCCCAGACTCGCTGGTTCAATTGCTACGATGGTAGGGGGTAAATGAATATGCCAAAGTGAGAGGAGCGTTATACCTTTGCCCAAAGCTACTGAGAGAACTGAGGAGTCGACACGGACTGGGAGGGACTCTTCATTTACCCCATCAGTCATTATCGGGTGTCCTCTGCTGTCCTGTATCCTGCATTCACGCCGGCGCTGAATGTTTCAGTCCTCTTATCTAAAGGGATTCTGATTATCATGTGACAACCTTCGGTTATCGGAAAAAGTAAAAATAACAAAAGTATTAGGACATCTGGCCACGACTCATACAGGAAGTAGAACTTCTGAAGTCTGAGTGGGAATTCCCTTATTCGTTGTTTTGTTGACAGCAATCATACACAGTAAATTATGTAGAGTAAATTTTACTCTATTTAGAGTGGGACCAAAAAGCTTCAGTTCAGAGTAAAATTTACACTTGGAAGAGAGTCAAATTTACCATTTAAAAAAAAAAGTCACTCACGGCCTTCATTTTGGGACTACCACTCTACCACCTGAGTTATGCCACTATTACTGTTTGCTTATATCCAAGAGGAGACCAAAAATATTGTTTTTATTTTACTCTCTTCCAAGTGTAAATTTTACTCTATTTAGAATGGGACCAAATAGACTCCGTTTAGAAAAAAAAATACTCTACAAAATTTATTGTGTAGTGATGTTGACACGCCATGAGATTATTTCTGTTTCTCTGTGCAAAATGCTAGTACGTAGTCATGTGTAAAGGTGGCTAAATTAGCTGGTTGCTAAGCTACCAAACAGGTAGTAGCCTGGTGCCTTTTTCCACTGGATTGAATATAAATTACTTATAACGGAAAGCCCTGGCTTTGTTTATAATGAGAAGGAGAACACAAATGAAGTATGTGTGGCCATGCTACAGTATATTTTTTTCTTATTATTTTTATATTTAGATTGTTAAAAATGCTAATATCAAATTACTATCACTTTCATCCAACCTGGTGGCGATGATCTTCATCACGTCCATCACATCCATTGTGGGATTTGTCTATGCAAAAATTATGTAGAGTAAATCTTACTCTATAGTGAAGGACCAAATGGCCTCAGTTTAGAGTAAAAAATCCTCGACAGAATTTACTGTGTAGCCGCATTTATTATTATTTACTCATTTTTCTTTCTAATCTAATGTCTACAACCCACTCACTGTCATCACCCTAGTTCATCTCAAATGTGTTTGATGGGGTTCAAACCAGCGTTCTGTAAATGTTCTTCCAACCCAAAGTCATCCATCATGCATTTTGTGGACCTTGTTTTTGTGCACTGGAAACAAAAAAGAACCTCAAAAGCATAGAATTGTCAAACGTTCAGCAAAATGAAGAATTAAGATTCACGCTACTCTGAAAGGGTTCAACTTCGGATTGATTGTTTAATTGATCAATGATATATTTCGTTCATCTAGAAACCAATGAGGGTGAAGGAAGGCTATTCTTGAATTCAACCTCTTGCTTGAACAACAGCTTCTCCAAGAAGTCTTAATGAAAATCAGTGGAGAGACAAATTACATTTTCTCCCGTGCCTCACCTTGACTGACTCAAGTGAGCTCATCTGTTCCATCTTGTCAGAGTCGGGATGCCTTGTCTCTGCAAGTCTGTGCTTTGATGTTTTAAACATTACCATTAATAATGTTTTCAGCATCAGAATTAATTGCTTTGCTGCTCTGTCCTGCTCCCTTCATCCTACACTGACGCATGAATAAATCAGCCTTAATCACCTTTGTCTTGAAAAATTTGGAAGTCAGGAATTTGGGATGAGACCAAACTTGAATGTGGCCAAGTTCATCCCAGTTGTGTGTGTATGTGTGTTACTACAGGTAAATGAAGATGAATCTTTGTTTTAGATGGCTTTTGCACGAGCGCTGATTCGGTCCACTTTTGGAATACTAAGCAGACTGCATGGTTTATATGCCTGATGAACCTTTGCCCAAATATCTGGAATGGCGTTCAAGGATGGATTCTTCTTTTAAAGACAAAACCTATGATTTTGAGTTGTCCTTCACTGTAGGATGTGGTGACTTTTTCATTGGCTGTATTACACCCTACAGATGTACTTTCTGTGGCTTCCAGATGTTCTGTTATGTTATCTATGATTCCCACCTGTGTCCGCAGATGTCAAATGGGCTGGAAAAAGTCTGACCAAGCTCTGTTAAACTCATCAAAAACTCTGGGAAATGTAATTAGTGCCTTTTTTGAGTTCACATCGCATAGCAACTTCTTCCTAAATAAACATAAAAAAATGTCTCTCATTTTTATTTGGCCCCTCCTCTCGTCTGCCAAGCACCTCCCTCTGAGTGCCTTTGGCCCTACCCAGTCTCAGGGGCCCTGCAATGTGAAGACAGGGTGAGGAATGTGTGAAGCATCCAAGGAAACATGAACTGTGATTTTCCCACAAGTATGAAAAAACAGAGGCTGTGGCTATGGAATCTTTCTGACGCAATCATGCAGCGGGAAGGCCCCTGTACAGTGAAGCTAGTCTTAGGACTTGAGCGAGTTGGCGAGGTTAAAAGCTGATAAACCAAGCTGGTTGATGGGCCCATTTGGGAGCGGCCCACATCACTGCCTGTTCATTTTTAAAGGTTAGCTTATTAATTGTTTGTTGGGCAGGCATCGTTAAAATAGAAGACGTGAGACGGAGCCGAACGCGAAAACAGTGTAGCGAATCACTGACAGGGTCCCATGAGGACCTTGTAGAGACCCTCATGATTACCGCACCGCTGTTGCCTCTGTAATTCTTCATACGTTAAGACTCAAGGTTGAAAGGAATTCCCAAATACAAAAAAACAGTGCCAACTTCAATGAGTCTTTCTTTCTGTCCTGATCTAATTATCGCGTATCCCATAATTGCTGTTATATTCATCACAGTGCTCCGTATTTATAGGGTCTGGTTTCATCATAGTAATAAAGCCACTCTGGGATTCTCGTGCAAAGAGTTGGAGGGAGAAAGCTACTTCACAGAGCGTAAAGACAGAAGCACATGGAGACAGTCAGGCAAGTTTTTGGATCCGGATATTATTTGATGTTGGCGAGGACAACAACGGGGCTGCTGCACCACCTCCTCCTTTGGCTGGACTTCACCCTCCCTTCACCTCTTATTTATTTTGCTTTCACAACAACAAATCAAGGCTGCGTGCTTCCTGGTCCACACTCCATCTTCGCTCCCTGTTCACCCCAAACTAACTTCTGTTTTCAAGGAACCCAAAGCCTTGTATGTTGCTCCCAGTATTTGGGTATATATTTAACACCAACATGTGAGGCCAGCGAGAGTGCCTAGGGAATGGAAAGGAAAACAAGCGTGCCCTCTCTCGCTGCCCTTTGGTGCTGGCCTGCTATAAATACCTCCGGGTGGCGCGCCAGTTGCAGCACCAGTGGCATGGGAACCTCCTGTGGTCCAATGCTTGGCCACTCAAGGCCAGTCTGGGAAGGATTTAGCCTCCAGACCGGCCAAAAGGAGAAGAGGGTAAGAGTGTTCAATGTGGGCGGAGGAACATGGAAGGGAAAAATGTTTTGGCGATTGCAAGGAAGTATGGCCGCGGTGGTCGTAGGATGTGTTTTGTCTGTTTCTCCTTTTTCAAAAGACTCCATGTATACAGCATTTATGCGGTTTTGTCTTAAGACGATTATATGAATAAGGGCTTTTCAAACTCTGCTTTTCCGCACTGCAGTCAAGTGTTGATGCAACAACCCCCCCCCCCCCCCCACCCCAACCAAAAAATAAAAAATAAAATTGGTTTTGACTTTTCAAAGGTTTGTTCTTCAGAGTGCTGTCTTCCCTTGTCGGTGCACAACAGACTCTGCTGATGTTTTCAGAGTTAGAGATAATAGTTCTAAACTGACAGACTAAACATCTCTCTTCCTGACTTTTCCACTTCTACAGAGTAAATAGTTTTACAGGCACAAATAGGGTTTAATGACTATTTATTTTTGACTCGTGCGGTTTCAGGGGGATTTGTAAGTGTTAAAGATGGTCCTTAGGGTCTCTTAAGACACCTCCTGAGGTTTTCTGCGGCTTCTTGTTGCACAGATGACATCTCTGTGCTGTATGTCAGCCCAAGTACATGTTTAAGGCCATTAATATGGATTCAGCAAATCTGTAGTGATTTTTATATGCATACAATGTCGTTTCCAAGGAGGAAAAATGAAAAAAAACAACATCAAAGATTCAAATTGGACTATTTAACGTACTGAGTCAACAGATTAAATGTCTCTGTTGTTCCTTTTCCCCCCTCCCCGCACTTCTTAGCATTCTCTTTAGGTCTCGCTTTCTCTCACTCTCTTAATACTTTCCTTTCCTCTTGCCCACTCCTACAAGGCTCACTTGTTATTTTTTCGTACAAGGTCCTGTAATTAAGTTTGACATAAGCGTAGGGATTAAATATGCGGTTCAGAGGGGAGAGAAAGGAGCTCTGTTACAATCCCAAGGCCAGCTGTAAAATGGAACCAGATTGTGACACTTGGAGTTGGAAAGTTTCGGAGAGGTGCTGAGACTGGAGCAGTGGAGCTTAGCCGCTGGCTGAAAAAAGTCATGTTAATCATTTTAAAGCAGATGGGCAACACACGTGTCTTTGGATGATCGTTTCTTTTCGACAAAATATTTCAGCGCAACCATTCAACCGTGATGTGCTGGCAGAGTAACACTAGAAAGTGAAATACCTTCTTGAAAATCGCACAGGTAAACATTATACGCTTGATGTATTGCTCCCCTCAAGAAAACTGATTTGTCTTTCAGTTTATGCCAAACAACGGGGAATTATGTCGCAAGCAAACTTGTAAAAAAAAAAGACAAGAAAAAGCACCAGAAACAAATCTAATCTCACACAGTGAAAAGCAGAAATCACACTCCTCCGTTCCTGATAGTGAGAAAGCCAAAGTGATTGGAGCCATAATGCGTTGTGAAAAAAGTATTTCACATGCTATCATTCAATCACTGACACCAAATATAGCAATATAGGCTAAGACCCGCCCCTAGTGCACCAAGCATGTTGATAGGATTTTCCTCTGTTCTGAACTCTGAAAGGTCTCACATGGAACTTTGCATTCTTAAATAACTCTGGCAAAATGCTTTAATCTTAATGAGTCTGAATAGCAAATCTCTCATCTGCAGCAAAAAGGATTAGGAATGCAAAAAAAGAAAAAGAAAAAAAGAGTGCTGTTCCACTTTGATGAATTGTGTTTAGAAAATCCCTGGGCATGAAGTTCCCCGATGAGCAAAATGTAAGGCGCGAATGGATGCTTTTATTTAAACAGCACAACTTTATCTGAAGAAAACAGGACACGCATTTAAGTGAAAAAAATATAAAAATACAAAAGCAGTGCTGATTCGACTCCTCTGCAAATGATAGCGCTAACTAACAGTTTGCTTCAATCCACTTGGCTACTTTTGGAGTAGCTTTGCACAAATTGCATGCATTGTGTTTCCCACTCTTCATTAGTGCTGTTTTTATTTATTCTGTCAGATGCAGTCTGCCGTTGCTAAGAATAAATACATGAATTCATGATATACGATGAAGCAAGCTGGCAATGTTTTTTTTTATCCCTTATAGTAATTTACCATTAACTTTGAATAACTTTTAATCTTCTGTGGTAACAACATCATTCATCAGTCACTAAGTGAAGACAATATACATGCTAAAAACATCAGCATGACTCCTTTGCATTATATGTCTTGAAATAAGCAATTATTGTATATTATATTTAGCATCGCACAATTCTGGTAAGGCTTGAGAACCGTTTCATTTGTCCTCTTATTGGGGGGTATTTAATATTATGCTTTATTATAATCACATGGGCCCCATTTACAGTATGTATTGTATGCATACGTGCACACACAAAAAACAAGCTGGAGATCTATTTGTCAAATTAAAGCATGCCAAAATTATGGTGGTCTTCACTAAATGAGACCATTTCTTATTAACCAGCTCATTCAGCAAACTCCAGCATCATTGGTCTTCTCCTTTGAGCCCAAAGCTTGTTTTAAAAGGGAAGTCAACCCAAACATCTTCTTTACAATAATATGTTCTATGCATCACCACTGGTCTGAACACGGCTGTGATTGGTTATTACCTGAGCCCTGGCACAGCAACTGTGATGTCGTTTTCAGTCGACAGCAAGTGGCAAAATGGCCGCCTCCTCAAAAGGATAAAAACGGCGGGATTTTGCTGCTTAGCTCACATTCCACAAACACAATATTAATCAGAATACCGTGTTTAGAGTAGTGAAAATGCATAGAATACATTATATTTTTGGGTTACTTCCCCTTTTAAAAACATGTCCTTAGGTATTCAGCCTGTCTTTATATTTTCCAAATTTGGTCAATAAAGACAAACTGTAGTTCCATTTCTCCAATGGTGAATTACGATTGATGGTTTGTGAATGGTGTCATCCGAATTTCGTGAAACGACCAAGAGGATCAAGACAGTTTGAAAAGGGGTTTTGATGTGCTTATAAGTGACATCAGATGTCATTTAGTTGACTTCACATCTAGCGTGAGCGCTACATCGACCAGTTTTTAAATGTCATCAAAGAGCATAAATCCCTTAGCGTGTGTCTGAAAAATAATGAATAAATGTTAATAATTTTCAAAAATATGGGCCTTGGCTTGCTGAGCATTATAGTGAATATATCAACCGTATATTTCGCGCTGGCAAAGTAACATTACAAAGTGAATTCCTTGTTTGGAAACGTTGCTGAACATGCTTGATCTATTGAAAGCTGTTTTGCTTCTCGGTTTATGCCAACAAAATCAGGAGTACACGATTGACATATTCCATCTCACAAACTCCATCTGCATGTCAGTGTGTGCGCCACGCAATTCTCTTTCTAATAAAACGTTTAGAAGCTTTTATCTCAGCTAGTAAAAATACCACCAAATGAAATAAAAAGTGTGTGTCGCCAGAAAGAGAGGGAGTTTGGTCGCATGATGTCATCACACGTTCCAATTAGGTTGGGACTTTCTGCATATGTTTCTCATGCAACTAATACAATAGCAGTGTGAACTCTAAATGAACCGGGAGTGAATCCGTGTTATAAACCATACCGAGTGCTTTGGTCTAGGGCTTTGCAATTTCAATTATTGCACTCCACAAATACAAAATTGGCATAATCGTGAACAAAAATTCATACTAATTTTGAGATATATACCTTTTTTAATTTTAAAATAACTAATTTAATATAAATTGTGTTTGTTCCAAAAGACACTTGCATAATTATAGTGTTATTTGTCTTTACGTTTAAACATTTTCTTGATTGATCGTCCTAATCATGATTTCAATTATTACCAAATTAATCGTGATTAATCAATATTTTCTTCGAGCAGCCCTACTTTGGTCGGACCAGCGTACCAAACCGTAACAATAAGAAGTGAATCCAGCTTTTTCTACTGACACCCACTTATTAAAGACTGCTCAAGTGATCCGGGTTGCTGTGTCACAGACCACAAAGACAGAGTTCCACTCTTACGAAGATGACTTTAATGCTAATAAAATACATTATAATTGCTACATATTTGTTGTTTTAAGTGCAATGAAGCAATGCTTCCAGCAGCACGTAACACTTTGTTGCCATAGTAATTGCCTGCCGCCATCCTCATTGACAAATAGCGGTGTGAAATTGTATGCTGTTAAGTATGCTATTATACAGAGGTGTTTATTTGCATTTGATTAATACATTATTGATCATATGTTAATGTAATCCAAATCAAAGCGACTCAACATTTACTTGATTAATTATTACTCGGTGGTGTAATTTCCCCAAACAGTCTGAGTGGTACGGGTTAGAGCAGAAAGCCTCCGGCAAGTTCAGCTTGCTCTAACTACAAAGAGCTTCACTGCACTGGGACCTGCTCCGGGTTCCCCCTTCCCCAGCACCGACCCACCTCCCCTCGTGGCCCCCAGGGCCTTTGGAGGACTGCTCCGTTTGATTCTTGCTGCATTTCTTTTACCTTTTCTTTCAAATCAGCATTGCTCTTTGTTACCAGCAATGGATGTACACAAATGAGACATATTATCATCCATATCAGTGAGAAAACAATCAGGCCAGTAGAGCAAAGGCTTGATTTGTTCGCTTTTATTAAAAAAGTATATACATGTAGCTGGTAGTCAGCCAATTTTGTGCTAATACTTACAAGTGCAAATGTGCAGTATAAGTGTTGTATGGTGGCAGTGAACGTAATTTAAACAACAAGCCGCAGTTTGCCAGATAGTGAACAATTCTTTAAAAAACAAAGAGGCTTCAAGCTATTTATTGCCACTACCTGGCTGGTTTTTAAAAACAAAAACAAATAATTAATATTCAATCAATTTTCCTTTTTGAGCCTGATATCGATCCATGAAACCATGAATCGATTATTCTAATATCTCTTTTTCCCATAAATTCATAAGAAAAAAGAATTTTAAAGGCCACATTTTTTTTGTATCTTACTGTTTTCTTGAAATTTACTGTTCACATAAATTCAAAAGTATTTTCTTACATTTATGAAAGACCTGACTTGTGGTTCTTTCATTAATAAACTAAATCGTACTGCCTCCGTAAAATTTAATTTGGAATTTAATGTTTTTCCATGCCCTTGATATTTAAGAAGAATTAATGTTCCATAATCAACATCGGATTGAAGTGAATCAAATTGAACCGTGAAAAATCTAAATTGAATCAAACTGAACTCTTGTGAATCAAAATCAAATCAGTTGAGGAAATTATAAATAACCCTACTAAACATAAAACCAAGAGAAATACATACATAGTTAAAACAATCAAACATCTTTGTCTCAGGTATCTCTCAGCTAGCTTAACGTTAACACAAAATGGAAAATTCCATACAGGGGTTAACAATTAGCATCGATGGCTTTGGCCTTATAAACCTTTATGCAACAGATATTTGAAAACAAACATTGACCAACATATGTAGACAAATATAGTTTTTTTCAAGAGTAAAATTTACCCTACGCAATTTACTGTGTAGGCCTCTCTATTGTAGGGTATTGCACACCCTACCTCCTAACAACCCCCCCACCCCAAAAAAAAAACAAACAAACTAATATGACATCCATTTTTCTTTGCATAAGGAAAAATTATTAAATAATTTTGGAAAAAGTCGTTGATAAACTGTACAGATGAAAACCGTATGTATGGCCCCAAATTTATGACCCACATTTCTGTCTTTCCCATGCATCAATGTCTTCGTTTTGCAACCTAGTGGTAAATATTGCCTTGCACTTGACCTATATTGATCCACCAATAAAAAGTAAAGCCAATCCACCACTCGGAGCCTAAACATCTGGTCACCAGAGTTGTCCTCTGAGTGACAGATAACATCTGGGAAGTGTGCCGCTATCACAGGAAACAATGTTGCTATCTCCCCCTCCTCTCGTTCTCCTCTCACTCACACCCCAGTGTCCCTCCTTCCCCATGTCCTGCTCATATGCACATCCCCTCATTGATTTCCCATTAACCCCTTCCAGACTGTGAGCGTCTCCCCACCCAGACATGCAGACACAACTGGATTGATTAAACATGCATCGGCGTGGCTGCCCGTTTTTTGTCTGCAGCATGGTTAGCTTCTAATGTCTAGTGCACTCTACTTTTTAGTCACACAGCTTTGGATTCTCCAAACTTTTCTGAATGGAGTATGTTCGGCAAAAAAAAATGGAATTTGTTAAGGTTGCCTTGAAAACAAATCATTTCAACATTTAAATCAGTAGTATAAAAAAGTATTCAAACCTAAAATAATAACACGTCTATTCAGTAGCAAAATAAAGCTGTCTCGTGGGACTTTTTGCTCCCTTCCTCGCTCTTCCACCTTTCTCTCTGTGACATGCACACATTCATGGCCGACAACGAGGCGCTCTAAAGTAGCCACAGCAGCAGACTATCCAAAGGCCGACTGCACGTTGTCATTGGTGCTCAAGTTATAATGTAATGTAAGAGGGGGTTCATAGTAGACTCCAAAGTGTGTCATAAGGTTCCTTCTTCAAACTGAAATGGTCTATACACATTTTCAGCAATTATTTTCGAACATGTTTAATGTATTTTGAAACAAATCACCCAATTCACTTTAGAGGGTATTTAAAATGACGATGCTACACGAGCTTTCTGTGATGTACAGTTCCAAAAGATGCCTCAGACTTTGGCCACGCAACCATTTCCTTTCAAGCCACCATTAGTCAGGTTTCAATCCGATTGTTTCGATCCGACATTGCTTTGTGACTACAAATGTATGTGTGATGTAATATCTGGTCAAAACGTTCAATGTGTATCCTTGCCAGTGGTTATTCGCAAAACCTCTTTCCATAGCCATAATTAGCTTTTTCTTTTTTTTCAATACGCTTCAAAATTCACCCCCTCTAGGCGTAAAAACGTATTTCCAAATTTCGGTTCCTTTTTCAAATTACTAGTGTTTCCATTCAGTTTTATTTTCACATTTCTTGAAAATGTGAATAAAAATGAGTGGATGGACACCCAACTATTGTCACCATTTCCAGAAACTATGTTTGCATTGGTTAAATCTAGTACAAAGCATGTCTTCTTGTTTTGATATTGAATTAGACTAAATTAATTAGTACGGGGGTTATAATGATTACGTAAGAAATGTATAATGTAATCCCATGGAACTTTGTAGAGGGATGACGCAAGGGCTCAAATGAAACACTTACTGAAACACTTAAATAAAAATAACTGGCACAAGAAAAACAAGTAGTAGCTATTTGAAATGCAAGACTCTTTTTGGCACTTTTTTCAATGTCAAAACAATTTGAGTAACTGCAGCATTACTGAAAAAAACAACAACAAAAAAGCAAAACTAAAACAGTATCAATATTTAGACCAGCCCTCAGTTTGTTGCGTCATAGCTCCATGAACCAGCTTTGATTGATTTGATTTGCTAAATCACTCACTAACACATTTACTAATACACACAAATATGGCACTTCACTATTGTAGTATTTTGTTAACACTTGTCAGAGCTTTTTCTTTACTTATTTATTTATTTTCATTTTTTTTTTTTTTTTTTCTGAGAGAGCTCAGTATTGTTCATTCGGTAATCCAGCACCGACCAGACATTACCTACTACCCACCGGGTTAGCAACCAGAGTCTTTCACCAACCCCAGAAACATCTAAATTCCAACAAATTAGGGCTTTTTCTTAAATATGATTTGGTCCCCTTTCTCCCGTCATCACCTTCCTTGGTCTCCCTTCTTTCTCAAAACTCTCCTCTCAGTTCTGTCCAAATACTGACCTGCCATTGAACTCCATTGATCAATGTTCTCATTTGCAGTCACACGAGCACACCAACATTCTATCCTCGTATAGACCTTTTTATGTAGAGCAAGTATGGTATATGTATTTTTTTTTTTTAACATCCTCAGAGTTTTTTTCCATGAGGTGCCATATTGAACTTACAGTGAGCAGTAAGAGAGAGCGTGAAAGTTAACCTGCTTCTCATTCACACCTAACACCTTTGAACACTAACAAATCACATGTAACCGGGTAGGAAAAATAGCTAATGTGGCACAATTTGGTTTGACTAAGGTGTGTGTACTCCCTACAGCATGGGTGTCCAAGCTCGGTCCTGGAGGACCCGGTGTCATGCAGGTTTTTGAGGTTTCCCTGCTCCAACGCACCTGTTCCAATCAACAGGGTCGTTATCAGGCTTATGCAGAGCTTGCTGATGAGCTTCAGCTGTGTTGGAGAAGGGAGACATCCAAAACCTGCAGGACTAGCGGCCCTCGAGGACCAACTTTGGACACCACTGCCCTGTTGTGATCAGTGGTTTACAGCGTAGACAAACTGTATATTGACTACACGGCAGAGTGTAAAATTAACACTTACCAGAGATCCTCTATAACGCAATGCAGTGTTTGAGGGAGATTTTCTACCACAGTAGAGTATATAATCATGACTACTAGCTCCAGAGTTATTTAACCTGTAGTGTTAAATTGCATTAACACTGTCCAGTTTTGAGTTAATTTTAACACTGTAGAAAAAATTAAAATACACTTAGAAATAGTGTTCATTTGAATTCTTTAAGTGTTGAATTAACACTGTGAAATCTGTCGCAAAGTGTCATTGGGTGGTGTGCTAACTTTTTTGATACGGTTGGACGATGACTTCAATTGAGGAGAGGCACATGCGGTTTAGTTTTTGATGTCCGGGATGAGCAAATGCAACTTATTTCTGCAAGTGTGGGCGGCTGCACTGATACGTGGATATGTTTAGATTTCTTCTTCAGTTGTTGAACAGATTGTCTGTTAAAATATATACTTACATGAAAGGATGTCATGCTATCTGTTTGCTGTGTATTTCTTCCCGCATGCTCGCAATGGCTTTGGCGGCGGAGACAAAGAGGACGCACGTTTGTTAGGTTGTGTTTGTCAGCCACGATGGAGGCGAGCTTGAAAAAAAGCCCTTCATTTAGGCCTGGCGTGCCTCCATCACTCGCAGCCTCTGATGTACAAAGAGCCCAGAGGAATGAGCTTCACAGCTGTTTGTAAACTATGGGAACAGGAAAGGTCAACAAAGTAATGCATTGCGTTTCTCTCTCACTCTCTGTGTTCCGTAGTGAGACATCATGGCTGCCTCAGTACTAGCGCCGCAGTTGAATTACTGTTCTTGCCGGGAGAATAATGGCGAAAGCATAACCCCATTGTATTCTTTGATAAACTCTGGAAAATGCACGGTATAAGCCGAGGAAGAGGCACGTTTTAAGGGCACAATTGCCTTGCAAATCTACCATGGCAAAGTTTTTTCTGAAGGAGAGCGAGCGAGCAAGAGAGAGAGAGGAAGATGAGTGGAAGGGGGAAGTGGGGGTGATGGCAGAGGGGGGATTTGGCATGTGGGCGAAGGAGGGGGGTCCGTGTTGCAGGGACATGTGTTATCTCGGGGTGCAGAGGTCTTTGTTTGCAGGCCAGGGAGGTATAGATTTCCTCTCCATGTCAGCGCCTTTATTTATGGCTCAGCGCCGAGGGGACAATAGCAAACTAATCCGCGACTGAATCAGGATTAATATTCCGAGCGCAAATATTAATTCACTGTCTAAAAGGAGGAAATGCAGAACGTGACGAAGCGCTCAAACAAATAAAGAACAAAAGAAGCGAGCATCCTTGGCCAAAAATTTCCATCCCGACTCTTTCACATGAGTGCTTTTTACCAGGCCTTGCATGCGCTCGTCTCAGCATTCTGTCTGATTTCTTTATTCATCTTCTTAATGATTTTCTATAGAAGACTGAGAGCTGATGGAAGCTGAAAAGCCGCATGTTGTTTTTGGCTATTCTCTTCGCTAAGCTTGAGGTTTTTCTGATCTGGATTTGAATATTTATGACAGAAAATAATAAAGGTTATAAAAATAAGTCCTCGCAGAGCCGGGCTGTAAATTATAGGGGTAAACAATAACTCCCATATCAAAGGAGCAGAGTGATGGTGGCCAGTTGTCTGATGCCTGTAAAACACTGACTACCTTTCAGCCCAAAAACCAGCATGGGAGAGAAGCCGCCGGTTCTAATCCAAGAGCGTCTCTTTACCAGCACCCCCAATTGAGTTTTGTTCTAGCTCCAAACAAAACAGATGTGCCACTGAGGTCAGATCGCTTGACTGGTTTCAAACATAGTTTTGCTGGCTTTGACATTGAAACAAGTGACAGGATCTTGTAAGTGACAGCTTGAACACAACATCTTGAACTTGATCCAACAAACATGCTGGTTTGCATTTGAAACAACTGATACTTTGCCTTCTATTTGACGGTTATTTTTATTTACTCTTTTTTAGACAACTGTTAATATTGATATTTTTTCGTTTTTACTTTTTATGACAACCATATTTCTATGATCTACTTTGCAAAGTAGACCAACCTGCTCTGCTATTGTTCAACACTCAGCCATATGTTGCTTTTTTTGCCACAAATTCTACCTTTTAACAAAATGTTCCACCATCTTGATCTACTTTTTTCATCATGATGCGACTCACATGATAATGAAAAACGATTTGATTCGATTTCTTTTCCATATACCAGATTAGCAATAACGCATCGTCCAAACAAAGCAAGCGTGCCGCTCCCCGCTAACACACACACATACACGCTCTGGAACAATAATCCCACACCGGGGGGCAAAGGCCTGTTGTATTTGCAGCCTGAAAAAAAGCATTGTAATGTTCAAAGGGACGTCACAGAGGCTCTAACCATTGATAAGGTCTAATGTGATGAGGGACTGTAAACTTCATCTTTTATACATGTCGACATAATGTGAAAGGTCATTTTATCTTAATCCTCAAATCGGCAGCATCCAGGCTCATTGCCCTGTTTCATAAAAGTTAAGCAAAGAAATAATCTCCAAGTCCATTCTGAAGAAGGTCCTTTATTATCTTCTCCGCACAGTCCAATCAGAAGACGTCATTAGAGTGTGCTACCGATGCACTGTAAGGAATGATTATTTTTCCTTTCTAATCGCCTCCGATCGTATCATAGAATCAGCTGGACACCGGACTCATGGTGAGAAGCTTTATTATGTCCAGTGATTAATCATCAAATACTGCTTTATCCCACCTCCTCTTCCCACGATGCCACCCGGCTTCACACACAGAATACGAACAGTCATGGTTACAATACAAACTTAGTATTAGAGGTACAGTCTTACAGTGGTGCCTGACTTACAAGTTTAATTTGTCCGCTGTCATACTGAAATGACTCGTATCTCAAATCAGCTTTCCCCACTGAAATGAAGAAGGAGGGCATACCTAACCAGCGAGAGTTTAGCGGACACCGGGAGGACTGTACACGTTTTTTTGGGGTTTTTTTCTGGAGAGCTCAGTATTGTTCATTCGGTAATTTTACCGATTTGACATGTCATCATCATTGCTCTTTTTTTATTTGTATTTTTTTAATTATTTAATTTTTTTATTTACACGTTAACACTTTACATGTTTTCTTAATAGCACAAGCACTTTCACATTTCCCTTTCTCGGGAGTGTCAGCCAGGGGCGGAGCCAAAATTTTTTCAACCTCACACGGAAAAACATGGCCGAGACATCATAGTTAATCTGGAAAAACCGTTGGTCCATTCCCAGTTGAAATTGTCTTGCATCATTTGCACCTTTCATTGTTGATCAAATGCAATATGAATTTGTTGCAGGGAATGGTAATGCTATATTGATACGCTAGTAAATGTAAAATGTAAAACTTAAACTAAAGTGGGCCTGTCAGAGCAGTGAAATGGCTGAAAATGACTCTCAGTCCGGCCCTGGCTGTGGCTACTGAAATTGTGTGGCACAAGTGCGATAAAATGTGTGCTTCCAAATTTTAAGGTAGATTACTATGTTGGTAACCCAATGGGAGGGGAACACAAGTGATTTAGTGTTGTTTACTTATTTAGGTAGTAACTTTCTAGCGGTAACCACAAATGAATTGTGTACCATATCTAACTGAAACAACGTATTTTGGAAAATTGGCTTTTTAGTGTACCGCCCCAGTGACAGGACTGGACAAATGTTCTTTAATGTCCTAAGAGTGAAAAGATATCAACATATAAAAGAGCAGTAATTCACTATTAGCAAGTACAAGCACAAGTTTTACATTCAACAAAAAATCTTTTCTACAACTCAGTTATTCTTCCCCACATTCATCCATTTCCCAAATGAGCTCAATGTTTTTGTTGTTGTAACATCATGATTTGTTTTGATTGGTGCTAGATCGGTGTCATTCCTTTGGAGACGGAATTAACAGAGGCATTGACTCCCCAAAATAATGAGGACGGATTGCAATCACAGTACAAGCAGAATTCTAAATAATGTGGTCAAAGGAGTTATTGTTGCAAGTTTGGAATTGTGTTGTTCAGGATCTATTTGTTCTCCACCTAAAGTGTGTCAAATGTAGACAGATAGTTAAATATTTATCTCTTTGACTGCAGTTCATATTAGAGTGTTATTGTTTGTTTCATTTTGTTTCCCAACCCTAATTTGCCATCGGTACATTCCACCCCCCCGCAACTTCACACCCAGTAAATCGAGCAACCACACATCAACTTGAGGAAAGGTAGAACTCATCCTGTAGCCTTAATTAGAAGGAAATTGTAAACAGGCGCCTGCCTTTCTTGTACAGATTATCCATAGTTTATGACTGACTGTTTGAAGTTGTAGCACATTCCGAATCAGCACTGCTGGAGTAGTGCTCTTATAGGACATTGTTGTCTTCAATTATTTTCAGTTATATTTCCGTCTGTAACAGGCGGGGGTCATCTATTATTTAAAGATGCAATCGTTGCTGTTTATCCGGGATCCTTAAAACCGGGTTATCTTTTCCCATACTTTTTTTTATTTTTTTTTATTAAAAGGAACAAAGTGTAATAAAGTGCAGTTTCAAATAGATGCTTGTCTCTCTAGTGCTAGAGCTCATCTGCCATTGTGGTGATTTAATACGAACGCTGCCACGCAGCTGCCGAGAGACAAGATCTAACGAGCATCACGAATGCTTTAGTGTGTACATAAATGGCCGCGCGCAGACACTAGCTGCGACGAACGCAACCCGGGTACGCATTTAGCTTTGCACAAACAATTACACGCACCTCCATCCGTATGACGACGCTAACGATGGTAAACACGAGCAACTGGATTCCTTCATTTTCCATGGGAGAGCTGGTGACGTTCTTGAGTGCGTAATGGAGGAGATTGAGCAAGATCCAAGCTTAAGCTCTCTCATGAGAATTTAGCAAGTTTTTACAAAAAGTTAAGCGTGATATTACACTCATGAAGAAGTTTGTTCAGATAACTAAGCGTCCCGCAATCAGCAATAGGCCTTTAAGTTGTACATGCTATGTGTTCTCATATTTTTTAAGTTACTTGGCCATAAAAAATATGTTTGCCTTAATTGAAGTGTGAGAATTCTGCATCTAGTTTGTATTCAAACAAATGAGTTGGATCCCTTCAACAGCATGTTAATGTTTTTGGAATAATCTTACAGAGGGTGGTGATGTGCGGTGAGGTTTAAGAGGCGCTGACTCCTCTGGAGTCAAATAAAAAAATATTAACCCAAAATCGTCCATATTCTAACTTTGACATTTGACACATTTTGACAAAGCTTTTGATTATGCCTCAATCAATGCCACGCTGTTCAACAATGTGATAGCAAGAAAAACTAAATATTTAATATAAGTTCAAATTCGTTGTATTAGCTCTTATGTTTTTTTTGGGTTTTTTTGCTGCTCCTTCTAGTGTGCTCACTTTCGCCACCTGTTGACATTTAATACATACATTCAATACAGACAAACAGGTATACATAGAGACAGTCAAAACTTATTTTAAAGCCACAGTAAGCTTAATTATTCTTTGCAGAGGATAAAGACTATAGGCCTGTTAGTATTGTTATGTTGTGTGTTTAGGTCCATTGGCTAAAGTAGGGTTCACCAATACCGGTACTCTTAGTCCGGAGTCCTGCAGCAGGTTTGAGATGTTTCTGCCCACTAGCACACCTGATATATAATAATCAGCTCATCAGCATGCCTGATAATGATCCTGATCTTTAGTACCAGGTGTGTTGGTAGGCGGAAACATCTCAAACCTGCAGGACTACGGACCTCGAAGAATCTTAACAGCCTTATCTAAAGCAAAACTTTGTTTTATATTTAATTTCATGTTAAGCTTCAACTGGGAGTGTCAATAAACAGCTTGAGAAATTGCTTAATATTTATTGTTGTGAAGTTGTGAAGTCGAGTTGAGTTCACTGCTAGCATACAGTGCTTGCATCTAAAGAATTGGCTGAAATACGGCTCATATCTTGAAAAATTTGTACGTTGGGTCACTCATATCTGAAGGTACTGCTGTACTGAAAAGGAATCTCTTGTAAATGTTTTTCCCTATAGCCAAGTAAAGCAGAGCTCAAACTCTGCTTTGTATTCTTCTCTACCAGTTGTAGTGACATTATGACTGCACCTATGTAACATTATTTGTCAAAATGTGTGATCAACTCAAAAAAATGACTCAAGAAACATTTGCATATATCATATCAGAAAGAAAAATTGTCTGTGCAATCAATCTGCAGGTGCGTCAACCAACTTTATACCCCACAACTAAGCAGCCTTTGTCAATGCTCTCGTACTGTTAAAAACACTGAAGATGCGGCGCTAATGTTGAGATTTGACTCCACCTTCAACTGAAGGAGACAAAGTGCAATCAATAGTGGATATAAGCAGCCCACCAGGGTCAGGGGACCCTCCTGTACGGCAGCCATGACACATCCAGTAAAGTTCCTTACAGATTCTGGGGGACTGACCTCTGACAACCCGGGCAGATAAAGTCAGTGTGGCCGCCGTGACCTAAAGCCAATAGGCCGGCGTCCAGTCAGCCTGGTTGTCTTTATAATGAAGTGGTCACTATTGCCTTTCTGTCACTCAGCAATTACCGCGAGAGATATGGAGCTGTAGATAGGAGGTGAATGCACAAAGAGGTGGTGGCCACAGAATTGCATTCACAAGTGAAAGGAGCAGTAAAGTGACATATAAACTACTCTAATATGGAGCGCTAATGGCTGTGAGCAAGATGGATCAAAAGGAGTGACAACTTCAATGGGACTGGGACTTCAATGTTCACACTCTCCTATTAAAAAAAGCCATATAGTACTTCATTTACATAAATAATCAAACAGCAACAGCATTCCCAAACCTTTATTGAGCCAAACAAAATATGCCTCCGAAAGAATACATTGTGAAGTAATGATGAGTTTGCCTCCCATTTATTCACCAATCTAGTTGCTCAATTTTAAATTGGGGTCCGTTTAGTTCAACACAAAGCTGGCAATTTTCAGACCAATTAAGTACAATCCTGCATCACACCTGATCATCTCTCACAGCAGAGTTATTGGGAATCACTAGTGTGGAGCTGTAAATCCTAACCAGGGTGTTGTGGTACCCTAGTGGGCCGGGAGAGATCGTCAAGGGGTGCCTTAAGAAATTATCCAATTTCACCTCATTTGTCTTAATTGTTTACTTCGTTATTTACAAATTGATCTTAAGGCAGAAAGTAGAATGGGTATCATTCATTGAACACATTAAGTAATGTCTTCCTGCAAATATATCCGCTTTTGACTTTCACACTGTGTAAGTACATAAATCTAAATCGTTATTATTTTTGTTTAGTGATGAGTTTTGAAATTTTTCTTACGTAAATAAATTAGGCCTTGGCTCATTAAAGGTTGGGAAATACCAGAGGATAGATTATGGAGTATTTTAGTTGGCCAGTTATGAGACGTAATGGTGTACAAATGAAAGCCACTACAAAATACAATGAGTACAGTTTCTATGGTGGTGACATAATCAAAATTGTGCATAATTCAGAACTCGCCATAGTCACTAACCAATACTAATGTACTAGTAATAATTACAATAATTGTTTGCATGTAACATTTTTCAGGCCATAAACATAATGATGAAACGTAAATAAAATGGTGAAATAGTGTTATTTCTTGGGCCACATGACAAATAATATTTACACAATTACACAAACTAATTCATTAAGCACTGTTTTTTCCCATACTGTGCTCCCTTTAAAGGACCTTTAAAGGAGCACATAATGCCTTGTTGTCCCCCCCGCATCTAAGAAGTTTGGGACACTAAATGGCAAACCACTAGGCTTCCCGTTCTGTCTTCCTCTGTTGGTCATTGTTATTTTTCATGTTCCTCGGACGGGTTGTGACTGTGGAGACAAAGTCCTTGTGCCATTTTTCATACTTGGCCAATAAATCTGATTCTGATAATTGCCTATAGAAGTTGGCAGCAAAGCACTATTTATGTCTAAATGAAACTCCTCAACTAACTTTAACGACGGTTATTGCTTTGACTTTGGTAAGGGCAAAAAGTTACAACCGATTCATACTATGATGTAGTACCATTTTCCACTTTGGCAAACTACATCCAAAATAAAAAACTTTTGTTAAATGAATTCATCTATGATCTACATCTATATTTCTTCTGAGTTGTATTTTCTTTGCAAAGGGTGACTTTTAATGACAGCTTTTGCATTGGATCTCATCAGACAGTGCAGCTGTACCTAATGTTTTGACAGGTGTTTATTTGCATATATGTTGACAGTGAGGTGTGTAAATGAACTAAACGCCGAGGCTGGGGTCATGCTACCTGCACAAATTGAAGTAGCGCTCATGTCCCATTGACACGGGGTCATAGTCTCGGAAATCCCCGAAGCCATCCGGCTGCTGCTGTCAGAGACTCTCGGAATTCTTCTGCGCGCTAACTATTTAGTTGTCAATGATTTGCTTAAGTGGAATTGACTTTTATCTGTGGTGTGCTGTGGGGCTGCCACCGGCAATCCAACATCCCCCTTCCTCAGTGCTCCTGCCTTAGCCTGGTGTCACATGCAGCACATTGCCATTGGCAGCTGAGCGAGGCCTAATCAATGAGCCGGGTCAGGGATGGCCCGCGGCGCTGCTGTGGGTGGGCTATTGATCCGACAAACATGCTTCCACAGGTCGCATTGACCAACCTTGAAGTGACGGCAAAGGCGAAAAGGGGGGAGACGACAAATTATTGTTGATACTTTGTCTGTCAAGCTGCAAACTGCTGACGAAACACTCGTAAAATTATTTTTTTCTATTGATTAGCTACTAATGCCTTGCGCCGCCTTTATTTATGATGGCTCGGGGTCGTTGCTTGAATTGATATTTCAAACAAAGAGCATTAAGAAACGCTGAGCACACATTACAATCAGAGACGCTCAATCCAAGTCTCGTCTTTCTTTGTCACTCTTTCAGACCTGTGGCCAATGAGCACAAAGTCGAGTTATTTTTGACACCATTTTAAACGCTGCTCCCTGAGCTCCTTATCAGCGAGACAATAAGAACTCTTGGGAACAATTAAACGGGGGTTTTAACTTGAGTCACAACCACAGAGGTAAAAATAATCACGCAATGTTTCCAAATGGAAGTGACTTCAAAAGAGCTATTCACTTATCACAAAGTGTGTGCCTCTCCCTCCTGTATTCCCCCACAAAATCTCTGTTGCTGAGGAACTATTGGAACACATGACAAGCATATTTACCCTGCTTCACAAACCAGGCCCAATGTGGAATTCAAAGCTCTTTTATTTTTTTAAAGAAGCTTTTTTTCCCCCCATCCACTGGAATTGACAGCAGAATAAATACGTATTGTCTCTGAGACTTTGTTGTCATGTGCGAGAGATCCTGCGCAGAGCAGGCAATTATGTATGCTATTACAGGAATACGTCTTGCTCTGCTTACGAGAAAATTAAGTTTCGCCGGAAATATTTGTCATTTCTCCTTTTCAAAGTCAGCAGCGGTATGATGAGAGAAATTAAATATAATCACAAAAATCTGTCTTCCCGTAGTCGCTCACAAATAAATAGAGGTTCATTTTCCAGTTTTAGGAACTGTTGATTAGCGTTTTACAGAAATGTCTCTCTCCATAGCACTGGAATTGAAATGTCTATTAAACTAACATTTTGTTTCTTCATTGCAGGTGATGCTTTCGTCCTGATTTGCTCTTCTCGGACCCGGGAGTCCCTAAAATCCCAGTATAGCTTTGGAAAACCCTGGAAATACCTGGACTTCTAGGAGTACATCACCAAAATGTTTTCAGGTGCCCAGGCACCAAACTCATAGCTTTACTGTATGATTTTTCCAACACAACAAAGACAGAAGTGAGGACGGTGGCAATTGCTGCCGGCCGTCCAACGTTGGCCACCATTGTTTGGACGAGCCAACTGTGACCGGGAGGACGTGACCTTTCTGCCTGCTGGTTTCAAACACACACTTGAAAAGACGGCGCTGCCAGAGAGGAGTCGTGTGGGAGGAAGTGAGACCGAAAACCCCATCAGGTAAGGCGATGACCATCTCCTCTCCCTGCTGTCCAAAGTCTGAGCCCTTTACCGTCTGCTGGGCTTTTAAAGCATTTATCCCCAGTTTCTGTCCTTTTCATTCTTAGCTCCCCTTCTGTGTTCACATACACACTACTGGCTGATAAATGTCTCACTTTCATGTTCTGCTCACTTGTTTGTTGCTTTTGGATACTTGACTCCCAATATGTCGACATTGTTTGGCTAATGGACCCTTTCTTTGAGCTCTGTACTGGACGGAGCTGTGCGGTTGCTGCCGATCGAAAGCCGCATGTGCTAGAAGGTGGGAGCATGACTAGATGCTGTTACAGTGTCATTTTGTTTCAATATTGACAAACACATCATGGATTCGCAGTATCACGCAGCACCTACACAATCTAATGCGAGACGTATGGAAAAAACGATTACAAATGTAATCATTGGGTGTGATGACTGACGCTGACTGGCACTGGCAGGTGGAATTATTTAAAAGCATGTATCTATTCGATTGTGGTATAGAACCGCAGTCTATTTTACCTACAAAGTCGACATGACATTGTAATATAAAAAAACAAGACAAAGATTAATTTTCCATTAATGTGACTCATAACAGTACAACTCGTTTGAAATCCAAAAATTAAAGCTGTTTGAGAGGGGAACTTTGGGGAATTGTGTGGAAAAACCTCCGAAATTACATCTTTGTCTCATTTGTGCTGTATTACACACAAAGTTAGGTTTTCAATAGGGTGTGTAGACTTTTTATATCTGCTGGTATTTTTCCATAAGAAAAAAATATTATTTAGCATTTAGTGCCCTGGCCATGAATGGAAGTGGTTAAAAAAACAAGGATAAAACATAAAACAGCCTAAATATTCAGGGGAAAAAAAGTAAAGCCTTTTCACACTGCACTTAGCAGGACCTAGCACACCGTTGACCAACCCATTCATAACGTGCGTAGTACGAGGGCTTGGAGAGGGAATGCCATGTCATGTCGTGATACAACACACAAGTAGGGCACGCACTTAACCTGAACTCACCCTCGAGTTTCAAAATGTTAAATTTGAGAGCAGCATTGTGGTGATGTCAGAAGGTGCATACAAACATAGAGGGGTTGGCAGAGCGATTTCAGAGCACTAACAACAATAGACCTACCAGCCTCCTTGCTACTTCCAGTCATTTCTGTTGTGTAAGTGCTTAGTGGGGGGGGGGGGGGGGGTTAAGAGTTTGTGATGTGTGTCATTTGTGTAAACAAGCATAATATATATCGGCTTGAATTTGGCAAAATCCAAAAGTTACACCTTGTGATCGTTATGTGCATTTTTGGGTTTTGTAGCACATAGCTGTGAAATTAGTATTTCCATTCTGGTTGACCAGCTAAATTGATTTAAACTCGGTTTCATACTTCTGATTTCTAAATCGTTTTGCAGGTTGGCAGCACGTGTTCACTTATGTGACTAAAATATTGCAGGTGATCTGAAGTATAGTTTATTGAATTGTTCAACAATCTAAAATGAAATTATGATTGTTGTTTGTTCTCAGACAATGACCTGACTTGATTTATCTATTCAATATGAGCTAAAGCTTTGTTCTTTTGTGCTCGGAGAAGCTCAAAGTCATTTGACAAAATTTAGCAAACTGAAATGAGCTGAGGTAATAAATAACTAAAGAGACTTCTCCATCTTGCTGTGCGTCTGTAGACAAGACAATTTGATGAGATGAGGTGAAAAATAAGATGCTTGAAATCCTTGAATACGGAGTAGTTGTTATAGTAAAACTAATTAACATCATCGTCTTGGGTGTTTATTTTCTTAGAAGTCTCAGTTGAGGTCAGCTGTGTCACAACAGGGCAGTGGTTCGACAGCAGGAGTTAGGAGTGGAGAAAGCTCCTGTGCCAATGTGTGTGTGGTGGGTTGTGTCTCCCCTTCCTGGCTTGTGTGCTGATGGAGCCGCGCTCTTCGCCCAGGGCTTCGACACTTGCTTATTTTTCATGAGGGCTGCACACTGTTCTCCTGCATGAAGGCCCGCTCCCTTTGTGGCAACCCTCCCCCCTTTAGAGGAAAAGACATGCATGATTTCATACATGAAAGATATATATAATTTGACAGCATGGCCTATGCGATACATTTACAATTCTAAACAGACCACGGTAAAACCGGTTTCCTGTGACCTTACCCTCCACCTTCTTTTTTTCCCTGTAGGAGATGTATTTGTGCATATTCAAATGAAAAAAAAAAGAATTCATATATATATATATATATATATATATATATATATATATATATATGTATGTATGTATATATGTATATATATATATATATATATATATATAGTTGCAGACTTGTATTTACAATTTTTATTCTCTGTGAAAAACTGAGTCAGTAGCTGACTTACAGTAAATGTGAAACTCTTCTTTCTTTGTCTCCACATATCTGTATTATACTACCCCTGGTGGCCAAATCATGCACACCATAACGAGCCTCAAGTTATACATGGATTTTTCAATATTTTACGTTCAATGGTATTATCCTGTCAAGAAAAATTAACATGCTCATTCTGATGTTTGCCAGCCTTAGTCTTGCTAAGTGTAAGTTTAAAAAAAAAAAGTTTTATATATATATATATAAATATATATATATATATTTTGTTTTTGTTTTTGCGTGAGTTGGAATACTGTCCACTGCCACATGACATTTTAAAATGGCAAATCAAATTAGAAACAGTGATATATTTAGACATAGTTTAG